>NC_133621.1:112723202-113041629 GCF_048593235.1 Sminthopsis crassicaudata
CGCGGCTCCGACAACATTCTGTCCTGGCCCTGTCCGCGTAGCACCGCCGTGGATGCTTAACAAACGGCAAACGGACCTTGCTCTGCTCTTGGGCTGGCCCAGAGCCCAGGTAGGACGGTCCGAGAGTCCGAGCCCACTGTTTGTGGTTGCGCCCAATTCTGCCCTAAACCTGTCAGCTCTCCTCCAATGCCCACGCAGGCAGGGCACGCGCACGTGCACATCGGACACAGGCCCCATTCTGGGTGACGTCAGCCACGTGCCCGCTCTGCCTGCGGCGCCTCCCCGCGGGCGCTCACCCCTCCTCACCTTCATGGCGGTCCACACGCCGGTGGCTTGGGTGATCCACTCCCGAGCGTGGATGCCGCTGTCGATCCAGATAGCGGGCCGGCTCTTGTTTCCGGTGCTGAACTGGGAGACAGAAACGGGTGCCCACTGGGTGAAACAGCGGGTGGCAGGGAAAGGGGGATGGGGGAGGGGAGGGGCGCGCCGTAGGGGGGCTCCCCAGACTCCCCACAAGGGCTCAGCTGGGTTTGCAGGGCTCCCAGATGGGGGTGTGGGCACTGACGTGGTGTGAGTGAGTGTAAATGTGTGAATGTGTGCAAGTAGGCGTGTGCCAGTGTGGGTGCGCATGTGTGGGTGCGCATGTGTGAGTGCGAGTGTTGGGTGCGGAAACGCCTCATTTCCCCGAATTGTGATATCTTGGTTTCCCTGAGTTAGCGTGTCCCCCCTCCTGACCATCAGGCCGGTAAGCTCTGGCCTCTCTGGCATCCCAGCGTCACACAGCCTTAGGTGGCTCATTGCCCATGCTTACTGTCCGCCTGCTGCAGCCTCCTGTCCCTGACCGGGCCCCCTTCTTCACACCCGCTTACCAGAATTTACGGCCCTTCCCGAAATTAGGGCTTACTAGAGCCTCTCCCCTCCTGCCTTTGCTTCCCTGGAAACCGGAGTCCTATAAAAGTCTCTAGAATGAATTACCAGATGCTGAATGCTTTGAGACAAGACTAGTCCGAGCTCTTTGTTAATAAGATATTAAAAGCCTCTAACCTCTGTCTTGCCTCAATTTCTCCAGCACATTTTGTGTAAATGCGAGTGTGTGAGTTGTGTGCACAAGTGTGTGTGTATGCAAGTGTGTTGTGAGTGTGCACATGTGCATATGTGTGAATGCATAAGTTGTGTGTGTGCATATGGATGAGTGTGCACAACTCTGTGTGCACAAGTGTGTGTAAGAGTGTGTTGTGAGTGTGCACATGTGCACAAGTATGTGCAAGAGCATATTGTGAGTATACATGTGTGAACATGTGTGAATGCATAAGTTGTGTGTGTGCATGTGTGTGAGTATGCACAAGTGTGTGTGCAAGAATGTTGTGAGTGTGCACATATGAACATGTGTGAATGCATAAGTTGTGTGTACATGTGTGTGGGGGTGTGTACAAATGAGTATGTATGTATTGTGTGAGTGTGTTCACAAGTGTGTGTGTGCAAGAGTGTGTTGTGAGTGCACATGTGAACATGTGAATGCATGAGTTGTGTGTGTGCATGTGTGTGCACAAGTGTGTGTGCAAGAGTGTGTTGTGAGTGTACATGTGTGAACATGTGTGAATGCATAAGTTGTGTGTGTGCATGTGTGTGAGTGTGCATGTGTATGCACAAGTGTGTGTGCAAGAGTGTGTTGTGAGTGTGCACATGTGCACAAGTGTGTGCAAGAGCATATTGTGAGTATACATGTGTGAACATGTGTGAATGCATAAGTTGTGTGTGTGCATGTGTGTGAGTATGCACAAGTGTGTGTGCAAGAATGTTGTGAGTGTGCACATATGAACATGTGTGAATGCATAAGTTGTGTGTACATGTGTGTGGGGGTGTGTACAAATGAGTATGTATGTATTGTGTGAATGTGTTCACAAGTGTGTGTGTGCAAGAGTGTGTTGTAAGTGCACATGTGAACATGTGAATGCATGAGTTGTGTGTGTGCATGTGTGTGCACAAGTGTGTGTTCAAGAGTCTGTTATGAGTGTACATGTGTGAACATGTGTGAATGCATAAGTTGTGTGTGTGCATGTGTGTGAGTGTGCATGTGTGTGAGTGTGCATGTGTATGCACAAGTGTGTGTGCAAGAGTGTGTTGTGAGTGTGCACATGTGCACAAGTGTGTGCAAGAGCATATTGTGAGTATACATGTGTGAACATGTGTGAATGCATAAGTTGTGTGTGTGCATGTGTGTGAGTATGCACAAGTGTGTGTGCAAGAATGTTGTGAGTGTGCACATATGAACATGTGTGAATGCATAAGTTGTGTGTACATGTGTGTGGGGGTGTGTACAAATGAGTATGTATGTATTGTGTGAGTGTGTTCACAAGTGTGTGTGTGCAAGAGTGTGTTGTGAGTGCACATGTGAACATGTGAATGCATGAGTTGTGTGTGTGCATGTGTGTGCACAAGTGTGTGTGCAAGCATGTGTGTGAGTGTGCATGTGTGCACAAGTGTGTGTGCAAGAGTGTTGAGTGTGTGCATGTGCACAAGTGTGTGCGAGAGCGTGTTGTGAGTATACATGTGTGAACATGTGTGAATGCATAAGTTGTGTGTGCATGTGTGAGTGTGTGCACAAGTGTGTGTACAAGAGTGTGTTGTGAGTGTGCACATGTAAGCATGTGGTGAATGCATGAGTTGTGTGTGTGCATGTGTGTGGGTGTGTTGCACAAGTGTGTGTGCAAGAGTATATTTTGAGTGTACATGTGTGAACATGTGTGAATGCATAAGTTGTGTGTGTGCATGTATGTGGGTGTGTGCACAAGTGTGTGTGTGTACAAATGAGTGTGGATGTATTGTGTGAATGTGTGCACAAGTGTGTGTGTGCAAGAGTGTGTTGTGAGGGTGAGTGTGCATATCAGCATGTGTAAATGTATGAATTGTGTGTGTGCATTCCTATTCCTGGTTAGCCAATGGAGCAACTGAGGCAACCAGAGGTATATTGACCCATCCATACTCAACATTTCAAATACTGCAGCCCTAATTCCTTAATGACCCTCCCACTGAGGATGCACCTTTGAGAGCCTCTGTGTGACTGAGCTTGTTCACAATCTCACTGTGAGATGGAGGTGATGGCTACCCATGTCCATGAATCCTAAAATTCTGGGCTTGGAGCTCACACCATTCAGGATGGAATCTAAACCAACCAAATTGATGGGAGAGTGTCCTGTACTTAAAACTCAACAGGGAAAAATCTCCAAGAAGTCATTTGTCCCAATAGTCACCCAACTCCTTACTCCATGGGACTCCAAGCCTTTAATGGAAGGGGAAGGGATGAGTGGGAGTAGAGCATTGAGGCCCATCAGTTGGGGAATGGCTGAATAAGTTGTGATATATGAAAGTAATGGAATATTACTGTCCTACAAAAAATGATGAACAACTGATTTTAGAAAAGCCTGGCAAGATTTGCACAAACTGATGCTGACAGAAAAAAGCAGAACCAGGAATACAATGTACACAGTACCAGCAAGAATGTGCAGTGATCAACTATGAAAGACTTGGTCCTCACTGATCCAAAGTAATCCCAATAAACTTTGGATAGAAAACACCATTTGCATCCAGAGAGAAAACTATAGAGATTGAATGTAAACGCATTCTATGTCCACTTATTTTCTTCTGTTTTTTTTTTTCCTTTCATGGTTTTCCCTTTTGTTCTGATTTTTCTCTCCCAATATGACTTATAACGAAATATATATTTAAAAAATTAATGTGCATTTGTAACCAGGAAAAAAAGAGAGAGAGAGAGAGAGAACATAGGGTATGGAGGAAAGTATATGAATGGGATTAAGGCATTACCTTCAGCACAAAAATGGGACGCTTTTCAAAGGTTTTACCAATCATAATTTTTGAGACCAGGTCTGAATGTTCAGCCACTAAATTGTCCATCCAGGTGTAGATCTGAAAGAAAGACACTTTAGATAACTGGCAGTGGCCATGAGAGAGAAAAGGGGACTTGGAGAGAAAAAGCACACACAAAAAATGATAAGGATAATAGGCCAGTAAGATTTTGGGGGGGAAGTACAACCTTTATTTAGGATATATGGTATTAATGCAGGTGAAGAACGCCCGGAGGGTCATAATAGCAGTAATAATCATGGTAATAAGAATTAAACAAAGTTCTTTGAGGGGGAAACAGGATGTGTTCTTTGATTTTTTTCCAGTAGGAAAAATTTTTTCCACTAGGCAGGTTGTCCTGACTCATGTCATTTGCATGGTAGGCTTTTAACCCAAAAAAAGTCATGTGACAGGCAGCCTGAGATGGGGAGTCATAGGTTGTGAGAGGGAATTAATATCTTCATTAGGTTGATTATTTCTGGGGACTACAGAAGGTACTACTGCCAAGCAGGCTAGCCCAGAGAGAACAGCTCAGGGATATTGGCATATTTCTGTGGGGAGCCTTTCCTGATCTTTTCAGTTGATTATAATCTATCATCTTCAAATTATGTTACCTTTATTAACTAAGTGTTATTCCCCCAGCTACTCTAAATGCTATTCCACACCTCCAGGAAGTAAACTCCCTAAAGATAAGAATGGTGTTTCATTTGCATACAGCAGGTGATTAATAAGTGTTCATTTAATTAGATTGTATACCTACCTCCTCTAGAGTGTGGTAAGCATTGTACCTGAAGCTACTAGTACTCCTCTCCAGTCTCTGGGAGGACGACATGCCTTTTTTTTCCTCATCTAACAGCACCTGGAATAAAAAACCCCCAATGCTAGGAGGTCAGCTTGATGGCTTCTTTGTCTAAAATAGTGCCACCAATCAGCTGGGGACAGAGAAGAGATGACTGATGGGAATACAAGGCCATTGGCTTGTGCACCCAGCCACTCCCACAAGGGTAGGAGTCTGGGGTTACAGCCCAGCTCTGTCACTTCAGTCATAACTAGTGTAAATGGTACAGGCTTGGGAATCAAAAGACCCGGGTTCAAATCTTAGTTCTACAAGGCACCTGTGTGACTTGGGGCAAATCATTTAATGTTCTGAAGCCTCCTTTTTTTATTTTTTTATTAAAGGAGTCTAAAATCAAAGGCTCAGACCTTAGAAGTTGTTCAGGTTTCTCATTTCACAAACGAAGAGCTGTGCTCTCTTTGCCTACTAACTTAAATGGAAGCCCACATTAAAGTTTAATTAATTGATTAATTAATGAGAGATTCTTGGTCATACCTGGATATCCTTTATCATGACGGTATAGGAGATACCACTGGAATTCAGGTAGTTTTTGACAGTGTTCAGGTTAGAAAAAGGAACTCTCATATCCACGGGGAAGCTGGGCCTAGCTGGAGCGTGCCAGAAATCAACCTTTGCAGGGAAAGGAGCAGAGGAAGGAAAATAGGTTGAGTTTCATCATGTAACCCCGAACATTTACACTCAGGTGGAATGTGAGGGCTTGGTCTACTGTTATCCGGCACAGTCTCTCCCCTCCTATATTTCACCCTACCCTAATGGCAGAGTTATAGGGAGGGGGAGATACAAACAGAGAATTTCTTTCAACCCCATGCTGCCCAAACCACTGCTATCTTCCAGCATTGCTTCTTGGGCAAACTCCACCTTGGGCTGGAGCATCTTTGGGTCCCAAAGGTCCTCAAGCACCTCTTATTAGAGACTTTATCTAAAGTGGGGATGAGTGATCACCAATCACTGTAATTATAATGGAAAAGGCCTTTTGGAACAACAAAGACCAGGTGTTGAATGGAATTATACAGAGAACATATCCCTTTCCTTCTGCCATGGAATGGACAGGAAAACTTCAAGTTCCTTATATAACAAAAGCTTATGAAACATTTGGATTCCTTCACCAAAATTGGCCACCTGTGTTACTTATCCTTGCCCTGCCTTGAGTTTTTATTCTGCAAAATAGGGGATAATAATAGTATCTATCTCCCAAGATATATGTTATGAGAATAAAATGAGAATATGTATATTATATATATAAATATATATATACACACACACATATAGATGTATGCATTACACAACAAACATTAAAATGCTTTATAAATGCTTATCATGATCATAAAAAAGAACATTTGGATTCTACTCTTGGACATCTTTGGTGTCCCAAAGTCACTTCGTGGCTCTCTGTTAAAAAGGGGAAAGTTATTTATAACATCCTTTGATAAGTGATCAATAGAAAAACTCATAGAAGTGAGGATTGTGCCCAGAGGTAACCACTGGTCTCATCTGTGGGAATGACTATGTTCAGGAATACTGGTTGCCTCAACTACCCCCCCAATAAAATATGTTTTATTATAATAATTAAAAGAAATTCTGCTAAACTCAGAGGACTCTTGACTATCACCTTGAGCAAAATCCTTTAATCTCTCTTAATCCCATTTCTTCATCTATAAATGGAGACAATGAAGTCTATCTTTCCTTAAAACATGGGCTGGTAAGGATCAAATGTGATTATGTAAGTGAGGACACTTTGGAACTACAGAGCCTCACACAAGTATCAGGAACCTGGTTATTTTTTTCTGACTATTAGAGAAAGGTTTCCAACCTAAATAAAGTACTGATATTATTATTAAAGATATAAATATAGGAAATATATGAATATATACTATAAATCTATAACCATAATGTACAAGAATGTAAATATAAGAAATAAAAGATTAATAATACCTCTTTATGATTAATTATCTCATTTGATCCTCACAACAAGCCTGGAAGGCAGGCACTACTCTTACAGGTAATAAGATTAATAAATAACAATTAGATAGTGCCTCATATATTCTAGTCATTGTGCTAAGCACATATTACAAATATTATTTCATTTAATCCTCAGGAGACTCCTGAGAAGTGGGTGCTATAATGATCCCCATTTTACAGTTCAGGAAACTGAGGCAGGCAGAGGCCTGACTTGCAGCCAGGAAGCCCCCAAGGCTGAATTTGCACTTAGCACTCTAACCACTACTTCATCCAGATGGTAAAATGGGCTATTAGGATGGACCCAAAGCACACATTTGCTTCCCTGAGCTCTTTCATCATAAGACACCCATGAGTTATCTGGTGCTCAGTTCCTGATAGTGGACACTGAGGAATACAATTTTGCACCAACAAAAATGCCCCTTCCCCATGACTGTGACTTAAACTCCCAGTTTCACTGGATGTTCCCGGCTCAACCATCCTGCTCAGCTGCATAAATGCCCACACGCATGGAGATGGATCCCTGTGGGCCCTGACCTTTCCCAGCAAGGGTCCTTGGGGCTTCCCTGGAATTTTATGATCATGGAGGGATGGGGGAGGGATGGGGGAGGGATGGGGGAGGAAGGGGTGCTCCAGGCCGGATTCCTTCCTTCCCGCTAGCGTTGCTGGGGGTCCCAGGAAGGGCGCTCTAGCACAGGAGGGCCAGCTAACGCAGGGTCTCCAGACGACCCCAATCCTCCCGCGGAGCCCTCCTCTTGGGAGGGGCCGACTGCTGTTACATTAATTCCACGGACCTCACCCGCCCACTCTTTGGTAAATGCCGCGTGACAGAGCCACTTTCAAAAGTGAAAATGAATTAAAATTAATGAGTATTTCACGACAGCTCCAGGTTAGAGACACCCCGAGGGAGTCCAGGGATGAGCGCTGGGAAGCAGCCTTCTGTCAGTCTCTGGGTCTAAACCCAGCAGCGCTGGGCTCGGGGCTAGAGGGCCGACTGAGGATTTCCAGACACAAGCCCTTGATTGCGCAGAGGAGAAACCAGCCAGTGAGAGGATCTGTCCAAAATCCCAAGAGCAACTGAAGGTCAGATGGGATTCGAACTCGTGGCTTCTCCATTGCATCATGGGAACTCCCGGGGGCCAGGCTCACCTTCAAGTCTTCGGAGTCCTCTAGATTCCTGAGTAGTTGGAGCTGCTTCTCGTCCTTGGCCCTGACACGGAGAACCTGGTCTCTGGGAAGACATAAAAAAGCCTAGGGGCGGGATGGTGGCAGGGAGTCCGGGGCAGGTGGGAGCCACGGGAGGTGTTAGTCCCTGGGGTTCTTTTGATGGAGAAGCATTGGGGAAGGGGGGGGAGCCAGAAGGAGGGGTACCAGCAGCAGAACTTCGGCCGGGTGGACCAGCTCACTCCCTACCCCTTCTGGGTATGGAGATCAGCTGCAGAGAAAAGAGGGAGGAGCAAAGGGAGAGAAAGTGTGGGGAATTAGAAAAGAAAGGGAGAGAGAAAGAGGAAAGACATTTGTTTAATGGAGAAAAGGGGACAGAGATGGTTATTGCAGGACCAGTTCAGCGGCTCCAGATCCTCCCCTGCTTGCCCTACATGCTGTAGGGCAGGATGTATCAGGATGCTAATAGGAAGAAAGAATTAGAGGAGGAAGGGGGAAGGGAGTGACTGCAAATGTACCCATTTCACAGGCACTGAGAACTGAGGCAGCTAGAAAGCTCTGGCTCTCTCTAGTGAGATTCCACCCACTTTCCAAGGCAGAGAGCCCCTACTTACCCACTGAACATCTTCTGGCTGGAGACTACTGCCAGGAGGAAGCTCAAGACGGGGAGATGCTTCATGATGAGCCAGAGCAGAGCAGGACTCCCGGCTGCCATGGGCGTGTGGAGCGTTCAAGGGCTGTTCCTCATGGCCTCAGCAGCTAAGCCTCTGATTATCTTGGGAGGAACAGAAATGAGGGATGGAGAAGCCGCTGGAAGCTCTGGTTAGGGCACCTGCCCCGCCCTCCCCACCTGTAGCAGAGCTCCTGGGGCAGGTGGAGGGTCAGAGAGGAACCCGACAAAAGACTCTCAGCCCTGGCAAAGGGGGAAATAAAACTGTGTTCTACTCTGCATTTGGGCGTTATCTTCCAGAACAATGAGAGTTCAGATCAATTCCAAATCATTTCTGATTTAGGGAGCTACTCAAAAGGAGTTTCCCCTATTCCCTTTGATGTGACTGTTCCAAGACAATTTTATGTAATATTTATGAGAATCCAAGAAGGAAAATTCAAGGCGTGTAAAATATAATTTTAGATGAATGTCATTGGGAAATAACAATGTTAAAAAACAATTAGCATTTCTCTAACACTTAAAAACAACTTTCCTGTTCTCTGGGTCCTAATACACACTCTCCCACTTTCCCTTCCGTCTTCCCTTCTCTCAGGAGAGCCAGCTTGGGGTTTAATCCCCATTGCATGCGTGCTGCAAGTGCAGGATAGAACACCACCGCTAGAAAAAGGAAAACCTGAGTTCAAATACAGCTTTAGACACTTACTAGTTGTGTGACCATAGACAAGTCATTTATCTCTGTTTCAGTTTTCCCATCTGCCAAATGCAGATAACAATAGCACTTGTTGTGGGAAGAAAAAAAGCAAATTGCTCAGTATAGTGCCGGGCACATAGTAGGTGTGCATCGCAGAGGAGAAGGGAGGGAAGACAGTTAAGAGAAGCTCGCTGAATTACTTAACAAAATGTAAGCCTGACTCCTGACTCTTCCGGGGGGACAGTACCATTGTGTCCCCTTCCAGTTTGGGGAGGAGCACTGAGGGCCTGTGTTTTAGAAGCCATTACCACCATTCCCGGTGTTTTCCACATGCTTTTCCTTAATGCAGAATCTCTTCCCGGGGTCCACAGAACCAAGATCTCCCCAAGAGACGGGACTGGAGACCACCATGGGGAGGCTGCCAGAGTCACCGGTCACAGCGGGAGCAGAAAAGAGATCTTCAGCGCCGCTGAGCCGAGGACCCACAGCGGGGAAAGCTGGCGCTCCGGTACCAGCAGTTAACCAAAGATCGCTCTCAGAGGCACTTCTCAGAAGCCCGCTCCCATCCCCGGAGCTTCCCAGAACGACAGATTAACGGAGGCGGCCAGGAGGACTGGGGACATCAGGAGTCCTCCCGGGTGGCTCTATTCCCTGCCTGTCCCAGCGCCCTCGGTCCCCAGTAGACTCACAGTTAAATAACAAACAAACAAACAAACAACTGCCAAGGGACACAGGTGGTACCCTCTCCCCTTCTCTCTTCTTCTCCCCCCCCCCCACTTCCTGAAAGAGTGACATCCAGCTTCAGGAGTCTGGGAATAAGGAAGCCCTGAGCTCCTATTTCTGGCTTAGACACTAGCTGGGTGAAGTCAAAGACAGACACACACGTGCACATATAGAGAAAGAGAAGGATCCATATAGGAGTAGTAGGATATAAAAATAATATATTGGAACTATATATGAGTGACATTCTAGGATAATAGATAGGGATGTGTATTTCAATGATACCTGTTAGAATAATAAATAAAGATGTATATTGGAATAATACCTATGAGAATAATAAATAGGGATGTGTACTGGAATAATATCTATGAGAATACTAGATAGGAATATATATTGGGATAATATTTATTATAATAATAGGGATGCATATTGGAATAATAACTATGAGAATAGATAGGAATGTGTATTGGAATAACATCTATTAGAATAATATGTAGGGATGTATATTGGAATGATACCTATTAGAATAACAAATGGGAAGTATATTGGATAATACCTATTAGAATAATATATTGAAATGATGTACATAAGTATATATTAGGAATATTCTAATTTGGATATCATTATAATAAATTATTCCAACATATAAACGATATATCTATGCATATGCTTTATTTATTGGAACAATATATTAGAATAATGTAAATATTAGATAATATATAGAGAAAATATACGTGTTTGTTTATATTATATACACATGTGTTTATATGGTTGAGGGAATTTGTTTTGTTTGACTATGTATATTTTTAGTAAAGATTGCCCCCCTTTTTATGGAAAAGAAGTGGGGAGGACAAAAGAAATATTTTTGTTTCTTAAAAAAAATGAAATGGGATTAAAAAAATAGATACCATGTTTAATATGATTGAATATGTATAATCTATATCAGATTATTTGCCCTTTTAGGGAGGAGGAAGTGAAGGGAAGGAAAAAGGGAGAAAAAAATGGAAACCAAAGCCTTAGAAAAATAAATATTAAAAACTAAAAAAAAATATTAATAGATATTAGCTGGCACTCTGGGAAACTGAAAATTTATTTCAGCCTCACTTTTCTGTAAAATGGGGGTACCAATAATTACCCCTACCTCACAGGATTTCTGTGAGGATCAAATGAGGTAAAATAGTGCTTTGCAAATCTTAGAGTTCTGTATAAATGTTGCTGTTGTTATACATAAATGTAAGTTATTATTATGTCATCCAGGTAGTACAATGGTGAGAGCACTAGATCTGGAGTCAGGAAAACCTGAATTCAAATCCAGCCTCAGAAACTTACTGTGTACTGTGTATATAATTAGGTTCTATATGAATGCTAGCTATTTATTATTATCATTAGATATATTAGAATCATAGAATATAATATAGAAATGTAGAATAGAATTACATTTAAAAGGCTAGAAGACATGTGGGCTGGGAGAAAAGATATAATCAAAGGGGTCCCTGAATAGAAAAGGATGACAGCCTGCAATGGGGAGGAGTTGGGGGTTCTCTGAGACTTACACCTAAGCCACAAGACCTGGGTATGGTGGCTTGGAGCCATTAAATCTCTGGGGATGGAATCTGGCTGAGCATTTAATAGCTGCCCATCCCAGAAGCAAACCCTTGATCTCTCTTGAGTTTGTTTCCCAATTTTGTAAATTAGGAATAATAAGCTTGTTGTTCCCAAGCTTGTTGTAAGGATCCAGTGAGATAAGGTTTGCACCATTCAGCCTGTTCTCTGTCTAAATGCAAGCCCTTATTATTACTTGTGTGACCAAAAGCAAATTATTGAACCTTTTTCTGAGTTTCATTAAGTAATAATACTCTATATTTCCTTCCTATAGCGGGACCTGGAATGGAGAAGACACAAGTTCAAATGTAACCTCAAACACTCTGGGTGATTCTAGGTCACTTAATCACTGTCTACCTCAGTTTCTTCATCTATAAAATGGGGATAATAATAGTATTCTTTTGGGGAGGGACATTTTCTAAAAATACAGTATCTACATTGTTTTGCTTTTCTTTTTTTGAAATAATAGCCTTTTATTTTCAACATATGTTAAAAGTTTTCAACATTCATCCTTGCAAAACCTTGAGTTCCAAATTTTTCCCCCTCTTTCCCCCAACCTCTTCCCTAAATGGCAAGTAAGCAAATATATGTTAAACTTGTACAATTCTTCTATATATATTTCCACAATTATCACGCTGCACAAGAAAAAGGAGAAAAAAAAAAGGAGAAAGAAAACAAAAAGCAAGCAAACAACAAAAAAGGTGAAAATACTATGTTGTGATCCACATTCAGTCCCCACATTCCTCTCTCTGGGTGTATACGGCTCTCTCCATCACAAATCTAGAACTGGCTTGAATCATCTCATTGTTGAAAAGAGCTAAGTCCCTGAAAATAGCCCTTATTTTCCAGGGTTGTTGGGAGGATCAAATGAGATTAAGAATTAAGTCAGTCCTTGGCACATAGAAGGTGCTTTCTAAATGACACTATCATCATTCTCATTAGTATAACTGCTACTACTATTTCACATGGTTTTGCAAACTTTGCAAAACATTACATCAATGTAAGATAATGAAAAAAAACCCACTGCTACATTTCTCAAGACAGTCGGAATTACATCTTCTTGGGTATTTTCTCTGGCTCAAATATTGATATCCCCAAAACACTCTAGACCGGTGTCCATTACCTAAACATTTCTTGGGCTCCTTATTTGTATTTATTGCACCCAAGACAGTTCCAAAGGAGTCATGGTGAAAAAATGCTATCTTCATGATTGCAATGTATATAATTCCTATTCCGGGGAGTTTTCTAGGGAGCTAGGTGGCTCAGACTTGGAGTCAGGAAAACTCATCTTCTTGAGTTCAAATTCGGCCTCAGCGTCTACTCATTAGTCATGTGGGCACTCATTTCACCCATAGCCTCAGTTTGCTCATCTGTAAAATGAGCAGGAAAAAGAACTGGCAGATCACTCTAATGTCTTTGCCGAGAAAACCCCAAATGGGGCCCCTACTCCCAGAATTGTTTTGAGGATAAACTGAGACACTTGCACACAGTAGGTGCTGAATAAATGCTTCTTCCATTCCCTTGCTCACACAGAGGTAACCCAGAGTGTTGGCTTGATTTGTTCAAACTCCCACAGGCAGTAAGGAAGACAATCAAATGAAGGATCATCATAGCCAAGGCTGCTGTGAGAATAAAATGAGGTCCTATTTGCAAAGTGCACACAGTAGGCATGTAATAAGTGGTTCTTCCCCTCCACTGCCCTGTGCTGCCCAAGGTCACCGGGAGGAGGCGGGAGCGCCCCCAGAGCCGGCTGATGCGGCTCCCCACGCTTCCCGCTCCCCAGCCCTCCACGCAGCCACTCACCGCTCGGCCAATCAGGGCGCTGGGTGGGCGGGGCTTTTCCGCCGCTTCCTTCCCGGAGGTAGGAGCCTACAGGCTCGGAGGCGCGGCTGCGGCGGGGCGGGGCCGGGAGCCACCGCCTCCAGGAGGGGCCGCGGAGCCGCTGCCGGGTGAGGAGCCTCCCTCAGTCAATCACCGAGGCGCTTCCGGGCGGGCGGGCGCGTCCTTGCCCCGCGGGCTCCGAAGGCCGGAGCGCTGCTGGACACATGACCGGCGCTGACATTTACCGCCTGTATCCAGGTGATGGGAGGGACTGCGCGGGTGCGGGTTCTAAGTGGTGCCGGGAAACCCGCGCCTCCGCCTGCTGGCCTGAAATAAAGCGGCCCCGCCCGCTAAGTCTCCGGGCCGACGTCTGTGGTCCGATAATAAAATAATAATAAAATAAAAATTAAAAAGGCACATTTGGAGCTCAAATTAAAAAAAATAACAATAAATAATTTAAAATAAAAAATAATTTTTAAAAAGGAAAAAACAAACACTGACAAACAGCAGCTGAAGAAACCGCCCAGCTTCATCCATTAAATAAAACTGGAGCCATTCGCTCCTTCTGAAATTTTCGCAGAGCCCGTAGTCAGAATTAGTCCTTTACCTCAATCACATTCTCCTCGGTGGGACCGGGGAATAGCAGGGTTAGTGACTGAATGAATGGATTTAAGTACCTTCCCTTTCATTAGTTCTCTTAAATTAGCTCTCCATCGTGCTGAACACCGAGGACGCCTGCAGAAACTTCCGTTCCGCCCTCAGGAAGCCGGTGTTCTAATCTAATCAATTCTAATTCTCATCTAAAAAGTAACACTTAGCTGGATGCCTGGCACACAGCAGACACAATTAATGTTTAAGTAAGTTTTCAGCTACGAACCAGATGGAAAAGTGCCTGGTCCTTAAATGCAGCAGCAAAACGAGCCCTTTCCACAGATAATTAGAGAATAAAAGGGGCACCTCTCCCAGCTCTAACTTTTGGAAGGTCGGCTGAGAGACATGCTGGCCCAGTGCCTCCGTTTTACAGGCGAGGAAACTGAGGCCCACACGCTCCATTCGGACTCAGGTCTTCCTGATTCTCTGTCCGGAGCCACTTTGCTGCCCAGCGCATAATAAAGGACCTAATCAGTGCTTATGGAACTTAATAAATTCATACTGAAGCTCGATGATGGACGGAAGACCCAAGGATTGTAAACGGCTCAAGTGCAATCACTAACACCCAACCCCAGAAAATGCTGCTGTCTTCTAAATCGGATCAGCCGCTGCATAGAGTGGCCCCTGAATGGAATAGTCCTGATTCTGACGTGTGTGTGTCCCTTTTAGAGACACATTCAGTCAAAATGGTAAAAAATAAACAAATAAACCAGAAGCATTTAAATATCAGAGTATTTCTTATATATATATTGTATGGAACATGTATGGGACTACCTGCCATCTAGGGGAGGGGGTGGGAGGAGGGAGGGGAAAAGCTGGGACAGAAAGTTTTGTAAGGGTCAATGTGGAAAAATTGCCCATGTATATGTTTTGTATATTAAAATCTATAATAAAAAAAGAGAAAAAAAAATCAGAGTATTCATCACACGTACCCCAAACTTCCTCTTCCATTTCGTTGTACCTACTTGAATCTCCAAACATGGAAAATCCTGGTTAGGATAAAGTCTGTTTCCACACTCCTGTCCAAAGTCTGGAATCAAGCGATGGGAAGATCTAGTCTCTGATGACAAACTTCATGGCCCCAGCCCAGCTAGAGTTGGATCCGTGCAGAGAACTCATCACTCCTTTAGAAAACTCTATGAACTCTGGTGTTTCTCCTTGTTACAGCCGGAGACACTGCAGGGTTTCAGGAGCAATGCTTTCCGTGATCTGAAATCTCACTGGACTTCTGTCTGTCCCCAAACTCCACCTCTAAGACACGAAGCTGAAAAAATGCTGCCAGGCCATGGCCAGGTGGCAGAGTCCAACTGTCATAAAGCTAGTGTCCAAAACGGGGGTGGGGCAGGGGCCACCGAGTCCTTTGTTTGCTACCTATAAAAAGTGAGCTGCATCCAGTGTCATCAACTCTCCCCAGTCTCTTCAGGACCTGCACATCTTAGGTGGCAAATCAGGCAAATGAAGCTATGACAAGACACCAGAGAGGAGCCAGAATGCCATATTATATTTTATATCATATTATGTTACATTTCATTATATTATGCTATGTTACATTATATTATATTATGTTATGTCATATAATATTATATTATTAAATTACATTTCATTACATTATATATCATACTGCTAATACTCTTCCCTCATGTAGTTAACTACTCTCTCTCTCTCTCTCCTTAAATTATCATATATTTCCTAATCTACATACATATCCTATTCCCTCAGCATCATTTAACAACCAGCTAGCATTTATTAAGCACCTACTAGGTGCCAGGCACTGGGTTAAGCACTGGGAATACAGAGACCACAGACATTTCCTGCCCTCAGGGAGCTTATAGTTTAATGGTACAAACAACAAACAAATAGGCTCAAACTGAGACCAAGATATAATTAACAGAAGGAATTTAGAGAATTAAGAAAGGCTTTCTGCAAAATGCCTACATTTAAAAGAGAGACAGGTGAGTAGGTGGAGTAGAGAAATGGGAGAGTTTCAGGCATGGGCCAGAGAAAATGCCCAAAGCCAAGAAATTAAAGTGTCTTATTTGTGGAACAGCTGATAGTACTTTCATTTTCATCCTTAAATGCCTTTGGAATGATTGTTTATTTGGATATCTTGCCAAGATATTAAAGGCTAGTTTTAACTTTCACTGCTTCTCTCTGTTTTATGGGAAGATACTGCTCATAATCATCCATCATCTTTCCTCATACGGTTTTCCTTTTTTTTTTTTTAATCTACTTTTTAAAATTGTATTTTTATTTTCACTTCCAAATTTTCTCCCTCCCTCTTCCACCTCCACTCATGGGGAAGCCAAGAAACACAAGTCATCATATATGCTTCATAATGATGACACAGGCTCCTGAACAAAGACCTTGAATTTTGCCCCAGAAATGTTTTCTCAGCTGTTACTATCATGATCAAAGAAACACTTCTTTCCCAGATAAAGCAGATATCACAACTATTTTGGAGGTCACAGAGAGCCACATCCTTTCCCCATCCTTGCTCTAATATCTGTACCATCTACCTTCCTTCTATCTAGCCACTTTCCCTTTTTCTTCCTCACTTTGGGATGCTGAGGGAAGGGGCTGCTGTGAGATAAAGTGGGACAGGGTCTCTCCCATTCCCAAAAACACTACACTTGGATGCTTCCTAGACTATTGGGACAAGTTCAGGAAGGAGGAAAAGGAAGCTCATATATTTTTTGAAACACCATTTGGCCACAACAGAACTTAGAGGATCAGGAAAAGTGGTCTCCTAATGGTTTCAACTACAATTATTCTCCAACTGGGTTTGTTCTGGAGAAGGAAAGGAAAATGGATCAAGCTTCCATAGGTTCGGGTCTCCATGGATTTCATGGTCTCCTCCATTTTTGCAAAATGCTTTTTTGCCAGCCCCTCATTTAGACCATCCTTCCAGGGGACAAGACAAACACCTTTAAAGGTAATCCAGACAATGAGTCCTTCTTAATTTCATGAAAGAAAAAGGTCACTATTAGCCCCCATTACCAAACTTCCCACCAATCACATGAACCTCAATCCCATGATGTCATTTATCCTTTTCTATTTTTGCGGTAATTTCCCAAATCCTTACAAATTTATTTTATAGCATGTTCCCTGCTATCTTATTTTAATTTCATGCTTTCTTGTTTGTAATTCACTTGCCATTTTGTCTGGGTCTGTGCCTTCGTGTTTGCAGAATATCTGTATTATGTTTGTACTGTGAGCAAGATTCTGTTATCTTGAGAGATTTTTAATGTAGCCAGAAAGAAAAACTTCTAAGGGCTGCAGTTGGAATACTGGGAAAGGTTTATTAACATCTACAACTCCCACCTGAAAAGGAGAACCCTGACTTTGTTTTTTTTTTTTTTGTTTTTTTTTTTTTGTGATCCAAGCACTGGACAAGTTGGGGTCACAGAGACAAAGTTGGACAATTAAAGTTGTAAAAGCACTAAAAACATCTTAGCATATTCTGGAGGTTTGAGATTAATCAGTAAAGTGTGGAAAATTAATCATTTTTTCATCTTTATCATTTATTTTATTAATTTTATAATTATAACATTTATTACAACATTATCCCTTGTACTCCCTTCTGTTCTGAATTTTCTCCTTCCCTCCACTCCCTCCCCTAGATGGCAGGCATTCCTATACATATTAAATATCTTATAGTATATCCTAGGTACAATATATATGTGCAGAACCGAATTTTGTTGTTGTTGTTGTTGCAAAGGAAGAATTGGATTCGGAAGGTAAAAATAACCTGGGGAGAAAAACAAACACTCATTTCCCAGTGTTCCTTTTCTGGTTATAGCTGATTCTGTCCATCATTGATCAATTGGAATTGGATTAGCTCTTCTCTATGTTGAAGATATCCACTTCCATCAGAATATATCCTCATACAGTATCATAGTTGAAGTGTATAATGATCTCCTAGTTCTGCTCGTTTCACTCAGCATCAGTTGATGTAAGTCTCTCCAAGCCTCTCTGTATTCCTCCTGTTGGTCATTTCTTACAGAACAATAATATTCCATAACCTTCATATACCATAATTTACCCAACCATTCTCCAATTGATGGACATCCATTCATTTTCCAGTTTCTAGCCACTCTGAAAAGGGTTGCCACAAACATTTTGGCACATACAGGTCCCTTTCCCTTCTTTAGTATTTCCTTGGGATATAAGCCCAGGAGTAGCACTTCTGGATCAAAGGGTATGCACAGTTTGATAACTTTTTGGGCATAGTTCCAAATTGCTCTCCAGAATGGTTGGATTCTTTCACAACTCCACCAACAATGCATCAGTGTCCCAGTTTTCCCACATCCCCTCCAACATTCATCATTATTTGTTCCTGTCATTTTAGCCAATCTGAAAGGTGTGTAGTGGTATCTCAGAGTTGTCTTAATTTGGATCAATAGTGATTTGGAACACTTTCATATGAGTGGATATAGTTTCAATTTCATCATCTGAAAATTGTCTGTTCATATCCTTTGACCATTTATCAATTGGAGAATGGCTTGATTTCTTATAGAGTCAATTCTCTGTATATTTTGGAGATGAGGCCTTTATCAGAATCTTTAACTGTAAAAATGTTTTCCCAATTTGTTACTTCCCTTCTAATCTTGTTTGCATTAGTTTTGTTTGTGAAAAAGCTGTTTAATTCAATGTAATCAAAATTTTTTATTTTGTGATCAATAATGATCTCTGGTTCTCATTTGGACACAAATTCCTTCCTCCTCCACAAGTCTGAGAGGTAAACTATCCTATGTTCCTCTAATTTATTTATGATTTTGTTCTTTATGCCTAAATTTTGGACCCATTTTGATCTTATCTTAGTATGTGGTGTTAAATGTGGGTCCATGCCTAGTTTCTGCCATACTAATTTCCAGTTTTCCCAGCAGTTTTTGTCAAATAATGAATTCTTATCCCAAAAGTTGGGATCTTTGGGTTTGTCAAACACTAGATTGCTATTTTTATTCACTATCTTGCTCTGTGAATCTAACCTATTCCACTGATCAACTAGTCTATTTCTTAGCCAATACCAAATGGTTTTGGTGACTGCTGCTTTATAATGTAGTTTTAGGTCAGGTACAGCTAGACCACCTTCATTTGATTTTTTTTTTTTCATTACTTCCCTTGAAATTCTCGACCTTTTGTTCTTCCGTATGAATTTTGTTGTTATTTTTTCTAGGTCATTAAAATAGTTTCTTGGGAGTCTGATTGGTATAGCACTAAATAAATAGATTAGTTTAGGGAGTATTGTCATCTTGATTATATTTGCGTGGCCTATCCAAGAGCACTTAATGTCTTTCCAATTATTTAAATCTGACTATTTTTGTGTGTTTTGTAATTTTGCTCATATAATTCCTGACTCTCCTTTGGTAGATATATTCCCAAATATTTCATACTATAGACTGTTATTTTGAATGGAATTTCTCTTTGTATCTCTTGCTGTTGGATTGTGTCGGTAATGTATAAAAATGCTGAGGATTTATGTGGATTTATTTTGTATCCTGCAACATTGCTAAAGCTCTGAATTATTTCTAATAACTTTTTAGCAGAGTCTTTGGGGTTCTCTAAGTATACCATCATGTCATCTGCAAAGAGTGATAGTTTGAGTTCCTCATTACCTACTCTAATTCCTTGAATCTCTTTCTCAGCTCTTATTGCCGAGGCTAGCATTTCTAGTACTATATTGAATAGTAATGGTGATAGTGGGCAACCTTGTTTCACTCCTGATCTTACAGGGAAAGGTTCTAGTTTATCACCATTACATATGATGTTTACTGACGGTT
This sequence comes from Sminthopsis crassicaudata, assembly GCF_048593235.1. Lineage (NCBI taxonomy): Eukaryota > Metazoa > Chordata > Mammalia > Dasyuromorphia > Dasyuridae > Sminthopsis > Sminthopsis crassicaudata. The sequence continues at coordinate 112,742,975 of NC_133621.1, forward strand.
TTAAATATATGCTCCTTATTATTTTAAGGAATAGTCCTTTATTCCTATACTCTCAAGTGTTTTTAGTAGGAATGAATGTTGGATTTTATCAAATGCTTTTTTCTGCATCTATTGAGATGATCATATGGTTTTTGTTAATTTGGTTATTGATATAGTCAATTATGCTAATAGTTTTCCTAATATTGAACCAGCCCTGAATTCCTGGTATAAATCCCACTTGGTCATAATGTATTATCCTGGGGATGATTTTCTGTAGTCTTTTTGCTAATATTTTATTTAAGATTTTAGCATCAATATTCATTAGGGAGATTGGTCTATAATTTTCTTTCTCTGTTTTCAGCCTACCTGATTTAGGTATCAGTACCATGTCTGTGTCATAAAAGGAATTTGGTAGGATTCCTTCAATCCCTATTTTTTCAAACAGTTTATATAGCATTGGAGTTAATTGTTCTTTAAATGTTTGGTAGAATTCACATGTAAATCCATCTGGTCCTGGGGATTTTTTCTTAGGGAGTTGGTTAATAGCTTGGTCTATTTCTTTTTCTGAAATGGGACTATTTAGACTATTTACTTCTTCCTCTGTTAATCTGGGCAAGCTATATTTTTGAAGGTATTTTTCTATTTCATTTAAGTTATCGAATTTATTGGCATAAAGTTGAGCAAAGCAGCTCCTAACTATTGTTCTAATTTCCTCTTCATTAGGGGTGAGTTCTCCCTTTTCATTTTCAAGACTAACAATTTGCTTTTCCTCTTTCCTTTTTTAAATCAGATTTACTAAGAGTTTGTCTATTTTGTTGGTCTTTTCATAGAACCAACTCTTAGTTTTATTAATTAATTCAATAGTTTTTTTACTTTCAATTTTATTAATCTCACCTTTTATTTTTAGAATTTCAAGTTTCATGTTTGTCTGGGCGTTTTTAATTTGTTCCTTTTCTAGCATTTTTAGTTGTAAGCCCAATTCGTTGACCCTCTCTTTCTCTATTTTATGCAAGTAGGCCTTTAGAGATATAAAACTTCCCCTTATTTCTGCTTTGGCTGTATCCCATACATTTTGGTATGATGTCTCATTATTGTCATTTTCTTGGGTGAAGTTATTAATTATGTCTATGATTTGCTGTTTTACACAATCATTCTTTAGTATAAGATTATTTAGTTTCCAATTATATATATATTTTTGGTCTATTTTCCCCTGGCTTTTTATTAAATATAATTTTAATTGCATTGTGGTCTGAAAAGGATGCATTTACTATTTCTGCCTTACTGCATTTGATTTTGAGGTTTTTATGTCCTAATATATGACCAATTTTTGTATAGGTTTCATGAATTGCTAAGAAGAAAGTGTACTCCATTTTGTCTTCATTTAGCTTTCGCCAAAGATCTATCATATTAAACTTTTCTAGTATTCTATTTACCTCTTTGACTTCTTTCTTATTTATTTTGTGGTTTGATTTATCTAATTCTGAGAGTGCAAGGTTGAGATCTCCCACTATTATAGTTTTGCTGTCTATTTCTTTTTGCAGCTTTCTTAATTTCTCTTTTAAGAATTTAGATGCTGCACCACTTGGTGCGTATACATTTAATATTGATACTGCTTCATTATCTATGCTACCCTTTAGCAGGTTATAATGACCTTCCTTGTCTCTTTTAATTAGATCAATTTTTCTTTTTGCTTGATCTGAAATGAGGATGGCTACCTCTGCTTTTTTGGCTTCACCTGAAGCATAGTAGATTCTGCTCCACCCTTTTACTTTTATTTTGAATGTATCACCCTGTTTCAGGTGTGTTTCCTATAAACAACATGTAGTAGGATTCTGGCTTTTAATCCAGTCTGGTAACTGCTTCCTCTTTATGAGGGAGTTTACCCCATTCACATTTATGGTTAGAATGACTAATTCTATATTGCTTGCCATCCTGTTAACCCCTGCTTATGCATTTCTCCTTTCCTTCCCTCTTACCCCCCTACCCAGTATTAAACTTGTGAACACCACTTGCTTTTCACAGCCCTCACTTTTTAGTATCCCTTCCCCACCTTAAAATTCCTCTTCCTATTTTATCCTTTTTTCTCACAATTTCTGTATTCCCTTCCCCTTAGTTTACTCCTTCCCTCTCACTTTTCAATGAAGTAGAAGAAGTTTCACCATAAATCGAATATGCCTATTGATACACACTATGTTCATCCCCCTCCTTTCTTCCTCTCAGATATAATAGGTTACCTTTGCCTCTTCATGAGACATAGTACCACCACTTTACCCTTTTTTATGATATAATTTCCTTTCCACCTCTAGTTTCTAGGACAAATTATACATGTGTTCTTTACATATTTTTGTGGCAGAAATATAGTTCTCAAGATTTCTTTTTACCTTTTTAGAAATCTCTTGAGTTCTGTATTTGAAGATCAAACATTTTGTGTAGACTTGGTTTTTTCATCAAGAATAGATGGAATTCATTTATTTTGTTAAATTTCCATCTTCTTCCCTGGAAAACGATGCTCATTTTTGCTGGGTAAGTTATTCTTGGCTGCATACCAAGTTCCTCAGTCTTTAGAATATCATATTCCAGGCCCTTCATTCTTTTAATGTGGATGCTGCTAGGTCCTGGGTTATCCTTATTGTGGCTCCTCCATATCTGAATTGCTTTTTTCTAGCAGCTTCCAATATTTTTTCCTTCGTCTGATGGTTCTTGAACTTAGCCAGTATATTTCTTGGCGTTTTGATTTTAGGGTCCCTTTCAGTAGGTGATTGATGAATTTTTTCAATGTCTATTTTACCCTCTGTTTCCAAAACATCTGGGCAGTTCTCTTTGATAATTTCCTGGAAAATAGTGTTCAGGCTCTTTTTTTCCTCACATTTTTCAGGGAGTTCGATTATTCTCAAATTGTCTCTCCTGGATCTGTTTTCCAGGTCTGTTGTTTTTCCAATAAGGTACTTGACATTCTTTTCAATTGTTTCGTTTTTCTGGTTTTGTTTGACTACTTCTTGGTTTCTCCTTGAGTCATTCATTTCTACTTGTTCGAGTCTAATTTTCATTTTTGTATTTTCTTCACTCACTTTTTTTATATCTTTTTGTAATTGTCCAATTGAATTTTTAAGTGAGTTTTTTTCTTCTATGGAATTTTTTTCCATTTCATCCATTTTATTTTTTAGAGAGCTGTTTTCTTTTTCCAGCTCACTAATCCTGTTTTCCTTGGAGTTGTTTACTTTTTCTAATTCACTAATTTTATTTCTCAATGATTTGTTTTCTTTATCCACTCTGTCTTTAAATGCGTGGAATGACTTCTCCAGGCTCTCTTGCCAAGCTTCCCTTTCCTTTTCCCATTTCTCTTTTAGCTCTCTTGTGAGAGCCTTTTTGATTTCCTCTATGAGAGTCGTATGTATTGAGGAGCAGCTTATATCCCCCTTAGGTGATTCCTCTGGAGACAATCTGCTTTTAGTGTCCTCAGTATTTGAAGTCTGCTCTCTCTCCATACAGCTGTCAATGGTTAGAGCCCTTTTAAATTTTTTGTTCATTTTGTCAGAGTGGGAATCGAAGAAAACAAATTGACAAGAGAATCAATTGATCTGGTTTTTTGGGGGGGATGGGCCTGGATGGTGTTACTGGGCTTTTTCTACAGACCTCGGGAGATAGCAGCGAGGCACTAGCAGGACAGTGATGGCTGTGCTGGGTCTGCACTCTTAGGCTCTAAGAACACACTGAGTCACTCTGGGTGGGGGTGGGGGTGGCTGGGTCCCAAGAGACACTAGCTTTCCTGGGTTTTATTCTTCACCTCTGGTGTTTACACCCTCTCTGCTGCTCCTGGCTTGCTGCCAAGATGGAACATCCACACTGGGGTAAAAGTCTTTTTGCAGAAACAGAAGAGATCGTACCCCTCCCCTCTCCAGTCTGAGCTATGTGAGCTGCCTGCCCCCCGCTTTCTCTCTCTCTCTCTCTCTCTCTCTCTCTCTCTCTCTCTCTCTCTCTCTCTCCCTCCCTCCCTCCCTCCCTCCCTCCCTCCCTCCCTCTTTCCCTCTCTCTCTCTCTCTCTCTCTCTCTCTCTCTCTCTCTCTCTCTCCCTCCCTCCCTCCCTCCCTCCCTCCCTCTCTCTGTCTCTCTCTCTCTCTCTCTCTCTCTCTCTCTCTCTCTCTCTCTCTCTCTCTCTCTCTCTCGCTGCCTGCCTTCAGTCTGCGCCCAGTCTGTTCGACCCTCCCCCAAGCAAACACAGACCTCTGGCGAATTTCAAGGATGTCGTCTCTTGGTGATTATTTGTGGGTTTCTTTTACGGTCAAGCATTAACTCCGAGGCTTGTCATGAAGTAAGTCCTGAGAGAAAATGCAGAGCTCAAGCAGCTGTCTGCCTCCATGCCTCCATCTTGGCCAGAAGTCGACAATTAATCATTTTAAATTGCTGGAAAAAGTTCCCAAGACTTTGGGGGTAATTACAATAATTTTTCCTTTTCTGAAACATCTTAGTAAGTTTTTGAAGTACCATTCTGCAAGATTTATTTTAAGGAAAAATAAGGATTAAATCTTATGGAAGTTTAACAAGGTTTGAAAAGCAATTGACCAGATTGTTTCATGAAGAAAAGTGAGTCTCTCTCTTTTTCCATATGCCTTCCTTCCCTAACTGAAATAGGAATGGACAGACTAGAGGAGGGAGGAGGAAGAGAGGAAAGGGAAGAGAGAAAAGAAAGACAGAGAGACAGACAGAGATAGAGAGACAGAGACAGAGACAGACACATATAGAGAGACAGACAGAGAGAACAGACAGAGAGAGAGAGAAAGAAAAAGAGAGCAAGATGGAGATAAGGAAAGACAGAGAGAGATGGAGAAGCAGAGAAAGAGAGAGAAAGAGATAGAAAGAGAGAGAGACAGAGAAAGAATATACTCAGTATAGTGAAGATTATTTAGAAGACATGATGGCAAAAGCAAGTAGAAAAAGTAGAAATGTCAGATCAGAATAAGAAAAAAACAAGACGTGCAGTTTTTTAAAAAATTTATTTAGAATTTTTTTCCACAGTATATATGCATGAGTAATTTTTTTTTATAATATTATCCCTTGTATTCATTTTTCCAAATTATCCTCCCCTCCCTCCATTCCCTCCCCCCGATGACAGGCAATCCCGTACATTTTACATGTGTTACAATAAAACCTAGATACAATATATGTGTGTAAATACCATTTTCTTGTTGCACATTAAGTATTAGATTCCGAAGGTATAGGTAACCTGGGTAGATAGACAGTAGTGCTAACAATTTACATTCACTTCCCAGTGTTCCTTCTCTGGGTGTAGTTATTTCTGTCCATCATTGATCAACTGGAAGTGAGTTGGATCTTCTTTATGTTGAAGATATCCACTTCCATCAGAATATATCTTCATACAGCATTGAAGTGTACAGTGATCTTCTGGTTCTATTCATTTCACTCAGCATCAGTTGATGTAAGTCTCTCCAAGCCTCTCTGTATTCTTCCTGCTGGTCATTTCTTACAGAGCAATAATATTCCATAACCTTCATATACCATAATTTGCCCAACCATTCTCCAATTGATGGGCATCCATTCAATTTCCAGTTTCTAGCTACAACAAAAAGAGCTGCCACAAACATTTTGGCACATACAGGTCCCTTTTCCTTCTTTAGTATTTCTTTGGGATATAAGCCCAGTAGTAGTATGGCTGGGTCAAAGGGTATGCACAGTTTGATAACTTTTTGGGCATAGTTCCAAATTGCTCTCCAGAATGGCTGGATTCTTTCACAACTCCACCAACAATGTATCAGTGTCCCAGTTTTCCCACATCCCCTCCAACATTCATCATTATTTGTTCCTGTCATCTTAGCCAATCTGACAGGTGTATAGTGGTATCTCAGAGTTGTCTTAATTTGCATTTCTCTGATCAGTAGTGATTTGGAACACTCTTTCATATGAGGTGGATATAGTTTCAGTTTCATCATCTAAGAATTGCAAGATGTGCAGTTTTAATCAAATTTCTCTAAAAGAAGATGTACAGAGAAAGAAAAGCAAAAAAAAAAGTATGTAGGAAAGAGGGGAATGGAAAGGAAGAAAGGAAGTGGTAATCTGCTGGCAATTTCAGTGTGAACAGATTATATGAGAATTTGGGAACTTTTGGAAACAGAAAAACAATTTGCTGCAATTTTGAAAACTTCAGCAATAAACCACCCTGTATTTGCATAATTCAGAAGACAGGTCTTAGGGCTATTTCAGTAAAAATTTCAAGATGAAGGCCTGTACTTTGAAATAAAACTAGCACTTAACCTTTTCCTAGATCACAAAAAGAGAAAAGGTTTGTGTGAATTAGGAAACAACCAAAGAGTAATAAGGATTGGTTGGAATATCTAGTAAAATTTAGGGAATCTTATAAACTAAAGTTAAATTTTGGTCAATATTAAAATAACTCTTTAAAGTGGTGTGTGTGTGTGTGTGTGTGTGTGTGTGTGTGTGTGTGTGTGTGTGTGTGTTACTACTGGAAACTTGACTATAAATTATATGAGACTTCTATCCATTTTTGTGAAAGATGATATTCTGAGTTTTAAGAAATGCCTTGTTTTCTCCCAGAAGGGAAACTCTTTAAGGGAACAGGAGGGGAAGTATTAAGTCCTTCTGAAAACTCCCAGAGCTTCAATACTTGGGGAAAAAAAATCTTACCAGTTAAGTCCACCAATGAGTGGTAAATGCTAATCAATAAGTAGTGGGTTCTTTTTGAGATAGGAGGACCCAGAGGGGTCCATTGGCTGGGTCAAGGGAGACCCGAGAGGAACAGTCTCTCACATAAATTGTGTGGCAAAATGGCCTGCAAATGACTCCAGGGGAAAGGACTCTCTGAGAATGCTGTCAGGTGACTGGAGACAGAAGGGCAACCTCTCTTGGAGTAATTTGGAATGTAGAGGAGTCTAAGGGAGCTCCTCACTAAACTATGGGGAAAGCACCATCCAAAATCCAAAATCAGAAGCAAAAAGTACACTTGGACTTTGCTGTTCTATGTGGGAAAGTGTAATTTCATGTAATTTTTGTCCGTGCAGAATGTCTTTGTCATGTGTATTCTGTGAGCTAGAAAGAGAAAGAAACTAAGTTTAATCACTCTAGTGAAATTCATTATTTGAGATAAGCAGTTTTATATCATTGGGATTTTAAAGCTATACTTGTTAGGATTTCAAGTTAAAATATAGGTTATTAACACAAAGTGATGGTAGCCTACCTTAGAGAAGTCATGTTTGTATCTCCCTACTTAGATAGTTTGTTGCTTTCTACGAATATTGGGTAATTTGTAAACTATGAGTTATGCCTTAAATTTTGTCAGTTCTGTTGGGTATATGTAGAAGTTTAATGAAATTAGATCCAAAGTTATTTAATTGTGAATCTTAAAGTTTAAAGTTAAAAAAGAGTGATTTGCAGACAAGGGACAAGAAAGATTAATTTGCAAAAGCAATTAATAGTTTAAATGGAGCATCTAGTTAAAAGGGTATTGGTTTGGGAGTGTGTTTAAAGTATGTCAGAGAAAGACTGAGAATTTAGGCATTGGGAGGAGATAGAGATGGGACAGGGGAAGAGATGGTATGAGAGAAGGAGGAAGAAAGAGAGGAAAATGGCTTGCTGGAAATAGGGGACAAAGAGGCGCAAGCCCTTAGTGAATTTACCATTTGCCATGGGAAAGGAGATACCCCATGAAGCTGGGGCCTGTCTTTGGCTGGTAAATTGGAGGCTGGGGGACTTAGTACTCTAAAAGGGTTAGCGATGAGAAGCAACAGAGGGCAGTGGTTGGGAAGCATGGTGGAGTTGGGGGAAGTGTCATGTAGAGTGGGGGAAGAGTAGCCATGTGGCCCTGTCAGGTGACAATCTACCCATCCCCCATTAGCAAGGTACAGCCAATTTTTTTTTTTTTTTTTTTTTTTTTTTTAGCAAACTTTGGCTTCTTGTTGATTGAAACATTAATTGCTTATACTGTTTAAAAGAACAGCCTACATTTACATAGTGTTAACAACTGAATGTTTTATTTTTATTTTTCAAATCTATAGTTGCTCTAAGAGGTTTGTTGCAACTGTAAGTTTTCTGAAAGCAATTTATTTCTACTAATTTATCCCATCTGTTTTCAGAAAAATTTTTAATGTTTATCTAAGTACATAATAGTCTCTTTGTTCAAGGTATATACTACCAAAAAAACTTATAGCAGAATTTTAATCTGCTCTGATAATTTGATAGGGTTATTTCCAAAACTTTAATTTTTTTTAAGAATGAAGGGATTATTAATGTTCAATCTGAAAGATTCTTTTATGTAGAATTAGGATATTCTGTGAGTTTTAATTGATTGTATTGAGTCATCTTAAAGCTGTACCATTATTTAAAGAGAATCCTCAAAGTCTAATAATACTAAATAATAGTTTTGTTGCCTTTGTCCCTTTGAAAATATTTCTGTTAAGGGACATATGTAATTTAGAATTTTTATATGTATTGGGTATTTTAAAAGCAAAATGATCTGTGTAATGTTGAACTGAGAACCATCTACTTAGATATGTAAAATAAGCTGTGAACTTTCTAGGATGACTCTCTTACTGTGATCCTTGAGAGCTAGATTCATCTGAAGCTTGGATTAAGGAAAACTGTTGTAGGAGATAAAAATTCATGGGACTGCAGCTGATATGATTTGGAGTTTTAAATTCTAGTATGACTGTCTGATAAATCATCAGGCCAGTGCTCCACCAAATGCAAGGAATATGCCATAAGCTACTGAGAAGTTGTTACAGGTGGAAGTTAGTATCTGGGAACGGATTAGAAGGATGATCTTGGCCTCTGCTGGAGGTAGGATCCTTGTGACTCAATTTCCCGGTGATGTTTTTTTGAATGAGAACCCACCTGATTATTCCTGAGTCTAGCTTAAGGTGGAATTGTTAAAAATTAGGACAGTTACCTGAAGTAAAAGTAGTTTAAGGAAATCATGTCCCTTACTCCTAAAGCTATTGCTATTCTACATCGGCTGGGGAACACACTTGAGGCCCTGGGTAACCGCCTTGCTGATGAAGGGGAGAGGAAAGCTGGGAATGAAGGAGATCTGACTGAAGGAATGATGGTATTAATCTCTTCTCTGCCACCCAATCCACCTTCCCCATCCTTTACCAGAGAGGAACAATAAAGAGCCCATGAATTGAGTGCCTGAGAATATGACATGGGATGATGGTTTCTTCCAGATAGCAAGGAGCTACTGGCCAAAGCAAGTATGAGGCAGATTCTATGTTATTCTACACTAAGGCAGCCACTGGGATGTCCACAACCGATGTGGTGCTGTGCTGGCTATGTTTGTGACTCCTGGATTATACACATTTTCTCAGCAATTGATGGAGGGATGCCTGATCTGTCAAAGGACAGAGCCCTCACATATCCTTGGTCATAGTGGACCTCCTGACCTCATGGACTGAGGCTTTTCTTTTGTCCTAGACAACTGTCTGCTAAAGTAAGAGAAGCCCTAGACCTCAGTTTCAATTTAGTAGAAATCATGTGACTTGAAGAAAGGAAACATTATCACCCATTACTATATAAGGGAAAAGTGACCCCAAGAGCCAAAGCTTTGCATAAGGGATGTGGGGAGGGGTTGGGCAGTACTCTCTTATTGAACTAGGCTCTCCTTCTGTGAAATCAGCCTCCGCCTTCTGGACTTCCCAGAGGTAAGGACCACCTGCTTCTCCCCAGAATCTAATAAAACCTTTCTACCTTCACTTGGAGAGATCTTTGAGTAGTCATTTTGAGTTACAGGCTTCTTACCCCCAACATTTCCCATCTACCTCCAACAACCAAATCACTCCACTCTCTACATTTATTTAAATGGAAATAAAACTCTTGGGCTGCCTTATGGTATTATTATGAGAAAAAGTGCTTTATGATAATTAAATCAGCATATAAATCAAAGTTATGATTTCAATGTCCTCCACGGAGATGAGTTTCACATAATAAGAACTCATTAAACACATTTTGATTTGATTCATATCAGGACAGGAAGTTAAGAACAACATAAATAACCCTGCACAACAAGTTAGAACAGCAAAAGAAGGAAAAAAATTTAGATTTCTGACAGAAATTGTGGGTGGAGTTCAGGGAGACACATGGATGTTGGAGCACACCAGAATTCTCAAGGAGACAGAATAGAGAATTTATTGTCCCAATTAGAGACAGGAAAAACCTGGTTTTAATTAAATATTTAGCCATCTTCTCCACTAACAATCTTCTTGGATGCCTTATTATGGTGGGGGGTGGTAATCCTGCATCCTTGTAGGCTGGGCCAGTAGTTTCAGCCCTGGCACATCCATCTGAGGTAGTCAGCTTTAAGACAGGTCAAGCAATAACTAAGTCTCTGTCATCCAAGAGCCAGCTGAACCAAATTTATATGGGAGCTGGTTGGTTCTGAGTAAGAGTCCTGGCCTTTGAGTTGGGAAAACCTATGTTCAACAACTACCTCAGTCCTTATTAGCCCTGTGACTCTGGGCAAGGATGATGGCTTCTCAGTCCTAGGTGACCACCTAATGTTCCAGATCCTAGTGGGAATGCTACTGCCCAGTAAGTCATTTGCTAATGACATCTGAGCCTCAGTTTCAAAATTGGTAAAATGGGGATAGTAAAAGCACTCATCCCACAGTGTTGTGAGAAAAAAATAAAATGATGTAAAGGATTTTGGTGTTGTTAGTTATCATCATCTTTATCACAATGAGTTACTAGGTGATTTTTTTGTTCACAGAAACTCATGAAGAGCATCCATTAAATAAAGAAATAGGATATAGAACACTGGGAAGCATATAGGATTTGAAGTCATGAGAGGATGGTGTTCAAATTCCACCTGATACTTTTAAAAATGTAATATTATCTATTTTTATTGTATTTGGATAAATATTTCCCAATTATGGGGTTAGGTGATTTCCCCAAGATCACACAGCTAGTAAGTGTCTGAAGCTGAATTTGAACACAGATCTTTCTGACTCCAGAGCTGGTACTCTATCTTCTGCAGCACTTAGCTGCCCACTCTAATATTTTCTATTTGTGTGACTGCAGGCAAATTGCTTAACTATTCTGAGACCTGGTGTTCTTACCTGAATAAAGGAGCCCCATTCTACCGTTCCAGTATTATCTCACATTATCCCCCTTTCATCCTCTCCAAATAATACCTATCTCACATAATGATCAAGAAGATCTATTAATAGCAATTAGCTTTAAATAGTGCTTTAGTGGCACAGTGGATAGTGAGCCCAGCTTGAAGTCAGGAAGACTCATCCATCTTTCTGAGATTAAATCTGGCCTCAGATACTTACTAATTGTGTGACTCTCAGTTTCTGTATCCTATCAGTTTCCTTAAATGAGTTGGGAAAAAAATGACAAACAACTCCAGTATCTTTGCCAAGAAAAAGAGGTGCAATAAGGCTTTCGAAGATGTTATAGACATTATTTCATTTGATCCCCACAACAACACAGGTACTATTCTGATTCCCATTTTACAACTTGAGAATAGTGAGACATAGAGAGGTTAAGACACTTACTAAATCTAGTAAGTGAGGACAGATTTTATCTCAGATCTTCCTGACTTCAGTGTCTAGCTAACTTCTCTAAGATAAGGTATGTAAAAAACAAAACAAAACAAAAAACACTGAAAATTCAAAGTACTGTAAAAATGCCAGCTATTATTATTAGTACTACCCAGACATGAAGGGCTTGTGAGTTGCCTAAATAAGAGATATAACCATGTTGGTTAAATCTGGACCTAGAAATTGAAGTTAGACTCTCTGAAAGGGAGGAAGAGCCCAAGGTTACATTATCCACGACTTTGGACAACGAACTGAAATGGATTCCTTCTCTGCCATATTCTCTGTAACTGGGAAAGTAGTGCTCCAACTAGGCGCTGGACAGTGAAGTGATCACCAAAATGCTTTCTGCTCAGAAGCCATTAGTGTCTCCCCTCACCAGGAGAACCAAACCCATGTATCCATTAATTCTTTAGACTGTTGTATTCCAGGTTTCACTCTCACACAAATACATCATAGGAGACTTGGGACTTTTCTTGTGAAGAACTCTGAAGGCTAAATTGAGCTGAAAGTTTAGATTTGATGGCTCTGAGCACTGAATGCCATTCTTGGTTTAAGTCAGTGACCCCTTCTTTCTAACTGTAGACATAAAACCTTGCTGTTCCAGCACGAATGTAAACAGTTTTGAGGAACTAAGAGCAGTGTAATGTAAATATGTTTTGATGTTTCTTTTATTTTCGAGTTCTTTGGGAAGTATCCAAAATCAGTCATCTGTAAATTGTTGAGTTGATAATGCTTTCTCCGCTTCTGTGAATATATACAAGATGTGAATGAAACTTGCTAGATAGGAAGAAAATTTCAGGTCTCTCTCTCTCTTTTTTGCAATTGCTGTTAAGACTTGTATAAGTATGACTTCTTTATTCAAGGCATGTTGTTGTTCATTTGTTTGAGTCATGAAGTTTTTTTGGTCAAGATACCGAAGGGTTTTCTATTGCCTTCAACAGCTCGTTTTACAGACAAAGAAACTGAGGCAAATAGGATCCCACAGTTAGTGTCTGAGGATGGATTTGAACTCAGGATTCTTGACTCCAGGCATGACATGCTATGAATGATTTTGATGTATGGAGGAAGCCTTTATCAATCCCACTATATATTTATCTTTTATACCTTATAATATCTTTCCTCAAACTTCTCTGCCAATTTTGTTTTTATTCTATACACACGCACATGTTGTCTTCATGTTGGAATGTAAGCCCTTTGAAGACCCAGACAGTTACATTTTTGCTTTTTTTATTCTCAGGATTTTACACAGTCTCTGGCACACAGGAAGCACTTACAGAATGTTTGTGGATTGATGACTGATTGTTTAATGGGGAAGAAATATACCTTGTAGAAAAAAGCATATAAGATGGCACTTTGCTCTACCAATTCAAAAAAAATTTAAACATAACAAACTAAACACAGTATTTTGTTTCTTTTAGTCAAGAAATTTAAAAATAAGCACAGTATTGTCTCTTTTAGTCAATCATGGCAGCATAAAGGGATCTATAGTTAAAAGTCAGCATTTATTAAGCATCTATGTGTCAGGCACTGTACTGGGGGCTGGGAATACTGAGAAAGGCAAGTTCTTCCCTTCAAGGAACCCACAATTTAATGCCTCCTTGTTTCCTAATAGTATTCTCACCAAGGATGCCCTTGATTTGTGCAGAGATGATTCTCATAAAGATTGCACGTAAACTGGAGAGAAGACATGTAGGTTGTTGGTCACTGATGTTTCCTTGGGTGTCTTTTTGGAATGACTAGAAGGTCCATCTGAGATTTTTTTTCATGCCTCCATTAGTGTCTCTAACTCCCTCACATGTGTGCTGCAGCCATCATGGATCTCCTTTGGTTGCCTTCTGCATCTTTGTACTTTTTAGTGGGGAGCCACCTGGGGTCATCCTGACTTTATCTTGTTACTGGACCCTGATGACCCTGGAAGAGAAAATAAGAACAATGACTTTACACAGCGCTCCTTCACTTAATTAACTCCAGTCCACACCACTGTCCAATGTCATCGGCCCTCTTCAAGATCAAAGAACAAATGACAACAAACTTTTTAGTGACTCATAATTTCCTTAGAAGCACATTTGGGTCTGTGATGTTAAGGTCTAAGTGTGATAGTTCCACTGACATTTATAGAGAAGTTAATTTGTCATGATTTTTAGAAATCTTTTCTAAAACTCCTTGAATTATTTAAACAAATAGATAATTAAGCATGTGAAACTGTTAACAGGAATGACACTAACAACAATTATAATAATTTATAAAGAAATTTAACCACTATAAATTAATTAACACAATAAAAAGACTAAAGGTTGTTTCATTGATTGTAACGAGCTGTCGTCTCCAGAAGCTGCTGGATCGCTCTCTGGGAAGAGATCTGCTGTGTCTACTCAAATCTCTCATACAGATTCTTCTTCCTGTAGTGAACCTTTGTCTCCACGCAGTTGCTGTTAACTCTTGTCCTTAGAAGTGACTTCCCTTCCTGCAGAGAGCCCCGTCAGGCCTGATGTAATGCAGAGAGTCTTCTTCTTGAATCCTGGCTCTGAATCTCCTCCAGCTCCTATCCTTCTCCAGGCCGATCTGCCCTCTGCGCCCATTGCTGTCTCTTTTTATCCTCCCAGAGAATGGGCGTGGGATAATGCAAGGGCTTCTGGGAAGAACCACCCCAGCCAATGAGCTTGCCCCCTCTATCAAGTCAACCTGAGTTCTCACCTTGTAATTGTCCAGAAAACCTGAATTCTCACCTTGTCACCATCCAGACAACCTCAGTTCTCACCTAGTAATCCCAACATCTCCCCCTTTCTTTTGATTTAGAACATAGGACAGTCATGACCTTGAAACATAAATCCATCAATATGGGAAATATTACAGATAATTACATAAATGACCTTGAAACATAAATCCATCAATATGGGAAGTATTACAGATAATTACATAAATTACATAAGCATATAGTAACATAGTAACATAACGCATGCTAGAAGTATATAACATAATCAAATAATCATAAATTGAAAATTTATAAATGTCCATAAGTCCATTGTCCATTAGTCTCATCTTGTGTGAGGAAGTCCAATGATTCCTGCTGATTTTAAAGTTCTTTAACAGTCTTTTTATTATCCATGCTCTTTCGGTGTAAGATGTTTCTTAGATCTTCTCCTTTATTTTGAGGTCTTTCTCTTTTTCTGTCTCTCTCTGGTGGACAAGGCGAATATGACTCGTTGGCACCCATCTGATTCCTTCTCCTGCTGAAGAAATACAAGCAAACCCTCTCCCCCAGGCAGTTAACCTATCTGGTCCCTTCCATTCACCACTTTCTGGATCTCTCCACATCACCTGGCGATTATCTAAGGACAGTGGAGATGCTCTCACTGGACACTGCCCTTCTGGTGGGTTATAAAACCTGTCTGCTGGAGCCAGTGCATCTTTGTCAAAAATTAGAAAATTAATGGTATAGAGAACTAAATTTAGAAGTTCCCTAGGGCTACCTGTGGCTCCCCCTTTCTTTTGTTTTTGGAGGAGTGTCTTAATATCTCTGTTTCTTCTCTCTACTATTGCCTGCCCTTGAGGATTAAAGGGTATGCCCGTGGTATGTAAAATCTTATACTGTGCACAAAAGTGTGTAAAATGTTTGGACGTATATGCAGGTCCATTGTCTGTTTTTATTGCTTGTGGCACACCCATAATTGCAAAAGCCTGTATAAGGAATTCAGTGACCACTCGGGCTGTCTCTTTTGCTGCTGGCATTGGTCCCTGTTCGGGCGCCAAATTGCAAAGGTCTGGTCTAGCTCCTCTTGTCAGGATAAGCAAAAGTCCTTGCCCCACGTTGGGCGCCAATTGTAACGAGCTGTCGTCTCCAGAAGCTGCTGGATCGCTCTCTGGGAAGAGATCTGCTGTGTCTACTCAAATCTCTCATACAGATTCTTCTTCCTGTAGTGAACCTTTGTCTCCACGCAGTTGCTGTTAACTCTTGTCCTTAGAAGTGACTTCCCTTCCTGCAGAGAGCCCCGTCAGGCCTGATGTAATGCAGAGAGTCTTCTTCTTGAATCCTGGCTCTGAATCTCCTCCAGCTCCTATCCTTCTCCAGGCCGATCTGCCCTCTGCGCCCATTGCTGTCTCTTTTTATCCTCCCAGAGAATGGGCGTGGGATAATGCAAGGGCTTCTGGGAAGAACCACCCCAGCCAATGAGCTTGCCCCCTCTATCAAGTCAACCTGAGTTCTCACCTTGTAATTGTCCAGAAAACCTGAATTCTCACCTTGTCACCATCCAGACAACCTCAGTTCTCACCTAGTAATCCCAACAATTGACAATGCAATTGACAGTTGCTGCAAGATCAGAAAATATGGATTCATGGGTCCAATGCCCATACCATAGCATGAGATATTCAGCCCCCTTTGAAAAATGCCAAATAGCATTCCCCCCAAATCTGTTTACACTATGGGGAAAATGTTGAGGATGGATCCTATTATCACTACTTTTGTAAATACAAATCTGGGTGTAACATGGCATGAATTGTACAAGAGGCTTATTCGGCGAGGGGCAGTAAGTGACTAGGATAACATTGAGGGGGTGTCTCACTAGGGACAGGGGAAGATAGTCCCAAGGCGAAAATAGTTCCCAGGGGGCACAGAGGGAACCCTGAGTTTAGTTCACCAAATGCCACAATACTGTGGGGAGGAAGTATTACAGAAACCAGAGAGATGTTATTGATGATATTGTAGTGTAGTGATCCCTACACGGAGTCTGGAGAAGGAGATAAGAAAAATACTGCACGGATGATTTCAGGGAGGCCTGGAGAGACTTACATGAACTGATGCTGAGTGAAATGAGCAAGACCAGGGGATCATTGTACACTTCAACAAGAATACTGTATGATGATCAATTCTGATGGATGTGGCCCTCTTCAACAATGAGATGAACCAAATCAGTTCTATTTGCTCAATAATGAAGAGAATCAGCTACACCCAGAGAAAGAACTCTGGGAAATGAATGTGAACCACAACATAGCATTTCCAATCCCTCTGTTTTTGTCCTCTTGCATTTTTGATTTCCTTCTTAGGTTATTTTTACCTTATTTCTAAGTCCAATTTTTCTTGTGCAGTAAAATAACTGTTTGGACATGTGTACATGTATTGCATTTAACATATACTTTAACATATTTAACATGTATGGGACTACCTGCCATCTGGGAGAGGGGTGGGAGGAAGGAGGGGAAAAGTTGCAACAGAAGGTTTTGCAATTGTCAATACTGAAAAATTACCCATGCATATATCTTGTAAATAAAAAAGCTACAATAAAAAAGAGTGAGCACGGTGCTCACTCTTGTGCACTGAATTCACGTTTGTTGAGATACTGATGATGGTGGTCTCTGTAGTGTCCCCTGCCCAGAAACAATGATTCTGGATTTTCAGGTTCAGAGAAAGAGAAAGCTACATGAAGAAACAAAACAGGGACATACGACCACTCAATCATAAATTGGTCATGAAGAGGAAAACTTCAAGTCCTCAAATGGTCACTGGAGCACCCAGTGAGGGTCTGCCTGAAACATGAGAACCAGACTATCACCATACATGTGTCCAGCTGGGGAGGCCTTCAATTTTGACAGCCACAGGGTCATCAGCGTGACCTTGTAACAGACTGACCCAATCCTTTATTTGCCTCCCAGAGAAAATCTGGTTAAGGTGATCTTCCAAGTGGGATTCACTTTTTCCACTTTTGTGGATGATTGGGAGGTCCAGGAGATATGAAGAGTCTTAGCTATGCCTTCAACCATTTGGGATGTAAAGCTAGGCCCATTTTCCTTTGCAACAATCGAGGAAGACCAAAACATGGAATAATCTTGTTAAGGAAGAACTTTGTGACCTCCAGGGATTTTTCAGAGCAGCATGGAAAGGTTTCTACCCAATTTGTGACTGTATCTATGGGAACCAAAAGGATGGCAGATGAGTAAAGTACATGCTTTGTAGACCTGCCGGACTGTTTCTGAAAAGCCACGGCCTGTACATGCTGACCCTACTCCAATTACAATAAAGGACTTGGAGGGCATTTAAGCACTTAATTCCAGAACACAACATATCAAATAGGATGTTTATAAGAAAAAATGTGTGTCCTATAAGACATACAGTACAAACAGAAGTTACTTCCACATTTGTAATAGACTTAAACACACACAACTTTTCCATTGCCATAAACAAAATATTCCGTTAAGTTACATCTTCTATGAAAACTGGTTACACTAAAATTATCTTCTCCAAACCACACCACAGAGGTTTCTGATTTAGTTTTAATAACAATACATAATAACTGGGGTCCCACAAATGGTGGTTAGTTTGTAGTTAATACTCAATTTTTTACCATTAAATAATTCATTATTCTTACATAATTTTGAAATATTTAAAGATCTCTTTTCCTGCAGGTACATATAGCTAATAAGAGGCAGATGAGTGGATCAAATATTCATTTGCCTAATGAGTATATTTTCAGATTGAAAACAGTAAGATCTTATATATTGCATTGTGCTCCTGTCTTCTATTGACTAATTATTCTGATTATAGAAATTTGACATGAGAAGGAAAAATAGGGATATGATTATAAGAGCATCAAACTGGTCCTTCAGACCTAAAGACACATATATGGCAGGATAATGTATCCTTAGCTCTGACAAGCTTTAGGTAAGAGTCACAGTTGACAACCAATCCTGCAGTAGCAATTCTGCCTCATAGTCCGACTCAGATTACCAGGTGGGAAACATTTTTTTAAATTTAATTTTTATTTTATTTTATAATTATAACTTTTTTTTGACAGTACATATGCATGGGTAATTTTTTACAACATTATCCCTTGCACTTACTTCTGTTCAGATTTTTTCCCTTCCTCCCCCAACCCTCTCCCCCAGATGGCAGGCAGTCTTATACATGTTAAATATATTACAGTATATTCTAGATACAATATATGTGTGTAGAACCGAATTTTTTGTTGCACAGGAAGAATTGGATTCAGAAGGTAAAAATAACAGTTTACACTCATTTCCCAGTGTTCCTTTTCTGGATGTAGCTGGTTCTGTCCATCATTAATCAATTGGAATTGGATTAGCTCTTCTCTATGTTGAAGATATCCACTTCCATCAGAGTACATCCTCGTACAGTATCATTGTTGAGTGTATAATGATCTTCTGGTTCTGCTCGTTTCACTCAGAATCAGTTGATGTAAGTCTCTCCAAGCCTCTCTGTATTCCTCCTGTTGGTCATTTCTTTCTTTTTTTTTTTTTTTTAAATTTTTTATTTTATTTTATAATTATAACATTTTTTGACAGTACATATGCATGGGTAATTTTTTACAACATTATCCCTTGCACTTACTTCTATTCAGATTTTTTCCCTTCCTCCCCCAACCCCCTCCCCCAGATGGCAAGCAGTCTTATATATGTTAAATATATTACAGTATAATTTAGATACAATATATGTGTGTAGAACCGAATTTTTTGTTGCACAGGAAGAATTGGATTCAGAAGGTAGAAATAACAGTTTACATTCATTTCCCAGTGTTCCTTTTCTGGATGTAGCTGGTTCTGTCCATCATTAATCAATTGGAATTGGATTAGCTCTTCTCTATGTTGAAGAAATCCACTTCCATCAGCATACATCCTCGTACAGTATCATTGTTGAAGTGTATAATGATCTTCTGGTTCTGCTCGTTTCACTCAGCATCAGTTGATGTAAGTCTCTCCAAGCCTCTCTGTATTTCTCCTGTTGGTCATTTCTTATAGAACAATAATATTCCATAACATTCATATACCATAGTTTACCCAACCATTCTCCAATTGATGGACATCCATTCATCTTCCAGCTTCTAGCCACTATGAAAAGGGCTGCCACAAACATTTTGGCACATACAGGACCCTTTCCCTTCTCTAGTAGTTCCTTGGGGTATAAGCCCAGTAGTAGTATGGCTGGGTCAAAGGGTATGCACATTTTGATAACTTTTTGGGCATAATTCCAGATTGCTCTCCAGAATGGTTGGATTCTTTCACAACTCCACCAACAATGCATCAGTGTCTCAGTTTTCCCACAGCCCCTCCAACATTCATCGTTATTTGTTCCTGTCATCTTAGCCAATCTGACAGGTGTGTAATGATACCTCAGAGTTGTCTTAATTTGCATTTCTCTGATCAATAGTGATTTGGAACACTCTTTCATATGAGTGGAAATAGTTTTAATTTCATCATCTGAAAATTGTCTGTTCATATCCTTTGACCATTTATCAATTGGAGAATGGCTTGATTTCTTATAAATTAAAGTCAATTCTCTGTATATTTTGGAGATGAGGCCTTTATCAGAACCTTTAACTGTAAAAATGTTTTCCCAATTTGTTACTTCCCTTCTAATCTTGTTTTCATTAGTTTTGTTTGTGCAGAAACTTTTTAATTTGGTGTAATCAAAATGTTCTATTTTGTGATCAATAATGCTCTCTAGTTCTCCCTTGGACACAAACTCCTTCCTCCTCCACAAGTCTGAGAGGTAAACTATCCTATGTTCCTCCAATTTATTTATGATTTCATTCTTTATGCCTAAATCTTGGACCCATTTTGATCTAATCTTAGTATGTGGTGTTAAATGTGGGTCCATACCTAGTTTCTGCCATACTAGTTTCCAGTTTTCCCAGCAGTTTTTGTCAAATAATGAATTCTAATCCCAAAAGCTGGGATTTTTGGGTTTGTCAAACACTAGATTGCTATTTTTATTCACTATCTTGCCACCAGGTGGGAAACATTGCTGTTCAGAGGAACACAACATGATGGGGAAACTGAGCCAGAAGGATGCTAATGTAACTTTAAGTGAAAGATGGCTTTCCCAGCTTTTGTCCAGATACAGACCTCCACTACTACAGTTCAGGATGCATTCTCTGAGGAATCTGTGGCATTTCTCTGGAATGGTGAATTACTGACTTGATGATCCATTAGACAATCATATTTTATTCAAAACTCAAAAGGATATCAGTTACAATCTCAAGAGATTTTTCCTAAATAGCAAGTTTCACTAATCACAACATATAAAAGCAATAAAAATTTATCTATATAAGAGATTTCCCTTAACATTTTTCACTTGTTTTTCTTCCTTTCTCCTGAGTTTAAAGTCCTCCTGATGCAAAAATGAATCACTAGAAATCATTTCTGTAGAAGAAACTTGTAGATTCTCAGTAAACCCATTCCTTTTGGGAGGAACTATATAACCCAAACAAGTTCTTTTCTCAGGTCAGATGACCTGGCTCACAAGTTGATTTCAAAAAACCTGACATGTTTACAAATTACAATAGGGACCTCAGAGAAGGGACTGAGTGTGCTTTCCTGCCTATCCAACCCAACTACTTTTACAGCTTCTGTGGAATGTGCTCTTTGAAATCTCCCCCCACTTTGTGAAGGAGGGAAAGACCTCATTGTGAACTGCTCTAAATAAAAAAACCAAGCCAGATAAGGTTTTCAGCTCATCCCCTCCTTTCCAAATACAGTAATGATTAGTTTTAAATTCTAATATTATGACAATAACTCCAAATAACTTAACAATCCTACAAGTTTTATAAATGATAGCTAAATTGCCTTAATTAACTTCAAGCAAAATTGAAATAAATAATCAGTTACCTAGACTGCACTTACAAAATATAAAACAGTTATCAGGGCATATAAAAGAACATAACTGGCTTTAAACAAACTTTCTATCTTCTTTTAATTGTTCATTTCATACTCTTAAATATTCAGGCTACTGGATGACAAGCTAAAGAGTATTTACCTTGGGGCTACTGACTGCAGCCCAATCAATCCAACTCTGCACAAGAGCCCGGGTCAGTTGGTCTCTTTCACTTCCTCCTTCACTTCTCCCTTTGGGCTCCTTGCTCAGCAGAGAGGAGAACATCAGCCTGCTGTGGAGATTGTAGGAACAAAGTGTCCCAGGGTCAGCTGCCCCCAAATAGGAAGAGTGGTCTTTCCCCATCAAGTCATGTGATCCCAGACGAGCCCCCCAAACTGTGTGGGGTAGGAGACCCCAACCCAAAACGACCACTCAGAGATCTCTCAAAGTGAAGGTGGGAAGTTTTATTAGAATCCCATGAGAAGCGGGAAGTCCTTAACTCTGGGAAGTCGAGAAGTTGGAGGCTAATTTACAGGAGTTAAATAAGAAACGGTTAAATAAGAAAGCACTACCCAATCCCTCCCCCAAATCCCCTTATGCAAAGCCTTTATTCCAGATTGGCTCTTGGGGTTACTTTTACCTTATATGGAGGGTGGGTGATAATGGGCTGACTAGAGATGAGGTAACTACATAGAAAGTTTCCTTTCTTCAAGGTCAAATGATTTCTAAGAAAGCAGAGCTGAGGCCTAAGGCTTTCCTTACTTTAGCAGACAGTTTCTCAGAAAGCACATTGCTTGCCCCAGGCAGGTGGATTGGTGGGGAGAGTAAGGAGTGGAGAGAGAGTCTGGAGGGAAAGTAAAGGTCACCAAATCTCATAGAAATCTTGCTCCTTCAATAATTTGCATTAGCCCTGGGGCATGATGGGGGTGATAAATTCTCCCCACAGCCTCACCTTGCCTTTGCAGCTTTGCCAAGTACATTCCCTAATATGATGTGAAGGAACCTGGGACTGTGAGAGTTAAAAGGAAATTTCTAATCATCACTCAGAGTTTCTGTGCATAGAGATAATCAGAGCCTGGGGGAGAGGTGCAGATGTAATGGTAGTTGTAAATGCCCTAAGGCAGGGACTGGCAAACTGTCCCAGCAGAGAAAGCAACCCCCTTACATGGTGTCTCTGTGGGCCAGCAAGTACAAGTGTTTGTGAGGCTCCCACATTAGGAATGTGAGCTGTCCCAGCTGCTTACAGTGCCCAGACCCTCGGGGTCCAACTGAGCCCATATTGTCCCACCATTCACCAGCTCTACCTTTTTAATAGAGTAACATTCAAGCGGGAAAAAATGTCTCTGTTCAGTAAGAGCAGAAGTATTGATATGAATTGCAATTACTTTGAGCATGTATTAAGTCCCTACTGCATGAAGTTTATTATTCTGGATGCCTAGGGCTTAAAGACAAAAGAAAATGAAAAACAAAAATCCTCACTCTGGCAGAACGTGGTGGATGTTTCACAGACCCTCTGCACCCCACTTCACAGACTCCCTCCAAGCACCACTTTCTAAGATTTTCATAATCTTGCCATCTCCCTTTCCCTTAATTATTGTCCGGCCATTGCAGTCACATCTGATTCTTCTTTGGGAGGGGGGTTACCTGGCAGAGATGCTAGAATGGTTTCCCATTTTCCTCCTCTGGCTCATTTTACAAATGAGGGAACTGAAGCAGAAGATTAAGTGACTCCCCCAGGGTCACACAGCCAAGAAGTGTCTGAATCCCAGAAGTCTGTTTCCAAGCCCAGTGCTCTGCTCACTGTGCCACCTGTTTCCCAAGAAAACCCCAAATGGGGCCTTGGAGAATCAGACACAACAAATAGGAAGCTACCTGGAGCAGGAGCAGGCATGGTCAGCCTTGAGAAAATCATGTTGATACCTGCATGAAGGCCAGGCCTAGTAACGGGCTGCCTGCCTGAGTCTGAGGAGACCCTCTGGTGCAGATGGAAAGTCGGGAGACCAATGGGGCTCACCTGCCCCCTTTGAGCATGGGTTCACTATCCTGGAAGGTTCTGCTGGGCCTGGGTACGTTACCTCAGTTGGCCAAGGTACCCCAAGATGCCTTCTCTGTCTGCACTGCCCTCCCAGGCCATGGGGAAGACAAATGCTGTCCCTGAACCATTAACTGGTTAGCCAGTTGTGCCAGCTGGCAGTCACAATGCCAATACATGATGCCAGTCATCCCCATTCATCCCCAAAGAAAAGTACAAGTCTTCTATCCCTGGTGAATCCTTCACTTTCTGCCCTATTGAATGAAACATTTTTGTGGAGATGGACTTCACACAACATGCTCGTGTCTTTGCAGATATACCGACCAAACAGAAAGTATAACTTCCTAGTACTTGTGGCGTATTTTTTGTTCTTTTCAAGTCAAGAAAACTAGGATTGAATTTTGTTTTTTCTCTGACTGTGGTATCTTGGATAACTGCTCTGTGCCTCAGTTTCCCCCTCTGTTAAAAAAGTAAATAGTCACAGAGTTAGTGTTGTGTTGAGGAGGAGGCTGCTTGTGACATTGTGGAGCTGGGTGTATTGCTTCATCTCTCAGTCACCCAGGCACCTCTGAGGTTACAAATTGCAGGATAGTTACAGACCTGGAAATTTTCCCTCTGGCAGGAAAATGAAACACAGATACAGGTTGGGAAAAAATAATAATTTAAAAACAGTTACTGGTCAATCTTTTTCATGGGTAATTTTATATTATACAAGGTACAAATACTCTGAAAGAATTTAACTCTACAAATGTGAGGTGTTTACTATCACCAGCAATAATTACCTGGCCTCATGATACTAGTTTTCAAGGATTATCCATTTCTTCCTTGAGTCTGACACAAAGTAGGTAAGAATTGAAGGGAAATTTTTTCCCCTGAGGCAATTGGGGTTAAGTGACTTGCCCAGGGTCATATAGCTAGGATGTTAAGTATCTGATGTCAGATTTGAACTCAGGTCTTCCTGACTATCTACTGAGCCACCCAGCTGCCCCTCAAGTGAACCTTTAATCATGACCCAAAACAAAGTGCAGAGACTCAAGGTACATCCTAAATCATGATCTCAATAGAGAAGCAAGGGGAGTCTCAATCATGAATATTTATTGAGTAAAGTCCATGGATGATTTTTATACATCATAAACCAAGCAAGGTGACAGCTCAGCATCTGTGGCAGAAGGGGCAGAGGGACAGAAGGGGGTGAGAAGCCTGTGCTGGGGAGAAATGTAAGGAGGCTGGCCAGGATCTTGTGAATCCTGACATTTGGTTAGGCTTTGGCCATTGGACACGGCATAGAAGGTAGAAAGCAAACAAGAGAGAGTGACAGAAACAGAGAAAGACAGAGAGAAAAAGAGCAAAGGAAGAAGACAAAAAACATGAAGAAAGATGTAAGGAGAGAAAAAAGAAAGGATAAAGGAAAGGAGGAAGAGGAAAAAATGAGAAAAGGAAGAAAGAAGAAAGGAAGGAGAAAAATACAAGGAGGGAGAAGAGGAGAAAGAGAGAAAGGAGGCAAAGGAAGAAGACAAAAAATGAACAAAGATGAAAAGAGAAAAAAGAAAGGAGAAGAGAAAAGAAAGAAGGAGGAGAAAAGGAAAGATAGAGGAAAATAGGAGAGAAAGGAAAGGAGGGAGAGAAAAAGTGAGGAAAGGAGAAAGAAGAAAGGAAGGAGAAAAGAGGAGAGGAGAAAGAGCAAAAGAAGGGGAAGATTGAGAAAGGGAGAGGAGAAAAAGCAAGAAAGAGGGAGAATTTAGGAGGAGGGAACATAGAACACGTATGCCCAGTTAGAAGGAAAGATGAAAGAGGGGGGTTACTCAGAGATGGCCAAATGACTGAGTGCAGAATCAAAACACAGTGAAGGCAAGGATGCTGTGAGGATACGATGAGGCAAATAAAAGGATGAGGCGAAGGGAAATAATTCAGATATCTAGAAGCTGTATTCTCTATTTCTGCATCAGGAGAGAGAAATTCCACACAGGAAATCACCCCCCTGAGCAAAACAACAAACCCCAGGGGCAATTTTAGAAAATGGGCCATAAAGAGGTAGAGGCTGAAAATATTAAAAGGCTCCAAAAAGAGACTGAATGTATTAATAGACGAAATATCCGTGTCAGGTGTTCATTTGGGAGGGAGCCGTGTGAAGCATTCACCTAAAGTACTGGGATAACCAGGGGTCATGTCACAATATAGAACATAATAATATCATGCCTTGATGCCATCATCTGATAGAACTCATGGCTAAATGGGTGACAGACAACGAGACCAGGAGCACAAGCAGCAGTTTCCTCAGAGTGTCCTTCTGTCCTTCAGCATCAGAGGTGGTGCTCAAGTGGAGGTGGTCCTTAACGTGCTCCATGATCACTTCTAGGGCCAGCCAGGTCTCCTGGGCAGTGGGATGATCTGCTCAGCTGGCAGAAGGAAGCCATGTTTGTCTCACAGCTCAAAAGTGAATGCGTATTTAATTCCATTTTTATAAGCCCAGTCCATGCTGCTGCCAGTGACAGGGTCTGTAATTTTTTAAAAAAGGAAATCATTGATAGGTACAGGTCTCATTCAAGATCAAAATGCACAGAGGGTCAGAAGCCCTTCCTGTCTGCTGCCTGCACTTACTAGAGGCCTTACACTGTGTTTGAAAATCAGTCTGTCTCCTATTGCAATATTGAAGAGAAAAATAACCAGCTGTGTGACCCTGACCAGATTACTTTACTTTTGGGGGCCCCAATTTCCTCATATGAAAAATAAAGGGGCTAGTCTAGCTCAGGAGCTCTTAACTTGGGGGTTATGAACCTATTTTATTGAAATATTTCAATGACTGTATTTAGCTATAATGCAGTTGTACATTACATCTAATTCTAATGTATTCATACAGCAAAAATAATGAAACATATTATGTGTGATTCAGTTATTATTCAGCCATTTTTCAGTCATGTCCAACTGTTCATGAACCCACAAAGGGTTTACTTGGCAAAGACCTTACATGGTTTGCTATTTCCTTCTCCAATTCATTTTATAGATGAGGGAACTGAGGCAAACCAGGTAAGTAACAGGGCCACACAACCAAGTGTCTAAGGCCATATTTGAATTCAGGAAGAGGAGTCAGGAAGACTCCATACCCTGTGCTCTATCCACTGTACCACCTAGCTGCCCCATTATGTATGTGATATGATATTACATTATATCATATCATGTTATATTATATTACACTATATTATATTATCATGTCATGTTATACATATTACATTGTATATTATATATCATATTATGTTATATTATATTACCTTATATCATAGCAGCTTATAGTTATATCTTATTAAAATTATATTTATGTTATATTTATTATATCACATTACATATTATGTTGTTATACATTATGTTATTTTATGTTATATTTTGTTAGATTGTTATGTTGGATCGAATATCATCTTATTATGTCTTATATAGAATCATATCCTGTCTCACTGTGTTTTTCACTGGTCTCTTTTGTAATCCTACTTATTTTATCTCATTCACTTAAAGCATTTTTCTGAGAAGAGGTCCATAGGACTCCCCAGACCACAGGAAGGGCCAATGACACAAAGTAGGTGAAGAATCTTTGGACCAAATGATCCCTGAGGGCCCTTGAGCTAACACTAACACTTAACGATAACATTTTATCATTCCAAGAGAACTGGAGCTCAGAGACTAAAAAAGTAATAGGTTTTAATCCCTCCCTCTCTCTGTTTTTTGGGTATTTATTTGCTTATTTGCTGCCTGATCACTAGCAGGTCAAAGGGATGTAGATTTAGAACTGGAAAGAACTTCTGGAGAGATCTAACCCAATTCCCCTCTATCTGCTTCCATTTCACTAATAAGAATTGTAAGTCAGAGAGATGAAGGGATTTGGATATGGCCACTAAGAAAAAAAGAAATATGTCAGAATTTGAACCCAGAGCTTCTGACTTCAAATCCAGCACTCTTTCCCTTGGATCAGTCTGCTTCTGTTCTCATGGGACACTAGGGGACAGGACAATAACAATAACAAGAGTTTGCTGAGCTACCCAAACTAATTTCAGTAAAACTCATTCGAGACCCAAATATAGAGGCTTTGCATCCCCCTCCCTCTAGGCTTTTGTGCCATGGATTTCTTTGGCAATCTCCTAAAGAGTTTGGACCCTTTATCAGAATAATGTTTTTTAAAATAATGCTTTTCAAAATCATGTTGGACAGTTAGGTGGCACAGTGGATAGAGCATCAGCCCTGAAGTGAAGGACCTGAGTTCAAATGTGGTCTCAGTCTCTTAACACTTCCTGGTTGTGTGATCCTGGGCAAGTCACTTAACTTCAATTTTCTCAGGGGAAAAATCATGTAATAGGGGCAATTAGGCACATGGGCCCAGGAGGACCTAAGTTCAAATCCAGACTCAGGTACTTCACATTTACTAGCTATGTGATACAATTGCCTTGCCAAAAAAAAAAAAAAAATCACGTAATAAAATATATATGATTATAAAGGAAACAGATTCCATCGAACACATCTATTAAAATATTTTTTAAAGTTATAATCTAGTTCATAGAGTCTCTGAAATCTATCCACAGACCCCTTGGATGTCTGCGGACCCTAGATTAAGAATCCTTGTTTTAGAATCTATTAAGAAGTTTGGGTTAGGATTTGTCTGGTTTTCTAGCACACAGAGATTAGAAGCAGTTAGTTCAAATGGAAGAGAAAAGTTCCAAGAAGCAAGCACTGATAGTCCCAGGGAGGAGGTTGGAAGAGATCATGGTGGTCCACAGGAGCAATTGGGGCAAACAGACTGGGTAAGTAGTGGTTATAACATATAGGAACTTGGACCAATGGTCAGGAAGAGGAACAAAAAGATAAAAAGTGAAGCACTCCTATGTCAATTTTAAATGGACGTAGCCCGACGAATAGACTCTTGAACTTCTAACCTAGGTGATATAGGTAACCTTACTCAATAAAAACTAAGAAAAGGAAGAAGAATGAGAAGAAATAAGGGTAGAATATAGAAGAATATTTGAACTTTCCAATGCAAAAAATGTTTGTAATTCTTAAACATTATACACACACACACATGCATATACACTGAAACATGATCTATCCTTCTCGAGCTCCAAGGTGGCCCTTTCTCAGCCCCATGTTTATTAAATGGGGGAAGATCCTATGGCACTTAGAGGTCTTGGATATTTCTGACTCAGCACTGACTCAGCAGAGGGTGGAGATACTTTAATAACATTTTCTTTGGAGAACTCCCACTAGATAACATTAAAGCAATGATTGTCCTGAGTTAACAATAATGAAATGGAGTCACAATATCTCAGTATAGCATCACTCCTATGGAGTGCAGGGGAATCTTGAGAGATCAGGAATTTTTTGATTTCTAATTTCCCACTTACATCTTAGTTTGTAGAAAACTTCTAGGCCCCCCACTAAGCTTTCCAAAAGGAATCTAGAAAGATAACACATTTCATTTTTTACAGGATTTTTTGTTGCTTGTTTTAGCTATACTAGGAAGTAGAAAGTAGAATCACAATTTCCTTTGGCATCTAAAATCCTTCTCAACTTGATTCCGCTTACCAGATTTATTACACATTATTGCTTTTTACAAATTTATGCACTTTCCTATCTTTCATAGCCATGAATTTGCAGATTTTGCTTCATTTGGAGAATTCCTTCCCTCTGCAGTTCTACCTCTTAGAATTCCCAGCATCCTTCAAGGACCAGGCCAAGCTCTAGTTCCTACATGGTTTTGGGAAAGTAAAACATGTTAGAAACAAAAAATAAAAATTTCCAGGTCAACTCTCAAGCTTCCTTCTAGAAATTAATTTGTTATAAAATTATATATACATATATAATTATAAAACTGTTATAAAAATTCACATTTATTTACAGAAATCTGAAGTACAACTTAGATACTTAATGCTATGACCCCCTTTTACAGATGTTGAAATCGAGGTTTAAACCACTGCAGTGATTCATCTAAGTTCACATAGCTGATAAGTGTGAGTGCCAGATTTTAAGTCCAGGCCTTCCAGCTCTTAGTGCAGAGTTCCTTCCTTAATACCACATTATCTCTACAAATCAAATCAGTATTTAAGGAAAATCAGTCTGGCCCCAGTGTGCAGAATGGATTAGAGAATAAAAAGTGACACCAGAATTAATGTAGTGCCTAAGAGTTTACAAAATGCTTTATACAACAATGGGTCATTTACAAAGAAGTGATACACAATGAAAACTTAAATGAAGAGAATTTCTCTCTCCTATTACCAAGTCTCTGACTATAAACCTCCAAAGTAATATTAAGTGTGCATTGAAAGCACTGACCTTTAATGTCATACAGAAGCATGATGAAAGACCCAAGGATTTTAAATGACTTATGTGCAATCACTAACACTCAACACCAGAAAATGCTGTTATCAGCTAAATCAGATCAGAGCCTGTGTAGCCTTGCCCCAGAATAGAATATTCCTGATTCTGACATGTGTGTATCTGTCCCTTTCCATTTCTAAGTCCATAATCCTGTTAGAGATACATTCAATCAAAATGGTAAATAATAATAATAAACAAATAAACCATAAGCATTTAAATATCAGAATATTAATCATATCTATCCCAAAATTCCCCTTCCATTTCGTTGTACCTACTTGAATCTCCAAACATGGAAAATCCTGTTTTGGATAATGTTTGTTTCCACACTCCTGTGCACAAATCTGGAGTCAAGCAATGGGAAGATCTAGTCTCTGATCACAAACTTCATAATTCCCAGTCCAACTAGAGTTGGATCCGTGCAGGTAACTCAGCACTAATTTAAAAAACACTCTAGGAACTCTGGTGTTTCTCCTTGTTACAGCCGGAGACACTGCAGGGTTTCTGGAGCAATGCTTTCCATGATCTGAAATCTCACTGGACTTCTGTTTGTCCCCAAACTCCACCTCTAAGACACGAAGCTGAAAAAAAAATGCTGCCGGGCCATGGCCAGATGGCAGAGTCCAACTGTCATGAATCTTGTGTCCAAAACGGGGGTGGGGCAGGGGCCACCGAGTCCTTTGTTTGCTACCTATAAAAAGTGACCTGCATCCAGTGTCATCAACTCTCCCCAGTCTCTCCAGGACCTGCACATCTTAGGAGGCAAATCAGGCAAATGAAGTTATGACAGGACACCAGAGAGGAGCAAGAATACCATATTATTTTATATTATATTATGTTACATTGAAGAGGGGAACCCCAAAACTCTGAGAATCCTTAAAGGAGAAAATCTCCTTCAATTCTGCCTCAGTGTGGGGACTCCACCCTGAAGCACAAAGTTTCATCTTTGTTATCTGGCTGGGGTTGGCTCAGTTCTAAAACCTATTGAATTCAATTCAAAGTCTAGCTCTAGCTGAAACCCAGTGAGGAGCCAATCTGGGATTCCACCCATAAGCTCCCTTAAGCTTGTACTCAAAGCCCCCAATTATAAAAGAGCCAAATTAAAACCCTCTCTTTGTAGAGGTTCCAAACATGCCAGACCTATGCTTGGTACATCAAGGGTCTCTGCCCACTGGAATACTATTTCCAGTGTCTTCTTCTCTTTACCCTCACCTATTTCCTTAACCAGATTTTAACCTTACTTCCAATCCCCATAATAAACCTCTTTTATCACTCTAAATTTTCAGGTCTGTAAATTCCTTTACAGAGAACTGCTTGCACTACTAGAAGGGAGTTCCCCAGAACTCCCTACCCTTGTGCCAAATCCTGAGGGGTTGCAGGGGAGCTAAACCCCTCCATTTGATTCCCTGAACCCCGAACCTGTCACTAGATCGATCTCATTTAACTTCCTGACCACCAGAAACCCTAATTTCATTTGGGTATCCCAAATCTAAACCTCATCAACATTACATTATATTATGTTATGCTATATTATATTACATTATATTATATCATGTTATGTTATATAATTATATTACATTTCATTGCATTATATATTACGCTTCTAATAGACTCTTTCCTCATGCAATTAACTACTCTCTCCTCAGATTATCATATATTTCCTAATCTATATACATATCTTATTCCAGCATCATTCAACAAATGCACCTACTAAGTGTCAGGCACCCTGTTAAGCAGTGGGAATATAAAAAGAGACCACAGACATTTCCTGCCCTCAGGGAGCTTACAGTTTAATGAGCCAAAAACAAATAGACACCAACTGAGGCCAAGATAAATAGGAAATAATTAACAAAGGAAAGACACTAGAATTTAGAGAGTTAGGAAAGGCTTTCTGCAAAATGTCCACATTTTAAAGAGAGACAGAGAGGTGAGTAGGTAGAGTAGAGATAGGGGAGAGTTTCAGGCATGGGACAGAGAAAATGCCCAAAGCCAAGCAATTAGTGTCTTGTTTGTAGAATAGTTGGGATACTACTACAACAAAAATCCTAATCTAGATATAATTATAATATTCTACTTTCATTCTGGCTGCTGTCCTGGTTTCAATTTCATCCTTAAATGCCTTTGGAATGACTTTTTTATTTGGATATCTTGCCAAGGTATTATTAGACTACTTTTATCCTTCACTGCTTCTCTCTGTTTTATGGGAAGATATTGCTCATAATCATCCATCATCTTTCCTCATAGGGTTTTCCTTTTTTTAATCTACTTTTTAAAAATTTTTATTTTTATTTTAACTTCCAAATTTTCTCCCTCCCTCTTCCATCTCCACTCATGGGGAAGGCAAGAAATACAACACTCATCATATATGCTTCATAATTATGAGACAGGCTCCTGAACAAAGACCTTAAATTTTGCCCCAGAAATGTTTTCTCAGCCATTACTATCATGATCCAAAGGAACACTTCTTTTCCAGATAAAGTCCATATCATAACTATCTTAGATATCACAGAGAACCACATCCTTTCCCCATCCTTGCTCTGTATCTGTACTATCTACCTTCCTTCCATCTAGCCACGTTCTCTCTTTTTCTCCCTCGCTCTGGGATACTGATGTTAGGGGCTGCTATGAGACAATGTGGGATAAGCTCTTGCCATTCCCAAACACACTCCTCTTGGATGCTTCCTAGGCCATTGGGACACGTTTAGGAAGGAGCTTATTTTTTTGAAACACCATTTGGCCACAACAGAACTGAGAGGATCCGGAAAAGTGGTTTCTTAACGGTTTCAATGACAACACTACTCTCTAATTGAATTTGTTCTGGAGAAGGAAAGGAAAATGGATCGAGGTCCCACAGGTTCGGGTCTCCATGGATTTCTTGCAAGATCAAGGTCTCCTCAGTGTTTGCAAAATGCTTTCTTTGCCAGTTCCTCATTTAGACCATCCTTCCAGGGTCAGAACAAAAGCCTTTAAAGATAATCCAGACATTGAGTCCTTCTCAGTTTCCTCTATTTCAAACAAGTCATTTTCCTCTCTCTTTCTTTCTCCTCTTACGCCATCTCTTCTCCGTCCCATCTCTATCTCCTCCCGACATTTCTATCCACAGTTCTTCTCTGACACACTTTAAACACACTCCCAAAGCAATAACTCTTCTAACTAGATGCTCCATTTAAACTATTAATAGCTTTTGCAAATCAGTCTTTCTTGTCCCCTGTCTTTAAATCACAGAGCAGAAGTACAGGTATGAGTTGCAATTAATTTGAGCATGTATTAAGTGCCTACTGCATGAAGATTATTATTCTGGATACCTGGGGCTTAATATAAAAAAAATGAAAAACAAAAATGCTCACCTTGGCAGGACTCTGTGAATTGTTCACTCACAAACTTTGAATTTGGGATCACCATCCTGGAAGGTTCCCCTGTGACTGGGTAGGTTGCCTTGGTTGGCCAAGGCACCCTAAGATGCCTTCCCTGTCTGTACTGCCCACCCAGGCCATGGGGAAGACAAATGCCTTCCCTAACCAGGTAACTGGACATCCAGCTGTGCCAGCTGCCAGTTACAATGCTAAAACATGATACCTATCATACTCATCTCCATTCATGGTGAAAAAGAAAAGTACAATCCTATTTTGGTGAATTCTTCACTTTCTGAGCTCTTGAATGAAACATTTTTGTGGAGAAGGACTTTATACAACATGCTTATGTCTTTGCAGATATACCAACCAAACAGCAAAGTATAACTTCCTAGTACTTATGGCATATTTTTTGTTCTTTTCAAGTGAGGAAAACTGGGGTTTAATTTTGTTTTTTCTCCTGACTGACTGTGGTATCTTGGATAACTGCCTCAGTTTCCCCCTCTGTTAAAAAAGTAAATAGTCACAGAGTTAGTGTTGTGTTGAGGAGGAGGCTGCTTGTGACATTGTGGTGCTGGGTGAATTGCTTTATCTCTCAGTCATCCAGGCAACTCTGAAGTTAAAAATTGTAGGATAGACCTGGACATTTTCCCTCTGGGAGGGAAACAAAACATATATACAGGCCAGAAACAAACAAAAAATAATAATTTAAAAATAGTTACTGGGTCAATTTTTTCATGGGTAATTTTATATTATACAATGTGCAAAAACTCTGAAAAAATCTAACTCTACAAATGTGAGGTGTTTACTATCACCAGCAATAATTGCTTGGCCGCCATGATGCTAGTTGTCAAGGATTATCATTTCTTCCTTGAATCTGACACAAAGTAGATAATAATTGAAGGGAAAATTTCCCCCTGAGGCAATTGGGGTTAAGTGACTTGCCCAGGGACCTACAACTAGGATGTTAAGTGTCTGATTTGAACTCAGGTCCTCCTGACTATCTACTGAGCCATCTAGTTGCCCCTCAAGTGAACCTTTGAATCATTACCCAAAAGAAAGTTCAGAGACACAAGGTACAACCTAAATCATGATCTCGATTTGTGAAAGTAACAGAGAACCAAGGGGAGTCTCAATCATGAATATTTATTGAGTAAAGTCCATGGATGATTTTTATACATCATAAACCAAGCAAGGTGAGACCTCAGCATTGGTGTCAGAAGGGACAGAGGGAGAAAAGGTGTGAGCAGATTGTGCTGGGCAGAAATGCAAGGAGGCTGGCCAGGATTTTTTGAATCCTGGAATTTGGTTAGGGGAGGCCTTGGCCATAGGACACAGCATAGAAGGTGGAGAGCAAACAAGGGAGAGTGAAAGAAACAGAGAAAGACAGAGAGAAAAAGAGGAAAAGAAGAAGACAAAAAAGATGAAGAAAGATGTAAGGAAAGAAAAAGAAAGGAGAAGAGAAAGGAAAGGAGGAGAAAAGGAGAGATAGAAGAAATGGAGAGAGAAAGGAAAGGAGGGAGATAAAAAGTGAGGAAAGAAGAAAGAAAGGAAAAAAATACAAGGAGTGAGGAGAGGAGAAAGAGAGAGTGAAAGAAGGGAAAGAGTGAGAAGGGGGAAGAAGAAAAAGCAAGAAAGAGGGGAATTAAGGAGGAGGGAACGTAGAACAGTATGCCCAGATAGAAGGAAAGAGGAAAGAGAGGAGGTTACTCAGAGATGGCCAAATGACTGAGAGCAGAATCAAAACAATGTGAAGGCAAGGATGCTGTGAGGATACAATGGTAGAAGGATGAGGGAATTGGAAATAATTCAGATATCTAGAAGCTGTATTCTCTATTTCTGCATCAGGGGAGAGAAATTCCACACAGGAAATCACTCCCCTGAGCAAAACAACAAACCCCAGGGGCAACTTTAGAAAACGGGCCATAAAGAGGTAGAGGCTGAAAATATTAAAAGGCTCCAAAACGAGACTGAATGTATTAATAGATGAAATATCCGTGTCAGGTGTTCATTTGGGAGGGAGGCCATGTGAAGCATTCATCCTAACGTTCTGGGATAACCAAGGGTCACATCACAATAACATGCGACAAGTCACATGTTCTAACATGATAATATTATGCCTTGATGCCATCATCTGATAGATCTCATGGCTGAATAGATGATAGACAACAAGTCCATGAGCACAAGCAGTGCTTTCTTAAGAGGATCCTTCTGTCCTTCAGCATCAGAGGTGGTTCTCTAGTAGAGGTGGTCCTTAACGTGCTCCATGATCACTTCTAAGGCCAGCCAGGTCTCCTGGGCAGTGGGGAGGATCTGGTCAGCTGGCAAAAGGAAGCCATGTTTGCCAGTGTCTCGCATCTCAAAAGTGAATGTGTATTTAATTCCTTTTATATAAGCCCAGTCTATAAAGGCGCCACTGACAGGGTCTGTAATGAGAAAAAATAAGGATGGGCAATGGAAGAATATTTCAACATTCCAACTCAAAAATGTGTGTAATTCTTAAACATTTTACACACACACACACACACACACACACACACACACACACACACACACACACTAGAACATGATCTTCTATCCTTCTCGAGCTCAAAGGTGGCCCTTTCTCAGCCCCATGTTTATTAAATGGGGGAAGATCCTATGGCACTTAGAGGTCTTGGATATTTCTGACTCAGCACTGACTCAGCAGAGGGTGGAGATACTTTAATAACATTTTCTTTGGAGAACTCCCACTCGATAATATTAAAGCAATGATTGTCCTGAGTTAACAATAATGAAATGGAGTTACAATATGAATATAGCGTCACTCCTGTTGAATGCAGGGAAATCACGAGAGACCAGGAGTTAGAGCTGCAATTTCTATTTTTTAATTTCTAATTTCCCATTTACATCTTAGTTTGTAGAAAACATCTAGGCCCCCCACTAAGTTTTCCAAAAGGAATTTAGAAAGATAACACATTTCATTTTTTACACGATTTTTGTTGCTTATTTTAGCTATAGTAGGAAGTAGAAAGTAGAATCACAATTTCCTTTGTTTGGCATCTAAAATCCTTCTCAACTTGACTTTAATCTGTCTTACCAGATTTATTACACATTATTTCCTTTTATAAATTTATGCTCTTTCCTATCTTTCATAGCCATGAATTTGCACAGATTTTGCTTCATTTGGAGAATTCTTTCCCTCTGCAGCTCTACCTCTTAGAATCTCCAGCATCCTTCAAGGACCAGGCCAAGCTCTAGTTCTACATGGTTTTGGGAAAGCAAAACATTTTACAAAGAAAGAACAAGAATTTCCAGGTCAACTCTCAAGCTTCCTTCTAGAAATTAATTTGTTATAAAATTATATATACATATACATATATATACAATTATAAAACTATTATAAAAATTCACATTTATTTACAGAAATCTGAAGTACAAACTAGATACTCAATGCTATGAGTATTATTATCCCTATTTTACAGAGTTTGAAATCGAGGTTTAAACCATTGTAGTGATTCATATAGCTGGTAAGTGTGAATGCCAGAATTTAAGTCCAGGCCTTCTATCTTTAAGTACAGAGCTCCTTCCTTAATACCACATCATCTCTATAAATCAAATCAGAATTTAAGGAAAATCAGTCTGGCCCCAGTGTGCAGAATGGATTAGAGAATAAAAAGTGACACCAGAATTAAAGTAGTGCCTAAGAGTTTACAAAATGCTTTATATATCTTATAACAATGGGTCATTTACTAAGAAGTGATACCACAATGAAAACTAAAATGAAGAACATTTCTCTCTCCTATTATGAGTCTCTGACTATAAACCTCCAAAGTGATATAAAGTGGGCATTGAAAGCACTGACCTTTAAGGCCAAAGGATGGATTCTGGAAAACAGGGTCTTCAAGGCTCTCAGTCCCTACATCTTGCCTACAACCTCCACACCTGACCAACACTGGCTCTCTCCACTGGATTCAGCCCGCCATCTGTCCCAGCTCTCTCATTTTCTTGCTTTGGCTGCTAAGAAGGGTTTCTGGCTAGGAGATGAAGGACCCTTCCAGCTCCTCAAAGGTGTCATTAGGGCCTTCCCCCTGAATATAAGACATACTTCTCTTCTGAGAAAGTTTTGAAGTCTTTTTAAGTTCTTGGGTACATGATTAAGAAATGCACATCTACCACCCAGCAGACAATCTGTAGACAGTAATTGCTTATAGCTACAGCAGGGATGGAATTAAAGACCAAGAGAATCCACAATCCATGTTATAGATACCAGTGCTACATCAAGCTGGGGCTTGTTGTAGAAACAAAAAATAACCCTGCAATGTGACTTCTGTAATCTCCAGGATGATGGGATGGTGTCATAGAAAGAGCTGTGGGTTGGTTTCAGGTGATTTGGACTCTTAGCTGCTAAGCCAACAAATTCTGATCATTTTCCTCATCTATGTAACAGGGATGATTATAATCACCTTCTTAGGGTTTTTATAAGGAAAATAATTTGTAAAGTATAAAGCACAATAAGAATGATAATAAAAATAACAATAATCTAATGATATAACATTAATAATTAATATAATAATGTTACTATCAATAACATCGAAATAAATAATTTTAAAATCAGTCTAGCCTAAGATGCCATCCTCCTTGGCTTTGGTGGGCAAACAGAAGATGCCTAATTTCCAGTGTCTGCTGCATTTCTATCAACGTCTCAAAGAACTTTCCAAACTACAAAATAAATGAGGCAAGAACTTACATAGAGTTTTATAGATAGATCCCACTCGATACTTGGTGCCAAACAAGGAGTGTAGGGCTTTTGCTGCATCTCTTCCAAGCTTGTCCTAGAGGGAGAGAATAAGAGCAAAGTGAGAAATAATGATCCTCCTGGAAATAATGGACATATTCATGCCGCTCAAACTTGTTTTATTTCTCTCTTTCTCTGCTGCTTCTGGTCCCATTGGAGCAAAGATGCCCCTGGCTCTATTCACTAATGCCCAGCTGGTGAACTAGGTGTACCTGTACAGGGGTGTCAATTTCAGATGGGAATGAATTCCTGAAGACTACATATATTGACTAAGAAAACCTCAAATGAACATTATGTGTTGTATTATATTTTTATTATTTTATTGAATTGCATTTTAAACTGATTCAAGTTACATACTAAACACACTCCTATTCCCATCCCCAGTAAATAGCATTGGATTTGGGGTAAGATTTTTAATCCTGCCTGAAAAATTCAGTATTTGTGTGAGACTACCGAGGAAAGTCTCTTAACTTCTGTTTGGTGCTTTCTTCTTTTGTAAAAGGGGGGTAGTAATAGTATCTAATTCCCAGTGTTTTTGTGAAGCTCCAATGAGGTAATAAATGTAAATCCCTTAGCACAGCGCCTGGAACACAGTGAGTGTTATGTAAACATAAGTCATTATTGTTATGGTTACTTTTTATACTTTCTGCACTTCAGCTTCCTATTTCAAAATAATATCTCTAAAATCTTATTCTTAAAATCTTAAAATCTTCAATTTCTTTAAATACAATTCTTAAAATCTTTAAAATAATATAATAATAATATCTATATTGCAAGGTTGTGATGTGAGAACTTACTTGAGATAATTTATGTAATTTCTCAACATTGAATGGGAGTGATTAATATTAATGAAAAGAATCAGAAGGCATGGTAGGTAAGGTAGAGAGCATCATGGCAAGAAAGGACTTGCCCTTTCTTAAAATAGACACTCCATCTCAGGACTCTGGGAAGTTTCTTTGGTTCTCTTCCATGCCTGGAATGTTCTCCCTCCTTATCTCTGCCTTCTGGCTCCCTTCATACCCCAGCTAAAATTTGACCATTTACCAGAAATCTTTTCCAACCACCTGGAATGCTAATGCTTTCTCTCTTGATTTTCTCTTCCATTAAAATCCCTTGAGAAGAGGGTTTGCCTTTATTTTTCTTGGTATCCCAGTTCAATTCCATTTGTTGTTCAGTTGTGTCCTACTTTTTCTGACTCCATACTATCCAGGTGATTTTCTTGGCAAAGTTACTAGAATGTTTGCCATTTCCCTCTCCAGTGGATTAAGAGAAATAGAGTGTAAGTAGATTGCCAAAGTCACAGAGCTAGTAAGTGTTTGAAGCTGGATTTTAACTCAGGTGTTCCTGACTCCAGGCCCAGTTGCTTCTACCTGGCACCGAATAAATACTTGACTAATTTAGAAAAAGAAGATGTAGATAAAATTTCTTGCTTGGCCATTTAGCTGGATAACTTTGAATGAATCATTTCTCCCCTCTAGACTCATTTTTATGCACTTACTAGTATGTAAAGTCCCTTCTAGTTGTAATAACTCATGGGAACTTGATCTAGATGAGAAGCAGGAAAAGTCAAGGCAATTTCTTCAAGTAGAAATAACCTGACCAGGACTGATTGTCACAAGGTGAAGACAGAGGGATTTGTATGCTATGTCCTCTCTATGTCAGACTCAGAGAAAAGAGAATGAAAGAAAAATATGGGAAAAGACATAGACATGTCAGAACTTCTATCAACCATAGCCTCAATTATGAGAGGTTTGTGGCAATAACAATTTGTGAAGGACATGGGAAACTCCTCTGTGGCAGTAGGGGAAGGAAGAACAAGAACCAGAGACTGAGAAGGATAGGTAAGGGCTAACATGCTTAAATGTAAAATAAATTAAAATTACATACAATTAAATATGAAAAATAATAAGTAATATAGATATAAATTATATTATAAAATTGTTTATAAATTATAATTTTATATTGTAACAACACAAATTAAATAAAATATCAATTAAATACAATTAACTATAACAATTAAAATAATGTAAATATAAATTGTCATATTATAAAATTGTTTCTAAATTATATCATAATGCAAATATAAATTATAAATTAAAGACCTAAATGAGAATATTTATCCATTAGATTTTAGATTCAATGAGAGTAGAGACTATCTTTTGTTTCTTCTTGTATCCTTAGCACTTAGCTCAGTGCCTGACTCATGACATAAGCA
This sequence comes from Sminthopsis crassicaudata, assembly GCF_048593235.1. Classification (NCBI taxonomy): domain Eukaryota; kingdom Metazoa; phylum Chordata; class Mammalia; order Dasyuromorphia; family Dasyuridae; genus Sminthopsis; species Sminthopsis crassicaudata. The sequence goes on from NC_133621.1 coordinate 112,782,847, forward strand.
TATAATGCTTAATAAATGTTCATGAAGCCCATTGAGTTGATTGTGCTGATGCTGAAAATAAAGTTTTTAATAAGCCATTTATTTTAAAAATATATTAGGGCCTTAAAATAAAAAATAAAGATTTTAAAGAATTCCCTATGAATATAGTCAATCTGCTTCTCTCTCTCTCTCTGTCTCTCTCTCTCTCTGTCTCTCTCTCTCTCTCTCTCTCTCTCTCTCTCTCTCTCTCTCTCTCTCTCTCTCTTTCCCTTCTTTCTCTCTCCCCTCTGTCTCTCTCAATTTAATTTTTGTGCTGAATCTACAGTATCATTGATATCAGGAAGTCCCATTGTGGAAAGTTTCCTTCATTCTACAGATTGGCAAGTCAATCGTAACAGATGGTTTTAAAGTTTCCTGTGTGTCTGAGATGGGGCAAGGGACACTTACCAGTTCAGCAAAGTTAGGGGGCTTGTTGTTTATGTAACCATAAGGATACATCAGGAGCTGTGAGAAGCTGTGGAAATCAATCAAGCTTTTGAAATTCCCATGTTTTACAATGAAATTTGCCACGGATTGCACTTCTACTTCTGAATGAGGCTTGGGCCCATGGTATATCTCAGAACAAGGATCGTCACTGGTTGTCTTTTCTTTGATAGGAACTAAGCCTAGCAAAAACATCAATAAGAAAACAGACTCTACAAGATTCTGGAAAGACAAATTTATTTAATTCAGTTAAATTTAAGGCATAGTTACTAAATACCCATGATGTACAAGCCATAGTACTAGGTTCTGGGAAGAAAATAACTAAAATGGAACAGTCTCTTGCCTTCAAGGGGTCTCCATTCTGCTATTGGAATATAGTATGTACACAGATAAATATAAGGAAATTTTTAGTAGTAATTCTCTTCCTAAATTGCCATGAGCCCTTTGGGCTCACCCCCAAATTTTCCTCTCTTTAACCAGAAATTCAGCTTGGGTTTAGCTATAATAATCTGACTAGAAATCATATGGGAAAGCATGGAGGAGCCTGTCTTTTACTTTCAAGTTATAATTTACATTATAACTATTTCAATGCTCTACCATGATGTAAATAGGACCATGGATTCACAAAAGCAGATCCTATACCAGGCTAGGAAGGTTTCAAATGCAGGCCAGAAATAGCCTAAGTTAGGAGAATTTATCTTCACCAGGTTAGTCATCAGGGAATCTGACAAAAAGCATGTAGGAAGCAACTACTATGTGATCCAGTATACTAACATTATACAACTCTTAGCACAGTGCCTATCACATTGTAGCTCTTCCTTCCTTCCTTCCTTCCTTCCTTCCTTCCTTCCTTCCTTCCTTCCTTTCTTCTGAGGCAAGTGACTTGCCCAGGGTCACACAGTCAAGAAGTATTAAGTGTATGAGACTAGATTTGAACTCAGGTCCTTCTGACTTTATGGCTGGTGCTCTATCCACTGTGCCATCTAGCTGCCTCAAGAGCCACCCTTTCCAATAACAAATTAAAAAAGAGAAGGGAAGAAAAATTTATTAAGAACCTACTTTGTAGGACAATTTAGGTGGCACAGTGGATAGAGCACCAACCCTGAAATCAGGAGGATCTGAGTTCAAATCTGAACTCAGACATTTAACATTTCCTAGTGAAGAGGTCAAAGGAGATAGCCCAAGACACAAATATAAATTTCAAAGGATTTACAACCTCCTGAGGAAATTCTTTGATATACAAACTTCTCTATATCTGAAGAAAGCAGAAAAGTCCTTTGCAAATATAAACTCTGTTTTATGATCCTGATTGTGTATAAAATGAACCTCCAAAATTCTATTCCTTGCACTAGGCCTTTCTGGAGGCCTTTTGCCCACCGACCCTGCAGTGATCCTTTTCTAATCAATAAAGACTTTGTTTTAGCACAGCAATTGAATAGGCGAATTCATTTGCTAACTAATCCAGCCTTGGTACTTTGGAAGGAGGAGGAGGAGAGAGAGAGATAATCAGAAAGCCAGGAAGGAACCACTGACCCATCTCTGCCCAGAGTATACCATCCTCTTCAGTCGCCCTCTTCACTAGCTGTGTGACTCTGGGCAGTCACTTGAGCCCAATTCCTCAGCAAGGAAAAAAAAAAAAAAAAAGGATGGCTCTCTGGGAGAGGGAGGAAGAGAAATATTTTGGGAAGTTAATAAGCATTTCAAGAAAACAGTAAGCACTTATTAAGTACTTACTATTTGCCGGTACTGTGCTAAGTGTTGTTATAGATGATGTAAAAACTTATAATATGACAAAATATTTTAAAGATTTTAAGGGTTCTTACTTGAGAAGGCTACATCCCAGTTCCTATTTAGGTCAACTCCTACACATTTCTTCAATTTTCTGCGGGATCTGTTCTTCCTCCAGGAGGGATCCTGGAAAACCCACCCAAGAAAGAACAGTCATATGCAAAGTATTACTCATCATGATCTATATATTGCCCACAGATTCTCAGAGTTAGAAAGGACCTGAGAGATCACAATTGTCCAGAATTATAAAATCGGAAGGGATGGACTTCCAAGGCCACCTACAATAGTCTAATCTATGCCTGAACAGGAATCTACCCTACAATCTCACCAAAAAGTAGCAGTGAAAGGCTCTTAATATGTCCCAAAACTGGCAGTGCTGCTTTTGGACAGCTCCAAATGAATGCTGTCCTTAAAATTTTCTCTTTATATTAAGGTTAAATCTGTCTCTCTCTGTCCTAAAGTCAGACAGCAAATCTAATTCCATTCCCATATATTAGCATTTCAAAATACTTAGAAACAGCCATTATTCCTCACTTCCTCAGGCTAAGAATCTATAATTGTCCAGTCCTTTCCAAAGATCCTCATTCAGAGTGGTGTTCAGTCCCTTTGATGTGGGTTAAAGATTCCTTTCTAAATCCCAGCCCCATGAATCCCAATGGGAGAAATCCAGGCTTTCCCAGCCCCCATTCTAATCTGCTCAGGTTTCCCCAACATAAACAGCTTCCTTCTTATCTAAAAACCCAATGAATTCTATTCAATTGTAACCCTGGCTGAAGCTCCAGCCAGAGGCCAATCTGGAACTCCACCCACCTTAAAGATCACCAAAAGCCCCCATTATAAAAAGGGGAACCCTGGAGCCCACTCTTTGCAGGAGCCCCAAACATGGTATCCTTATGCTGGCCATGTCAGGGTTCTTGTCCTCCCAGTGACAGCTCTGGCCCTGTTGCCTTTCTACTATTACACTTACTTCCAAACCCCAAATAAACCTCTCTTATTAATGTAGGTTTTCGGGTCTGTAAATTCCTTTACAGGGGACACTGTGCCACTACTCATTTAACTCTGTATCCTTGCGCTGAATCCAAGGAGGTTATAGGGGAGCTCTATTTGACTCCCTGTATTCTGAACCTGCTACTAGACCTCAATTAACCCTAATTTCATCCAGGTATCCCTTACCTAATTCTCATCACCTTCTCCACTCTGGTTATTCTGCTCTAGATTCTCTACATGTGATTGTCCTCCCTGAAATGTGGTACCTCAAACTGAAGTTTCTTTTGGACTCTTTTTGGCCCCAGCTATGGCTCACTGATTAATCCTAAGAGAATACCTAATAGTATGGCCAATTTTCAGTGATTTACAAAGACATCAAATCCTGTGCTCCTTCTGCTGTGCTACAATGCCTCCCACAAGCATTTCTCTGTACAACCAAGGCTCTTGACTCCCAGATCCACTCCATTTGTTGTTACTCACTTTGGTTTGAGAATAAACATATCCATCAGGATTAGCCACTGGCATTAGGAAGATATCCATTTTATTCAAGATGGAGGTGATTTTTGGCTTATTTCCATAAAAGTCAGAGGCAATCTAAGCAGAGAGAAAATCACTATCAGCTGTGCTGACCCAAGTGTTGTTATTGGTACTAACTTTTACCCCAAGGTCAAATACTTTGAGCAGTGCTCCATTAATTGTCACCACATGCCTACCTTCAGAGAGACAGCTCCAAGCAAAATCTAATTATTAAGGTATCAGTCATTTGGATGACATTTCATAGAATCATGAAATGTTAAGGGAGGGATTCTTAACCTTTTGTTTCATGGACATAAAGTCTAGTTCAAGCCTATGGCCTACTTTTCTGAATAATGCTTTTAAATGCATAAAGTGAAATGTGTAACATTACAAAGAAAGCCAGTTCTATTGAAATACAGTTTTCAAAATATTTTTTAAAACAAGTTCACAGAGTCAAGTTAAGAACCTCTGTTCTGAGGTACCTAATTCAATCTCTTTTTGCAGAAAAGGAAATCAAGAACCTGAGGTGAAATTAATTTGACCAAAATAATACAATACTTAGCTAATATTTGCATAGTACTTTAAGGATTTTAAGCATTTTATAATAATAACTTTATTTGGTCTTCATAACCACCCTGGGATGTAGATGCTACTTCTGGTTTGGATTTTAATTCAGGTCTTCCTAACTCTGGGTCTAATGTGCTAATTGTAGAATACAAATCTCCTGAATTTGTTCCTATGCATATAGGTATGACCAGCTTCCAGTTCACATCTGGTTGAAGGACATTTGGTTGTAGAAAAGTGGGAGATAAAATTTTCTAGCCTACTGTGGTGTGAACAAGGAACTTTCTTTTTTACAATTTTACACAGAGGAAGGACCTACTTGACCTGCAGGTTATAAGATTGAGAGGCAATTCCAAGAAAGCAAACTTATCCAAGATTATTTTCTTCATATGAATCTCTCAATATTATCTGAAATTCCACTATCAGTCTGTACTTAGTAAAAATGCAAAAAGCTCTCAGAGGGATAAGATGAGAAATTGTTATTTGGCAATCTCTCCCACTTCATTTGCCATTTTCCAATGAGACAGCTAGCTGGAAACAGGTTTCTATCTGAGGAGGCTGGAGAGTCAATGAGAGCACTGAGTGCCCCAAAAAATTAGGGGACAGCTATGAAGAGAGACCACTGAAGGCAACCTTTGCCTGCTTTATAATTTTGCCTGGGGCTGATCTTGTTGCAGCAGAGTCCCTAAGAGCAGAATGAACGTTGGTCAGCTGTCAGGTTGTATACCATCAGTAATACATTTTGTCATTTAAGAACATATTTTGCTCCAGTAACTTCCTAATTTGTCAGTGGGACATGTTCAGTCCAGCATGTCTTTCCTGGTACAAGAAACCAAATCATCACTCCTATAAAATCCCATCTGCACAAAAATGTCTAGTACACAGGAGGAGACATGACCTTTCTGGCTGTCCATATTCCTGTAGCCTGGGTGATCCATTCCCGGGCGTGAATTCCATAATTCAGCCAAATGGCGGGTCTCTTGTTTTTCCCAGTGCTGAACTGTGAAATGGAAATGAAATCATAAGCCAAATACACATCTCCACAAAATGTTACCAAACACTTTCTCATAACAACACAGTGAAGCGAATAGTCCAAGTTGTAGAATCCTCATTTTACAAATAAAAAAATCAAGGTAGAATGTCTTGCCTATGGGCATATAATTAGCAAGTGGCCACATCAAGTCTCTCAAATCCTAAGTCCAGTGTTATTTCTACTATTTCCCCTGTGGCAAGGGATACATACTTCTGTAGTCTTTTCTCTTTGCTAGGAAGTGTTTTCACTCTGTCCTTTTTATGTATTTAAAATAATCCAGATCAAATTATGTCAATGGCACTATTCGTCCAAGTGAATGGGGATCATCCTATAGCAAAAAGGCCTCCTACAACCTGCCAGAATTTTATGGACAATCTTTGAAGCAAACGGGAAGAAAATTAAATGCACAGATTAGTTAAATATTTGTAACCTAGTTTTTACAGACCATGTGCAAGATATTTCCTGACTGATTCTAATGTGCTCAAAGGTTGTCACACATATAGCTATTGGTGCTGTGGACAAAAATACTATTATATCCTTTCAAAATTCAAGCTGGTTTTATAACCTAGACCACAACCCTGCTTTAAGCACTCATCTTAATCAGTGAGCTTAGGACCCAAGTTGTTTTCAAGTCTGATTAATAGTGGTGAATTCTGGCTTCCACCAATGATGAGGTTTGCCATATTTGGTTTATAACTTAAAAAAAAATCCAAGCTCAGACTTAGTTTTCATGTTAGATTGTTATCCTCATATTATTCCACAGTTGCAGTTTGTCACCTTTAACTCTGGCCAGCTGCCTCTCAAATGTATGGCATTGGTCAAAGCAGAAAAAATGAGGGGAGGCAGGAGTGGGGTTCTACTCTGTGCAAGGCATTATGCTAAGTGCTTTACAAATATAATCTCATTTGACCTTCACAATAATCCTGTGAAAGGGTAAATATACTTCCCTATACCCCTTATTAATGAAATAGGAATGAATTATTCTTATTAATGAAAATAAGAGAGAGAAACTAAATCTGTGATTTCTGAGATCAGGGGAATTCCCTCAATCACTGCAGGAGGTGAATGGTGTTGTTCATGTGAAAGATTTCTGATTTCGGGGGTCCCCTCCATTGAGATAGATAACCTTTCTGATGAAACTTGTAACTTGGTTATAAAAGCTCTAGTACAATAAGCAAAGAAATATGTACTTGGGTCTTCCATGCAGATCAAACTCTGAAGACATGAATTCTGCTTGTTAATTACTTTAATGACCACTATACCTTTCTGGAATCAATAGGCATATCAATACCTTCCACCACTGAAACAGGTGTAGGTAAGGGGAAAGGAATTTTTGAAATCCCTGAGAAACAAATTCAAATGCGATTGATGTACACAAATACATACTTGTCAGGGTTCCACAGTTTTAATGGCCAGGGTGCTGTGACTTCTTGGCCAGGGCCATTATCAGTTGCTCACACTTTCAATGTTCTCTGTTCTTCAGGAAGATCACAGCCCAGACATATGGGCTCTTCAAAAGACATAGTAAAAAGCCACCCAGAAATACCAGAATCCTATTGCATCCCTATTTTACCATTAAGAAGCCTCAGACGGTTTTCTCTTTTTTTTTCCCTTCTTTTGTGAACAATCAACTCTATAAGTCAGCTATGTAATGAACCAATCTGAAAACCAGCTCAAAGTTTCTATATCTCCCTGTTTTTATCAAGCTGCTCATTGGTAACAACAGGAAAGAAAGTTCAAGGACATGGCCAACCTGTGTATTTATGCCCTGATTTCCTTAACACGGTCACATACCTTCATTACATATAATGGTCGTTTTTCAAAAGAATTACCAATATTCAGCAGTTTCACTACTTTGGAGTATTTAGAAGCAATGTTGGCCATCTCATGATAAAGCTGAAATGCAAAGGAGTTTGGTTGTAAATGGATGTTTTTGTGTCCCTGTACATTTTTTCCTTCTAAACTTTTTTCCCCCAAACTTTCTAACTCCTTGGTTCCAGTTACATTAGCCACAGCATGCCCATTCTTGGGAACTTGATAATTATCAGCTGATTTTTGAAAATATAACATATTTGTTCTCATAATTAAGCCCTCCTCACTTCAAAGATGCAAAGATGCGAAGATCCATGGAATGTTATATGAGGAACAACAAAAGAGTCAATTTGACTAGAAAATAAAGGAGAAGGAATAATATTTGATTAACATAGAAAGATAGATTGGAAGTAAATTGGGGAGAGCTTTAAATAACAAATAAAGGTAACCCTTTAATACTATTATTGGGAAGATGGTGTCATAACAAAAAAAATTATGTTACGTATATATGTATATACTTACACAAACACACATATGGATAGATCGAAAGAAATTACCAAGAGCTAACTAACCTAAATGTCTAACAATTGGTGAAAGACTAATTTAACTTGAAGACTATCCATTCACCATTTTTTAAAAAACAGATAAAGAAATCCAGCCCCAGATATGTTAAAATAACTTGTCAAAGTATATCAGTGCAATGATATACCACAATAGCTTTAAATTCTAGCTCTAAGAAATATGAAAAAATTTGATAGGACAAATGAAAGAATACCAAGTGAAGAAGCCAAAAGCAGAAAAATAGTGTAATATAGCTAATGATCACAAAAAGAAAATGAAAAAAATTATAAAAAGTAGTGGATTAATTCAGAAAGCTACTAGGAACATACATGATTAAGGAACATATTTTATTAAGCTACTAGGAACAAAATAATTTAGAAAGCATAAGCTACTAGAAACACATTACATATCAAACATAATTTTAGAGTACAGGTTTTGTGCATTTATACTTAATTGATTTTATTTTTAAATACATAATAAATATTTGAAATTAAAAAGGGGAGAAGCTAAGAACATTTTCTTTTACTCTTTTTTAGTTGCCAAGATTTTTTAAAATTATTTATTAGTTTTCTACATTTATTTTTATAAGATTTTGATTTCTTTTTTTCTCCCTCACCTCCAAAATGGCAAGTAATATTAAATACATTATACATGTACAATCATATTAAACATATTTCCACATAAGTAATGTTGTGAAAGTAGAATCAGAACAAAAGGGAAAAAAATCAAGAGAAAGAAAGGGGGAAAAACCCCACATTTTTGTTTATGCTTGAATGAAGATAGTAAGCCTGTTGCACTCAACTTAAAAAGCCACTAATCTGAATTTGTTCTGAAATATTTACCTGGTCCAAGCTGTGATAAGCCTCATAGTTGAAGTTACCATCTCGCTTTTCTTTTCTTCTATTGAATTTCATTTCTTCAATTTGTTTATCGAAAAGAGCCTGAAATAGACAGTGTCATCATGACAAGTATTGCCCATGGGAGTTATTGAAGGGAAGGTCCTACTAATCAAAATTTCAGCCAATGTGAGGATTAACAGGAAAATATCAACCAGCACTTTTAAAAAGAGTCCTAGTTTTTAGAATCTAAGAAATCATCCTGTGCCCTTACTCTACCCAAACCTCCCCATCTTTATTCACCCAATTCTTTTCTGCCATCCTAACCACATTTCTGGGAAACAACAATTGTACAGGATAATTGTACTATGACATGTTTTTTTAGTAGCCTGGCAAATGATCAGGTTGGTGGTTTAAGTTGAGTAAGGAAATAACATAATGGCACCTAGGCCTTTGGTACTTCAGGCCCATCTCTTCCATAATCAAGGCCAAACTGTATGAAGTTCAGATTCTGGAAGATGGGTAAATTAGAAGCAACAATGAACCTCAAAGTGTGGTTTCACTTTCCCACCTGCAGGTCTTTAATGGAGACTGAGTACTCGAAGCCATGGGACTTCAGAAAGGATTTGACAAGTTCCAGACTGGCTGGTGGAACCACAACATTTACAGGATGCCCAGGGGTGGTTGGCAGGTTCCAAAAGGTGAGCTGGAAAAAAAGCAAAAGAAACTAATTTGAGTCTTCCTGACCCAAGTCCTGTACTCTCTTCTCTAGAGCACCACCTTTTCCTTACTTCCTCCCAATTCCAAGAGCACCAAGTGAAGGAGAAATCTCCAACTTTTGACCTTTACCTGAAGAATCTTAGCCAAGTCTTTCTGAGCCTGTTTCCTCATCCATCAAACAGGAATAAGATCCTCAAACTTTGCTCACAAGGACAGTGTGAGATGATACAACTTACACAAACTGCTTTATCAGCCTCAAAGAGTTGTACATATATCTCTATCATTATCTTAAGTGTAATTGAACCTAAATTTATGATCACCAACAATAATAAGAATGTTGATGAAAGATTATCCTTCCTAGGAATCAGAAGGTGCCCAAAGGAAAGGAAATGTGATACCGTAGAGTTCTGCATGTTGCTCAGCCCTTTCAATTTGTCAATGTGATTTCTATCCCGGATGTTAATTTGAAAAACCTGGTGCCTAAAAACAAAATAAACAGGTAAACATAAATTCATGTGTTCTTGACAGGCATAGCAAACCAGAGCCAAATTGCCTGGAGGCTGCATCTCAAATAAATCAGACTCAGCCAGATAGTCAATGAGCCTTTACTAAACACCCAGTATTATTGACAGTTTCATAGCTGCATGATTTTCTCCCTTCAGTCAGTCAGTGAATCAATAAACATTTATTAAGTGCCTACTACGGCAGGCACCATGGCATGCCCTGAGGATACAAGGCTAGGATACAAAAATACAATTGTATGATACACAAAGGATACAAAGAAAAGCAAAATCACATCCCTGTCTCAAGATCACATAATAAGGTGGATAACAGACAAGCCTCTAGGTATATATAAGATATGACAGTGGATAAGAGTTCCCAGTTCATCTTCCTGACTTCAGATCCACCCTAAGATACTTTCTAGCTGTGTCAGTTTACCCTGTCTGCATCTGCAAAATGAACTGGAGAAGGAAATGGCAAACTAGTCCAGGATAATTACCAAGAAACCCCCAAGTAGAGTCACAGAGAGTCAGACACAACTGAAAATGACTAAACAACAAAAAACCTAAGGAATATACAGAGTAGATGAAAAGTGCTCCAAAAGAGGAAATTTCCAGGAGTAAGGTGAGATTTGAACTGAGTCTTGCAGAAAACTCAGGAAGTTAAGATATGGAGCTAAGGATATAAAGTGTTCTAAGCTTAGGGCACAGCTCTAGTGAAAAGGCATGGAGATAGAAACGCTTCCATCAAAGAGGAAGAGTTTGGGGATAAACATAAAACATTGTGGAAGGGTTAAAACAATTTCAAATTTATTCCACAAACATTGATTACGTGATTGTTATGGAGACCTTTGGGAGAAGAAAATGACACCAAATGATGTGGATGAGGATAATAGATTGCAAGTTTTTTGAGGACAGGGACTGTGCTGATTTTTATTGTTCGATGCAAAACACCCAGCCCCTGGACAAATCACTTAACCTTTCCTCAGCATCCTCAATTGAACTTGTTGTTTGTCCTTCTTTCTCAATAAAGACATCTAGGAGATGGTGCCTTGACAGGCAAGTGAAGTGGCTTTGAGTGAGGGACATTTATATTTGCACTTTGAGGTAGTTTTTAGTTTTTAAAATATTTTTTCTTCCTTAATTGTTTTATTTTATTTTTTACTTATTCCTCATTTAACTCACTTATAAAAACCCTGTAAGGAAAGTACATGATGTTATTATCTCCATCAAATGAAATAATATTTGTAAAGCTCTTAGTAAAGTGTCTGGCATATAGCAGATACTTAATAATGGCTTATTTCCCCTTGCTTCCTTCTATTTTACAAAAAAAGAAACTGAGGCACAGAAAATTACTATTAGCTTCAGATGTGGGATTTGAGAACATATATTCCTGACTCTATGGCTAACCTTCTTTCACAAATGCAAGGTTGCTTCATGATTTGTCCGTCATCATTATGTGAGTGTCGCCTTCCAGAAAACTAAAATTATTTCTATTTCACCTAGGTCACTGATGAAGGATGATGGGATGAAAAGACTATTGAACTTTAAGTTGGAAGACATGGATTCAAATCCCACTATATGATCCTGGATAAATTAGTTCCTGACTCAAAGCCCAGCCCTCTTCCTTTTATGCTTCTGTGTAAAGAACCACATCTATAAGCCATCCACGACAGCTACAATGTCCTCCTCTAAAACACAGGGGTAACCAATAAACATTGGATGGAAAGTGCTATCTGCATCCAGAGAAAGAATTATGGAAACTTTTTTTCTTTATCCAGTTCTTTTTTTCCATTTGTGATTTTTTCCCTTTCGTTCTGATTTCTTTTTTTTTTTTCTTCCACCATGATTCATCAGATATTGTGTTTTAAACAAGAATCTACGTGCATAACTGTAAAAAAAAAACTTTAAAAAATAAAAATAAAATTCTAAAAGCAAACAAATAAATAAATAACAGGGATAATATTACCTACCTCTTCCCTGGGTTGTTTCGAAGATCCAATGAGATAATAACTGTAAAGCATTTAGCACAATGCCTCAACACAAAGCACTGTTTTGTTGTTTCTGTTTGTTCTTTGAAAGTTAGCTATATGAATCCAGCATCAGACATTTACTAACTAACTGGGCAAATCATTTTACCTTTCCTCAATATCTTCAACTGATGCTGTTGTTTGTCCTTCCTTCTTGAAGAGAACATCAAAGCGGTCACCATGACATGCAAATGAAACATATTTGAATGAGGGAAGCCTGTGCAAGGTCACCTGCCTCACTTTCTCTTCCAGAACCACCTGGATCCAGCAGCAAGATATAGATGAGATGACTGAAGATGGGCCTGGATGAGTAGGAGACCTTGATCTTTTTAAGCTAAGGGTCTTTCACATGTCTCACTTTGACAGAGGAAAACTCCCATTTCCTCAGCTGAAAAATAATACTGTAAATATACATAAATTGGGGATAACAATAGCACCTATCTCCCAGTAATACTCTATTTGTGAATATCAAATGAGATATTTCGAAAACATTTTGCAGAGTACCTGGTACATAGCAGATAAAACAGTTGTTTTTACCTGGGAGATGGGAAAGATGTCAGTAGATAGAGAAGGGGGTCCTCCAGACATGTGCAAAAATATCAAGCCAAGAGATAACAGGATGAATACAGAAAACAACTAGTTTAGTTTGGCTGAAAGACAGAGAGCAGGAAGTGGGGTATCCCATGAAATACAGCTGGAGAGAGAGGTTGGAGCCAGACATGGAGGTCTTGAGTCCCAGGATGAGGTAGGAGAAAGAGCACTGGGTTCTGGGGATCAGAAGACTTGGATTATACAGTCCCAGTTCTACCATTCACTCACTGTGAGACCTGGGCCTTAATCTCTGGAGTTCCGTTTTCTCATCCATAAAAAGAGGCTAAAAAGTTAGTTCCTTCCTGACAAAAATATGGCCTGATGCTAGTATTTACACATACATCTGCATAAGCAAAAAGGAACATCTGTAAGATAACAGAAATCACAGCAGCAGTGCAGGTAGGCTGCTCTTGTATGTGGCAATCACATTACTGGTGAGACTCTCACTTTATTTTTCTGGTGGCAGAGATGGACTGATTATGCTAAAAGCCAAGAGGATCTGGCTTCCAATACCCACTGCCATTTTACTCCCTGTGAACAAACGACCTCACTTCTCTGAACCTCTGTTTCCTTAATCATAAAATGAGGTTGAACTAGGCCTCAAATTAATCAGTCAATTAACAAGCACTTATTGAGTGCTTCCTATGTGCCAGGCACTGTGCTAAACACTGGGACCAAAGGCCCACAATGGTCCCTGACAAGCTGTAAATGCCTAGATTTAATAGATTCCCTGAACCACAGTCTCACATTTAGCCAAATGATTAGTGAAGGAGAGATGGAGTTAAAATAATTTCATCAGTTTATGTGAAAAATAAATTCTTCACCATATCCTCCTTGGCACCCTGGCACCGCTAAGGGCCTGCACCACAGTGACTAAAAACAGACACAGGCCAGAGGAGCTAAGGGACTTAGTTCAGTGATTTTCACAAGATCAAAGGAATGTAGATTTGCATCTGGGAGGAGTTCAAAAGTCATCAAGTTCAAGCTCATCATTTCACAGAAGAAGAAACAGATCCAGAGATCAAGTCACTTGTCTAAAGCCAGACAAGTGAGAAGAATTAGGATTAGGATTTTCACCCAGGTCCTCTGACTCCAAATTTAGCTCTTTCTATTTTAAGTCCATAGCCAAATCACAGTAGCTTTTGTAAGAATAGTATTTCAGGCCAGTTCATCAATATTTCAATCAATCAATAAGTATTTATTAAGCACCTACTGTGTGCCAGGTGTTGTGTTAAACTCTGGAAACCTCTCTCCAGCTGAAGGGGTTTGGATTTTCTTTTTCCTGCCTCTGCAGTTTCATTTTTCAATCTTTCTTTTTTTCAAAGCACACCCATGGTGTCACAGTGAATAGAGAGCACTGGCCCTGGGGATTTGAGTTCAAATCTGGCCTCAGACACTTACTAATTGTGGGACCCTGGGCTAGTCACTTGACCTGATAAAAAAGAAGAAGAAAAAAAAAAAGAAACCATATCTCTGATTTCATTGTTATAGGGACTTTCAGCAAGGAAGCTCCCTTTACAAACAGATCAGCAACTGCTCACTAACTCACACTCTGAGAAGTTTTCTGGGAACTAAGAAGTTGCCAGGCCCAGAGTCGAGAAGATCTGAGTTCAAATCTTGCTTCAGACAGTTCCCCTGGCTGTGTGCTCTTGGGCCCTGTTGGCCTCAGTTTGCTCACTGGTAAGGTGAGATGGAGAAGGAAATGGCAAACCATTGCAGCAACCCCAAATAGGATCTTAAAGAGTCACACTGAATAAAAGAGGTTAAGACTGATTTGCCCAGAGTCCCCTAGCCGGACTGTGTCAGTGATGGGACTTGGACCCAGAAGTCCTTACTCAGTAGAAAGAGTCCCATGACATCCCACACTGCCTCTCTTACAAATTCACAGTGATGAAAAAAACCCAGGCTTATTTGGCCCTTGACTACTAATAGCAACTGTGCCATTGTTCACAATAAAGTGAAGGGTCCCCAGTCACTGTGATGGAGCAGAAATTTTGCACCAGTGGCTGGATTGAGTTCCTTATCTGACATTATATTAAACAACTAGAAAAATCACTATTTTGTGTTGAGTCATATCCAACTCTTCTTGGCAAAGTTGGCCATTTCCTTCTCATTTTACAGATGAGGAAACTGAGGCCAATTTGGATTAAGTGATTTGCCCAGTGTTGCACAGCTGAGGGTGGGTTTGAACTTATGAAGGTGGATCTCCCTGATTCCAAGTCCAATGCTCTATCCATTGTGCTCTATCCATTGTTCCATAGCTTGCCCGACTAAATGAGAGAAAAATTTGTCCACAGCCATGGACTGTATCTCAACCCCAAGGAGCCATTTAGCAACAGGGAGATGAACAGAAATTAATGTCACAATAGGTATCTGAATCTCACCTGTAACAAACAGGCCTGAAGCTCTCCTGCCCCCACCCCCATGACAGCTTCTCTGGAAGAAAATCACACATTTACACCTTAGACACAGGGATCATTCAAGGATCTGAAGTACTTTCTCCATCTCATACCTCCTAAGTTCATGTCCTTGAATTTGGAGAGGGTATTAAGTACACAAACATATATAAAGATATATATGTATATATAGAAAGTCCATGTGGCAGAGCAATATCTATTAAGCTAAAAGTAGTTGTTAAATGCTTATTATGTATCAGCCATGAGTACTGGATTTGTAATAAGATCTGAGTATAAATCCCATTTTTGTCACTGACGAGATGTATGACTGAAAACAAAATGGGACTAATTATGGCTGTAGTGCTTCCATAGCAGTTCTAAATGAAATAATTAACACGAAGGGCTTTGTGAATTTTAAAGCACAATAGAAATTATTATTAAAGAAAATATCCCCAAAGTCAAGAATTAAACGAAACCAACCTTTAGGAGACTCTATATGTAACCCCCAACCTTGCACATTCTGCATCAGTCAAGGAGAGAAAAAGGAAAATACTACTAAAGTTTCTCATGTCAAAGACACATGAAGTCCTGATACAACCACCCCCACCTTACCCATACCCACATGTCTTCAATCTCTACAACCCAATCGTTTTGGAGATGATTTTATAAATTGTGGCAAAAAAAATTCACCACCTAATAGCCAATTCTTTCTCTCTCCTTCCTCTCCCTCCCTTCTCTCCTTCTCTCTCTCTCTCTCTCTCTCTGAGACCAGATTTGAATTCAGATTCTCCTGACTTCAAGGCTGGTGCTCTATCCACTGCACCAACTATCCTCTCTTAATGAGCCTTTCAAACCTCAACTATACTGGTCTTTGAATAACAGCTACACAGTCTACTATCTATACATGCATGTTCAAAATCTCTTAGCATCCATGAGATCTCAACTTCTATGTAGCCTTCAAGAATACAGAGTTATCTACATGGCACAAAGAGATCAACTATTGATAAAAAGATATAACATATTACACTTATTACTTAATGTAATTAATTGATAAAATAATGAATTTGTACAGTAAGTAGAAAGTGCTTGAAATTTATAAAATAGAATTTCAGATAGAAACAGACAAAAAAGAAAAGACATGCAAAGCATACACATACATACAAATACTAAGAGATTTAACTTGGATTCCCATATTTCACATATAATCAAAGAAAATAAATAAACCAAAAACGGAACTTACCCACTAAAATTTTTCTTGCCATAAATAGACCCAATAAGGGCCCCGAAGAGCAGTATCCACCTCATGTCCAGGAAGATGGGTTATGAAGTGCCTGAGTCAGTCTGTATTTATAAGGAGTCAGAGGTAGACTCAGGCTCCCAACAATGCAAATGCAATTCCCACCCCTGTGCAGCCCTTACAATAATAGTCTGGTCCTGCTCCTATCTGTATCTATGTATCTTCCATTCCTTTGGGATGATAAAGGACAAGGTACTTGATTGACAAATCAAGGTGAGTCTGATCCTCAGGCTCAGCAAGGTTGACCTAAGGAACCCTGGGCATGTAGATGGGGTGCTTAGTTCCCTGAGGGACTTTCTTTCCCTGAGTTTAGAGTGATCAGGACAAGACTAAGAATCCTACTAATAACAGCACCGATAGCTAGCCTTTATATGGCACATTAAAGTTGGCAAGGAGCTTTACAAATATCTTACTCTATCCTCACAACACTCCTAAAAGGAAGATGTCATTATTCAATTATTTCAGTCATGAACAACTTCGTGATCCCATTAGGGCTTTTCTTGGCAGGGACACTGGAGTGGTTGTGATTTCCTAATCTACTTCAATATATATTTATTGTTATTCTTCTTATTGTCTTTTTTCAATTGTCCAGCTCTTCATGACGTCACTTGGGATTTTCTTGGCAGAGGGGTTTGCTATTTCTTCCTTGAGCTCATTTTACAGATGAGGAAATTGAGGTCAAAAGCATTAAGTGAGTTGGTAGGGTCACATACCTAGTGAGTGTTATTGTGAGCATCCAAGGAGATATGTAAAACTTTTAGCATAGTACCAAGGTGTTGTGACCCACAAATGGGCTTGTGGCAGTTGGAAATAAGGAGGCAGAGTTGCTGATAATTGAACATAGTTGTTTATTAAGAGAAATGTTTATATATCTTAAAATCCCATGTTATTATGTACTGCTTTGTTCTGAGACCAACTCTGATTTGTTTTCTATGATCTAACTCTCTGAAGCATTGTCAGTTTCTAGAGATTTAATCTCATGTAAAGTTCACAATGCCCCAGTAATTGCACCAAGATCTTATATCTTTTCATGATTTCAAGCTTAAAATGTACCCTTGCAGGAAGGGAGCAATCCATTATCAAAGTCTCTAGCTTCCCAGGAGTTCTCTAAACTAAGCAATTCTCCATCAGTGGATATGTCTTGCCTTCCCATTATACCTCTGCTTTAAGATATCAATATTTTTATTTTAAGATATAATCTAGAATTGTACATTTCAGAAGTGAGTCACCCTATTTCTAATCCATTGTTCCTGGGACCCTCAGATCCAGGAGACATTGGGGTCTCTTCCCATAGGTCTATATCAAGAATATAAATGAAATAAAAAGACCTTTTGGATGGGAGAAGTTATTTCCCAATCTCAATCCAATCTTTTCAGGGGATAGAGAGAGATTGCTTTTAGTTGGGTTAAAATTCTAGTCCCTCCCAGGCATGCAACTTCTAGATCACAGACATATTGCTTTTGTTCAATTTCTAGTTATTTCCCTTTAATCCATCATTTTCCCTTTTATCCTGACCTGTCCCTATCCTATTTTAATGGGCTTTCTTCATCAGTCTAGAAAGGCCTTGGAGTGGGAAAATATTATTCTTATTATAACAGAAATAAAAAAGGAGATTTTTATTATGAGTCTGCAATTCAGTAGGGGCTGAAGGAAAAACAATATGTACTCATATAATTATATGTAAAAAAGTTCTAAATAAGTAAAAAATAATTTCAAGAAATGTGATGGCAAAAAAATACTTAAAGTTGAGGAATCAGAAAACACTGACCTACTTTGAGAAATTACTTTTTAGGCCCTTAGAATACTGACTGGATCATCTTGTCCCTTATGGAATTTTTTTGCACAGACAGGATTATCTTATATCTATCTTGAACTCAGGAGGTCAAGTTATAAATGTCAATCCCTGAGAATTGTTTTAATAAATATTTCTTAATCACTAGCTGACTTTCTGAGGCAAGCAACATAGTTAACATACCTTGTTTTGGATACTTTCTTATAAAATGTGCCACTTTTCTCTTTGTAAGTAATAAAGTTCTGTCCCCTGACTTGAACACAGTTTAAGGACAGTTTGAGTCTATGAATTTACCTCAAACTATGTTGCACTTTCATGACTTGTTATGCCTTATCATTTTTATCTGCTTTATATCTTTTTATAAGTATTTTTATGTATATCTTACATTTCCTTTTGTTATTTTTATTGAAGTGTAAGTCTGACTACTTCTCTCTCTACCTATTCAAGAATCTCCAGTGGCTCCTTCTTACCCCTAGGACCAAATATAAATCCTTTAGTTTGTCATTTAAATCTCTTCTCAACTCTCCTTCTGGCCACCATAATGATTAACCGTGACCTCAGCCAATTCATGATGAAATATATTACCATTATTCCAACTGATTTTTGATGAATATGTGTATATAAAGGTTCATGATATATATACTCTATATATAAAGATATGGGATATATGTGTATGTGTATGAGTAGACAGATAGATAGATAAATGATAGATAGATAGACAGATATAGAAATAGATAGATAGATAGATAGATAGATGATAGATAGTATGTGAGAGAAGTTATTTTGTTTAACCAGCAAACTAAACACAGCTGTTACAAGGACTTTTTTTTCTTTCTTTTTCAATGAGGTGTTATGCCACAGTTCCCTTTTATTCTCCTGCCATGGTATCCCTAATTGTTCTGCCTCAGTTCAGCCTCCGTTTCTTGAATTGCTCTATCTCCATCCCCCTGGTTGCAACCCCCCACCATTAAAACTGATATAACTTAGGGTTGATTACTCTAAGGTTATAAATTTTTAATGGGTCCACATAAGAGGAAATTCAGACTTTCTGGGTCCTAAATCCTCCTAAATTATCAAGAATTTATGGTCCACACCCTCCACCTTGTCAGAACCAGACTAATGGTCTGTCCTTGGAAATTACCGCTGTTTACCAGTGTTTGGACTGTACCCCTTTCTTCCACGATCTATGGAAACATATATTTCATTGGAAACTCAGATTCCTTGCTAATGCTAAAGCGGCTGCTGAAGCTGCTGCTGCTGTTGAATGCTTTGAGACCTCAGCCCTTGGTTCCAGAAAATCTCTCCCTCTCAGAAATCCAAATAAAATATTAAAAATTCTCTAATTGCTATCTTGCCTTGGTTTCTCCAGCCTTACATTTGGAGGCCCCAGTGAGATATGAGATCAGGATTAGAGATTTGGGACCCTTGGGTCTCCACCTTGGACACCTCCATTTCGGCCACAAGAGAGTAAGTCTGGATGCCTTAGAACACAATCTGCTCTGTTTGCCTGTTCTGTCGGTCTGTGCTGGCATCTTGACTCTCAAAAAAACAGGATGCCAATGGGTGTTAATTTCTGAGCACAGAACCCACAATTAATAATTTCACCCAAGAGAATGACAAAAATGAGACATCACACCAAAGTGTGTGGGATAGAGCCAAAGCAGTAGTAAAAGAAAATTTTCTATCTCTAGAGGTCTACTTGCATAAAACAGAGAAAGAGAAAATCAATGAATTAGGCTTGCAACTAATAAAGCTAGAAAAAAAGCAAATTAACCACCCTCAGTCAAACACTAAGCTTGAAATTCTAAAAATAAAAGGAGAGATTAATAAAATTGAAAGTAACAAAAATTATTGAATTAATAAATAAAACTAAGAGTTGATTCTATGAAAAAAACCAACAAAGTAGATAAACCCTTGGTAAATTTGATTAGAAAAAGGAAAGAGGAAAGTCAAATTATTAGTCTTAAAAATGAAAAGGGAGAATTTGCCACTAATGAAGAGAAAACTAAAGCAATAATTAGGAGTTACTTTGCCCAACTTTAAGGGAATAAATTTTATGACTTAAATGAATTGGATGAATACCTTCAAAAATATAGGTTGCCCAGATTAACAGATTAACAGAGAAAGAAGTAAATTGGTTAAACAGTCCCATTTTAGAAAAAGAAACAGAACAAGCTATTAATCAACTCCCTAAGAAAAAAATCCCCAGGACCAGATGGATTTACATGTGAATTCTACCAAACAGTTAAAGAACAATTAACTCCAGTGCTATATAAACTATTTGAAAAAATAGGGATTGAAGGAGTCCTACCAAATTCCTTTTATGACACAGACATGGTACTGATACCTAAACCAGGTAGGTTGAAAACAGAGAAAGAAAATTATACAGTAATCTCTTTAATGAATATTAATGCAAAAATCTGAAATAAAAGTTTAGCAAAAATATTACAAAAATTATTCCCAGGATAATATACCATGACCAAGTAGGATTTATACCAGGAATGCAGGGCTGGTTCAATATTAGGAAAACTATTAGCATAATTGACTATATCAATAAGCAAATTAACAAAAAGCATATCTTAATAGATGCAGAAAAAGCATTTGATAAAATCCTACATCCATTCCTAATAAAAAACACTAGAGAGAATAGGAATAAATGGACTTTTCATTAAAATAGTGAGTAGCATCTATTTAAAACCATCAGTAAGCATCATATGTAATGATAATAAACTGGAACCATTCCCAATAAGATCAGGAGTGAAAGCAGGTTGTCCACTATCACCATTACTATTTTTAATATTGTGTTAGAAATGCTAGCTTCAGCAATAAGAGTTGAGAAAGATATTAAAAGAATCAGAGTAGGTAATGAGGAAGCCAAATTATCATTCTTTGCAGATGATATGATTGTATTCTTAGAGAACTCCAGATATTCTACTAAAAAGCTATTAGAAATAATCCACAACTTTAGCAAATTTGCAGGATACAAAATAAATCCACATAAATTCTCAGGATTTCTATACATCACCAACAAAATCCAACAGCAATACATACAAAAAGAAATTATATTTAAAGTAACTGTGGATAGCATAAAATATTTGGGGATGTATCTGCCAAAGGAAAGTCTGGAACTATATGAGCAAAATTATAAAACACTTTCCACACAAATAAAATCAGAGCTAAACAATTGGAAAAATATTAAGTGCTCTTCGATAGGCTGAGCAAATATAATAAAAATGACAATACTACCTATTTAGTGCTATACCAATTAGACTCCCAAGAAACTATTTTAATGACCTAGAAAAATAACAACAAAATTCATATGGAAGAAGAAAAGATCAAGAATTTAAAGGCAACTAATTAGAAAAAAATCAAATGAAGGTGCCCTAGCTGTACCTGATCTAAAATTATATTATAAAGCAGCAGTCACCAAAACAATTTGGTATTGGCTAAGAAATAAACTAGTTGATCGGTAGAAGAGGTTAAATTCACAGGACAAAACAGTCAATAACTACAGCAATCTAGTATTTGACAAATCCAAAAATCCCAACTTTTGGGATAAAAATTCACTATTTGACAAAAGCTGCTGGGAAAATTGGAAATTAGTATGGCAGAAACTAGGCATGGACCCATATTTAACGCTATACACCAAGATAAGATCAAAATGGGTTCATGATTTAGGCATAAAGAACGAGATTATAAATAAATTAGAAAAACATAGGAAAGTTTACCTTTAAGACTTGTGTATGAGGAAGGAATTTGTGACCAAAAAAGAACTAGAAATCATTATTGATCACAAAATAGAAAATTTTGATTATATCAAGTTAAAAAGCTTTTGTACAAACAAAATTAATGCAGACAGGAGATTAGAAGGGAAGCAATAAATTGCAAAAAATATTTTTACAGTTAAAGATTCTGATAAAGGCCTCATTTCGAAAATATTAAGAGAATTGACTCTAATTTATAAGAAATCAAACCATTCTCCAATTGATAAATGGTCAAAGGATATGAACAGATAGTTTTCAGATGATGAAATTGAAACTATTTCTATTCATATGAAAGAGTGTTCCAAATCACTGTTGATCAGAGAAATGCAAATTAAGACAACTCTGAGATACCACTACACACCTGTCAGATTGGCTAAGAAGACTGGAAAAGATAATGACAAATGTTGGAGGAGATGCGGGAAAACTGGGACACTGATGCATTGTTGGTGGAGTTGTGGAGAGCTATTTGGGACTATGCTCAAAAAGTTATCAAACTGCATACCATTTGATCCAGCAGTATCACTACTGGGCTTATATCCCAAATAAATATTAAAGAAGGGAAAGGGAAAAATATGTGACTGATTGTGCCAAAATGTTTGTGGCAGTCCTTTTCATATGGCTAGAAACTGGAAATTGAATGCATGCCCATCAATTGGGTAAATTGTGGTATATGAATGTTTTTAAAATATTATTGTTCTGTAAGAAATGACCAGCAGGATGAATACAAAAAGGCTTGGAGAGACTTATATGATCTGATGCTGAGTGAAATGAGCAGAACCAGGAGATCATTATACACTTCAACAACAATACTATATGAGGATTAACTCTGATGGAAATGGATATTTTTGGCAATGAAAAGATACAATTCAATTCCAATTGATCAGTGATGAAAAGAACCAGCTACACCCAGAGAAGGAACACTGGGAAATGAATATGGACTGCTTGCATTTTTGTTTTTCTGCCCAGTTTAATTTTACCTTTCTAAATCCAATTTTTCTTGAGCAACAAGAGAACTGTATAAATATGTACACTTATATTGTATTTAAGATATTACTTTAACATGTTTAACATGTATGAGACTGCCTGCCATCTAGAGGAGGAAGTAGAGGGAAGGAAGAGAAAAGTTGGAACAGAAGTGATTACAAGGGACAATGTTGAAAAATTACCCATGCATATGTTCTGTCAACAAAAAGCTACAATAAAAAAATAAAGTAAAAGGAAGAAGTGATAGTGAAGAAAATATAGATTATCAAGATTTCCCCTATCTTGTATTATTCCATGTTAGTCATCCTTCTAATGAGGGCATAGAGGCAATGTAGTTAAACAATAGAAGAACTGCAGTATAGGTTTTTGAATGAAGTAGAAGTAATTTAAAGGAAATAGAAAATTCTCCTAAAACATATACATTGTCCAGCTAGGTAAGTTGTGAAATAATAAATTTTCCTTGAGGACATTAATCTAGCTTGTGTTGTCATATAATAATTAACAAAACCAATGATTGTAAAATAAGGCAAAATCTTTTGCCCCTTTTTCTTATTGAATTATTAATATGTGGGAGACTGGCATGAGATATGATTGAGTTGATTTTTTAAAGTATTTTCTTAGCAGTCTCTCATTTCGATTAGCAAATTCTATTGTTGAGTAGAAATCATTTTGTTTTAATGCCATGATTGAGATGATGAGTTCTTCAATTTCTTTAATAAAGATTTTAAAAGGAGAAAAATAGTTCAGCAAAACTAAGAAGCATTTTTAAAATGTTTGATGTTATATTCAATGTTTTATACCTATGAACCCCAACTTTGCAAAGAAGAGAGACCAAACTTGGTCATTATAATTTTAATATGTTAAGTTTTTGTCTTGTTATTCTTTGCATTTAAATTATTGTAGTCATTGTGTATCTTTTTTTCCCCTGGTTCTTCTTACTTTGTATAAGTTCATGTAAGTCTCATGTATCACTGTAAGAAAAATAAATAAAAATAAAGGGACTGGACTAGAAGACCTTCTCATCAGTCACTAAGCCTGTATTAGGTGCCTCCTGTGTGTCAGGCACTGTGCTAAGTGCCAGGGGTACCAAGAAAAGCAAATGATGGTCCCCACTCTTAAGAAGTTCACTATTAATTCCAAGCCTAAATTTATGATCCTATAGGATTACAATAAAAGGAGCAATCTACATATAATTGATATAATATCTCTTGCCTTATCTATGAATGGGGGAAGGGGTCAGAGGAAGGGAAAAAATTTAGAGCCCAATTTTTTTCCCCTGAGGCAACTAGGGTTAAGTGACTTGCCCAGCTAGGAAGTATTAAGTGTCTGAGACCAGATTTGAACTTGGGTCCTCCTGATTTCAGGGCTGGTGCTCTGTCTACTGCACCATCTAGCTGCCCTGAGCTCAATTTTTAAAAAGAAATAATTAATATTATTTAATTTAATAATTAATATAATTATAATATTATAAAATAATAAAATAATATAATATAATAAATAATTTTTAAAAGGGAAACTAACACTAAAAGTAGCTGAAGAAACAGCTCAGCTTTATTCATTAAATAAAACTGGAATTATTTACTCCCTTCTGAACGTTCCCTAGAGCCAGTAGTCTGAATTAATCCTTTAACTTAATCACATTCTCCTCTGTGACATCATGGAATAGTAGAATTAATGAATAAATGAATGAATTTACTTTTATTAGGCATTCTGAAATTAATACACCATTATGCTAAACACTAAGGATACAAAAAGAAAAGTTAGTTCCTGCCTTCAGGAAGTTTGTATTCTAATCTAATTTAATTCTAATTGTAATCTAAAAATAATACTTAGCTGGATGCCTGGCACACAATAGACACAATTAATGTTTAAATAAGTTTTCAGCTACGAACCAGATGGAAAAGTCCTGTGGTCCTTAAGATGCAGCAGCAAAACAGATGTTAATGCCTCTTTTTTTCATGTCATTTCCACAGATAATTAGAGAATAAAAAGGATACCTTTCACAGCTCTAACAAAGGGATGAACTTTTGGAAGGTCAGCTCAGAGAACATTCTGGTTCAATCCCTTCATTTTATAAGTGAAGAAACTGAGGCACACAATTTCCATTTGGACTCAGGTCTTCCTGATTCCATGACCTGAGCTATCTTTCTATCTCACACAAGAAACAACACTCCTTTCTCCTCAAAATGCTCCCTCCCACCTTGTTCTGAGGCTGCCCTGCCCCCAAGCCTCAATCCTTGTCATACTGAGAAAGAAAATTCTCTTTCTCCCCTTCAGGAGCCTGATTCTGCCACAGCTTCTGCCCAGATCCTGCTTCATCTACTTCTTCTAAATTCTGCCCCTTGAGGGAAGTTGCCAACCCTCAGGGTGGAACACATAGAGTGCAGATGCCCTTTTCCATGTCGGTTCTTTCTCAAATTAAAGAGTAACTGAGCAGGTACTCTGAGGACCTCACCAAGTATATTAAAGCCATCTTTGGATGATATTAATACCACTATCACCTCTTGTACCTTAGAGGAGAAGAAGAGAATCTGGGATCTGACCCAGAAGTTTGGGGGTGACATGGCTGCCTCTTCCCCTGTTAGATATCAATTGGGAGCAATAGCTCTGCCACTCTCAGACCACGGGTGAAACTACCAGGAGGAAGGGCAGATAGGGCGAGAAGGGAACCCCTCCCAACCTGCCTCATTGAAGTCATGAAGAAAGGAATGAAGAAGCAGGTTAGTTATGATAAAATTAGGGATATCACCCAAGCAGCTGAGGAAAATCCTGCAATTTTCCAAGGCCACCTTGTAGAGACTTTTATATCTAGGGGGGTCAGACCCTTGGGGCTTCCAGGTTTTTAGGTACACCATGTCCCTGGGATTGACAGCGGAGTCAACCTGAGCAGGAGCTTTTACGGGCCTAGGGAGATACTCATTTGTGTATTCAGAGAGAGTATTTTGAACAGCAGGGGGGGGGGGGCAGTCCTGACTCTGAATGGCCCCAGTGGGAGATTCTTTATCCAGTCCTCTAGAGTCTCTAGGCAGAGTTTAGTAAAGACTCTCTTAAGCTTGTGGTGCATTTTTTTTACCTTTCCCGAGGCTTGAGGACACCAGGCAGAGTGGAGATGATAAGAAATGTTAAACACTCTGGCTACCCCTACTGCTAAAGACTAAGAATAAAGACTTTTGCTTCTCCTGACTCTGGCTGATTCTAAGGTATCCAGGGTGCTAATGCTGATGGGGGATTGTCCAGGGTTTTTATGCATGAGACAAGGCGCAGGTGAAGTAAAAGATTTTACTAAATTAAAAGTAAAAATAAAAGTTTATTTTAAGTCTTCCAGAGATCTCAGTGGAGCAGAACTCTCTGATGGAATTAGAGTTCTGTCCATTTCTGCCCATACTGCCCATTCTTCCCACCCTCCTATATATGATTTGAGACAATACAGAGCTTTTGGATTTGAATAGGCTTCAGTAAGGCTATAGAAAGTTTGATTAGTGATAGTTCAAATTATATAGAGCTTAAATGGTGGTACTTAACATTAATTCAGTTCTATTGAAAGTTAAGTAGGGGTACTTAGCTTTAGTTCAGCTCTATAGAAAACTTGGGTAGTGAACTCTATAGAAAGGTAAATTAGTGGTACTTAACAGAGGTGGGGTTGGGCTGACTTGGAAAGTCAAAGTGACTTTTTAGGGTCTCAGACCTCAATTTCCCTTGACAGATTCCCTCCTGAGACAAGTCCCTCCAAATGCTTTTGGGGAAAAGGGACGAAGGTCTCATCTTCTGTAGCTTCTTCAAGCTGGCAATGGTCATAGACATGTCCCTAGTTCATTTTGGGGGGTCCATGTCAGGAAGGGAAACATGGGATCTGAAGATGGCAGCCGCTGAGGCTAGAGGGTGTGTGTTTCCTTGAGTCCCAGAGTCTGCAGGCTGTAAAAGCAGCTGAAAGTTTGAAGCTCGAAGCCTAGAAGAAATGACTCCCACCAGTAGTCTGAAAATACAAGGACCAAATATGAGTAACAAGACAATTATTAGAAGTGGAGTTAGGATGGGGG
Source organism: Sminthopsis crassicaudata (assembly GCF_048593235.1). Taxonomy (NCBI): domain Eukaryota; kingdom Metazoa; phylum Chordata; class Mammalia; order Dasyuromorphia; family Dasyuridae; genus Sminthopsis; species Sminthopsis crassicaudata. The sequence goes on from NC_133621.1 coordinate 112,809,517, forward strand.
TTAAGAACCAGGGGCCCCACCCAGAGGAAGAGTCGGGAGGAGTAAGGATTTTCTATTGAATGTCTTTCATCCAGCCAGCCTTTTACAACCACTGTCTCTGTGGTGTGGTGATGGATAGATATGAGATCCTTCCCAGCCAGGAAGCAGGGAACAGTTGGGTCAGAGTAGTTCCCCTGGGGGGTTGGCTAGTACAAAAGGGGTGGCATCTACTGAGGAGCTGGTGGCCTGTGGGAATGGAGCCTTTGCAAAGAATGCATTAAGCTGCATCTGGGACCCACCATGGGGGTGGTGATGGCACACCCAGCAGTCCTGGACACCCCCATTCCCCGCAGAGTTCCCGAGTCTGACTAGGAAGTTATCACCCCATTTCCCAGGACCCACAGAGTAGGACCAAGAAAGCTGGAGAGAAAGTCATAAGGAGAAAGAAAGGAGATTAGCCTGAGAAGCTTCTTTCTTCAGCATCTTTCCCGGGTGTCTTGCAAAAGAGAAATTTCAGGTCCTCTATGGGTTCACAGGAATAAACTGGATTACCTGAAACAGAAGCAACATGTTTAATCCTAGAAATATGAGTCCAGCTGGGGGACCGTTCCAGTTTAACTGCTTTTGGAGTAGTTAAGATGACCTTGTATGGGCCTTTCCACTTCATGCCTAGGGGGTCAGACCCCTGGGCTTTCCAGCTCTTAAAATAAACCATATCCTGGGGATTGACAGGAGAATTGACCTGAGCTGGAGCATTTGTGGGTTTGGGGAGATGCTCGTTTGCATATTCAGAAAGGGCCTTCTGAATTGCACCAAGTTGTGAAGCAAATCAAGTGACCAGATGCTGTTCCAGGTCGACAAGAATGTCTGTTGTTAGAAAAGGCCTTCCATAACAAGAGTTCAAATGGACTGAAATTAATAGATTCTCTGGGGGCAATTCTGATTCTAAGAAGCCCAACAGGGAGATTTTTAATCCAATCTTCTAGAGTCTCAAGACTTAATTTAGTGAGGACTCGCTTAAGGGTGTGGTTCATTTTCTCCACCTTCCCCGAGGCTTGGGGTCTCCAGGCAGAGTGAAGGTGATAAGTAATTTTAAGAGCCTTTGCTACAATTTGTGTCATCTGAGAAATAAAGGCAGGCCTGTTATCACTCTGTAAAGAGGCAGGTAAACCAAAGCGAGGTATGATTTCGTTTTTTGATTTGGATACCTCGTGGGCTTTCTCAGTCCTGCAAGGAAATGCTTCTACCCAGTTAGTAAATGTGTCCACTAATACCGGAAGCAACTTAAAACCTCTGCAGAGGGGCATATGCATGAAATCTAGTTGCCAGTCCTCGCCAGGGTAAGTGCCTCTCCTCTGAATTGGCTTCAGGAGAGGTGGGGGCTTAACGGCTCCCTCAGGATTCACCTGGGCACAAATTGGATAGGCCTGGCAGACTTGCCTGATCGTTTCCCCCAGCTATGGCCAGTGAAAACGTGTTCAACCAAGGAGTGGAGGGCACTCCTCCCCAGATGCGTGGTCTGGTGCAGACCAGAGATCAGTTTCCACTGATTTGCCTCTGGAACTAAGAGGTGGTCTGAGAGAGTCTGGTACCAACCAGAGGGAGAAAGACTGTACCCCCTTTGTTCTGCCAGAGCTTTCTCCTGTGTGCTATAGGAAGGAGTAAAAGACTCAGTTAGCTGGGGAATTAAAGGTGTCAATAGAGGCGTAAGGGCAGCCGTCTTAGCAGCTGCATCTGCCAGCCTATTTCCCTTAGCCTGAAGTGACTCTCCCTTCTGGTGCCCTCTGCAAAATATAACCGAGACCTCCTTGGGTTCATGGACAGCTTGTAATAGACGTAGAATTTCTCCCGAGTGTTTAATGGGAGAATTCCTTGCTGTTAACAAGCTCCTTTCTTTCCAAATAGCTCCATGAGCATGCAAAACATGAAAAGCATATTTGGAATCAGTATAAATATTGACTTTCATCCCCTTCCCCAGTTCTAAAGCCCTGGTTAATGCTATAAGTTCGGATTTCTGTGCTGAGGTGCCAGGAGGCAATGGCTTAGCTTCCTGGGTGCTATAAAGAGATACCACTGCATAACCCGCCTTTCTCTCCCCATCCTTGAGGAAGCTAGACCCGTCCGTGAACCATTCCTCATCTGGGTTCTCAAGAGGAATTTCCTTCAAGTCAGCTCTGCTAGAGTATACGGAGTCTATAATGTCCCTGCAATTATGGACAATCTCTCCAGATTGAGAGACTTCAGGGAGGAAGGTGGCAGGATTTAGGGTGTGGCAAATTCAAAGAGTCGGGTCAGGGGTGTCTAGTAAGAGAGCCTGGTATCTCGTAAGTCTCCCACTTGATGGCCACTGATGGCCTTTGGATTCTAGAATGCTTTGGACCCTGTGGGGGGTTAAAAACCTGTAATGGCAACCCCAAGGTCAGTTTGGAGGCTTCCTTTATTAAGAGGGCGGTTGCAGCTACCGCTCTAAGGCAGGAAGAGAAACTGAGTCCAGCTTCTTTGAAAAATAGGCCACTGGCCTGGGATCTGGTCCCAGAGACTGAGTAAGGACTCCCAAAGCCTGCCTGCGCCTTTCATCTACATACAGAGTGAAAGGTTTCTGTAAGTCAGGCAGGGCGAGAGCAGGGGCAGAGGTTAACAGCCTTCAAGGTTTTAAAAGCATTGGCCTGCTCAGGTCCCCATTGAAGAGGAAGGTTATTGGGACCTTGAATAGAACCATAGAGGGGCTTAGCAATAATCCCAAAGTTTGGAATCCAGATTCTGCAGAAACCAGCCATACCTAAGAAGGTTCTCAGCTGTTTCTTAGAAACAGGAGGTGGGATACTTAAGATATCCTGCTTCCTCTCCTCAGTTAGAGAGTGAGAGGTGGGGGTGAGAGATTGTGACCCAAATATTTGACAGACTGGCAGGCAATGAGACCCTGTAACCTCTTGAGGCTAAGAAATTCAAAGTTTTTACAGTCACTGCCAGAGACTCCTCCCTAGTAGGACTGCAGAGCAAGATATCATCCACATATTGAATAAGGCTGCTGCCGGGCAGCTCAAGATCTCTCAGATCTTTAGCTAGGGCTTGCCTGAATAGATGTGGACTGTTTCAGAAGCCTTGAGGGAGGACCACCCAGCTTAATTGACCAGGAAGTCCACCTGGCTTTACCCATTCAAAGGCAAAGAGAAATTGGCAGTCCTTGTGCAGAGGAATACAAAAGAAAGCATCCTTTAGGTCCATGGTAGTAAACCATTGAGTATTCCCTGGGATCTGGGTAAGTATAGTATAGGGATTAGGTACTATGGGATGGATTGGGATAACTGCTTCATTAATTGCCCTTAAATCTTGTACCATACGATAATCCCCATTCGCTTTCTTAACAGGAAGGATAGGAATATTACAGGGAGACTGGCAGGGAATCAGAAGTTTAAACTTAAGGAACTTCTCAATCAAAGGCTGTAACTCGATCCTGTCCTCCTGCTTAATTGGATACTTCTGTCTATGTGGGAACAGTAGGATCCTGTAGCTTAGCGAGGGCTGGTGTAGCATGCGTCGCCCTTCCAGCAATGCCCTGATCCCAGACAGAAGAGTCTATGTCCTCCCAGATTTCATAAGGAGCATGGGAAGGTCTCAGAAGGAGCACAAATATATAACTTGGAGATTTGAGCAGAGAGAATTGGGTTCCCAGCTTCTCCATTAAATCCCGACCCAATAGAGGAATGGGACAGGAAGGAATAATTAAAAAGGAGTGTGTAAACAGCAAATCTCCATATCTACAACGTAGAGGAAAAATTTCCAAGCAGTTCTGGAGGTTCCCTTCAATCCCCATTACTTTATGGGGGGAGGGGCGTGTTGGACCAGAGTGGGATAACAGAACTGAAAAACAGGCCCCAGTATCAAATAGAAAATTAATGTGCTTACCTGCCACGTCTAGAGTCACCCTGGGTTCGGCTGTGCTGATGGAAAAAGGGGGGGCCTCGCCGAACCCCAGGCCCCATCACTCCAAGTTCTGAGAGGACTGGAGGGCGAGGTTTGAGGCAGTGGTTCTACCCCTTTCTGGGCAGTCCCTTTTCCAGTGTCCTTCCTTGTGGCATGTAGGCAATTTAGCCTTAGTTCAGCATCCTGCGCTAGAGCCATGAAGGCCTGAACTAAGGGACTTCAAACCACTTCCCTTGTCTCCTGCAATATAAGTCCAACTCCTTAATAATTCTGTAATCTGTTGAGCCAAATATAGGCCATCTTTGCTGGCAGCCTAGAAGGTACTTTGGCCAGGTATTTTTGGAAAAATGAATTCGCTTTTTTGTTTTGATATTTCTTATGCCAAACTTATCTTTGTTTTTTAAGAGACACCCTAGAGGAGAGTCTTTAGGAATGGATGAGATAAATTGATCCATTCTTGCCTTAAGCCTCAAAAAATTACACAAAAGCCTTAAGAGCCATAAAGCACCCCAAATTTTTTTTCGTTCTCCAAGGCGTCCCTTGAGAGAGAGAAAAAAGAAATTGCAGAAATCCTTATTGCAAGTGTTCCCACGAGTAAGGATTTTGCATGAGCAGAAAAAGCTCCAGCAGGCAAAGTTGATCCGGATCTTTGGCTGCTCACAGCTATGGGGGTTCGGAAAAAGAGGGGGCTTACCTACAGCTGGCTCTGTCGATTCCCTGTGTGGGCCACCAGGTTTGTTGGGGGATTTTCCAGGATTTTTATGCATGAGACAAGGTGCAGGTGAAGTAAAAGAATTTACTAAATTAAAAGTAAAAGTAAAAGTTTATTTTAAGTCTTTGAGAGATCTCAGTGGAGCAGAACTCTCTGATGGGATTAGAGTTCTGTCCATTCTGCCCATACTGCCCATTCTTCCCACCCTCTTATATATGATTTGAGACAATACAGAGCTTTTGCATTTGAATAGGCTTCAGTAAGGCTATAGAAAGTTTTATTAGTGATAGTTCAAATTATATAGAGTTTAAGTGGTGGTACTTAACATTAATTCAGTTCTATTGAAAGTTAAGTAGGAGTACTTAGCTTTAGTTCAGCTCTATAGAAAACTTGGGTAGTGAACTCTATAGAAAGGCAAATTAGTGGTATTTAACAGAGGTGGTTGGGCTGACTTGGAAAGTCAAAGTGACTTTTTAGGGTCTCAGACCTCAATTTCCCTAGTCAATGCAGTCATTACAGCTATATACAGGGAGGACACTCAAGAGACATAAGTCCTCACCACCCCCTATGATTCCACACAGAAAAATGAGTTATATGCCATCATACACAAGAGTGCAAGAAAAGAGTGCAGGAGCACAGAAGCAAGAGAGTAAGACAGTGAGCTCTGCTCAAGGTTGTCTATTTAAGCTGCCTCTATTTTGGTATTGCCCATGCCCAGCCCATTCAGAACTGTGCAGGCAGAGCCCTAAAAGGGAGGCTTCTGGAGTTAGTGCTGCATCCCAGGAGATCTAGCAAGAAGACATGCCCCTTGCCATCTCAAGAAACCTATAGAAGTTCCTTTAACTCCTACCAGACAAATTCCTGCCTCAGAAGCCAAGCCCCTTTTTACCTCCTGGGCCCACCATTCCAGCTGACTGTGGTGTACAACTCTGTGACACATCTCAAAGAGAGAGCAGTGCTTCAGGAAAACCTGAATTCAAACCCAGCCTTCCAGACAAAAAAAATGAGAAAGAAAACAAAAAGCAAGCAAACAACAAAAAAGGTGCAAATACTATGTTGTTGTTGTTGTTTTTTTTTTTTTTTTGATTCTTAAGAATTTTTTTTTAATTTTTATTTTATTTTATAATTATAACATTTTTTTGACAGTACATATGCATGGGTAATTTTTTACAACATTATCCCTTGCACTTACTTCTATTCAGATTTTTTCCCTTCCTCCCCCAACCCCCTCCCCCAGATGGCAAGCAGTCTTATATATGTTAAATATATTACAGTATATTCTAGATACTATAGATGTGTGTAGAACCAAATTTTTTGTTGCACAGGAAGAATTGGATTCAGAAGGTAAAAATAACAGTTTACATTCATTTCCCAGTGTTCCTTTTCTGGATGTAGCTGGTTCTGTCCATCATTAATCAATTGAAATTGGATTAGCTCTTCTCTATGTTGAAGAAATCCACTTCCATCAGCATACATCCTCGTACAGTATCATTGTTGAAGTGTATAATGATCTGATTCTGCTCCTTTCACTCAGCATCAGTTGATGTAAGTCTCTCCAAGCCTCTCTGTATTTCTCCTGTTGGTCATTTCTTATAGAACAATAATATTCCATAACATTCATATACCATAGTTTACCCAACCATTCTCCAATTGATGGACATCCATTCATCTTCCAGCTTCTAGCCACTATGAAAAGGGCTGCCACAAACATTTTGGCACATACAGGTCCCTTTCCCTTCTTTAGTAGTTCCTTGGGGTATAAGCCCAGTAGTAGTATGGCTGGGTCAAAGAGTATGCACATTTTGATAACTTTTTGGGCATAATTCCAGATTGCTCTCCAGAATGGTTGGATTCTTTCACAACTCCACCAACAATGCATCAGTGTCCCAGTTTTCCCACAGCCCCTCCAACATTCATCGTTATTTGTTCCTGTCATCTTAGCCAATCTGACAGGTGTGTAATGATACCTCAGAGTTGTCTTAATTTGCATTTCTCTGATCAATAGTGATTTGGAACACTCTTTCATATGAGTGGAAATAGTTTTAATTTCATCATCTGAAAATTGTCTGTTCATATCTTTTGACCATTTATCAATTGGAGAATGGCTTGATTTCTTATAAATTAAAGTCAATTCTCTGTATATTTTGGAGATGAGGCCTTTATCAGAACCTTTAACTGTAAAAATGTTTTCCCAATTTGTTACTTCCCTTCTAATCTTGTTTGCATTAGTTTTGTTTGTGCAGAAACTTTTTAATTTGGTGTAATCAAAATGTTCTATTTTGTGATCAATAATGGTCTCTAGTTCTCCCTTGGACACAAACTCCTTCCTCCTCCACAAGTCTGAGAGGTAAACCATCCCATGTTCCTCCAATTTATTTATGATTTCGTTCTTTATGCCTACATCTTGGACCCATTTTGATCTAATCTTAGTATGTGGTGTTAAATGTGGGTCCATGCCTAGTTTCTGCCATACTAATTTCCAGTTTTCCCAGCAGTTTTTGTCAAATAATGAATTCTTATCCCAAAATTTGGGATCTTTGGGTTTGTCAAAGATTAGATTGCTATTTTTATTCACTATCTTGCCCTGTGAACCTAACCTATGCCACTGATCAACTAGTCTATTTCTTAGCCAATACCAAATGGTTTTGGTGACTGTTGATTTATAATATAGCTTTAAATCAGGTACACTTAGACCACCTTCCTCTGACTTTTTTTTCATTAGTTCCCTTGCAATTCTCGGCCTTTTATTCTTCCATATGAATTTTGTTGTTATTTTTTCTAGGTCATTAAAATAGTTTCTTGGGAGTCTGATTGGTATAGCACTAAATAAATAGATTAGTTTGGGGAGTATTGTCATCTTTATTATATTCACTCGGCCTATCCAAGAACACTGAATGTCTTTCCAATTATTTAAATCTGACTTTATTTTTGTGGCAAGTGTTTTGTAATTTTGCTCATATAATTCCTGACTCTCCTTTGGTAGATATATTCCCAAATATTTTATACTATCGACTGTTATTTTGAATGGAATTTCTCTTTGTATCTCTTGCTGTTGGATTGTGTTGGTAATGTATAAAAATCCTGAGGATTTATGTGGATTTATTTTGTATCCTTCAACTTTGCTAAAGCTCTGAATTATTTCTAATAGCTTTTTAGCAGAGTCTTTGGGGTTCTCTAAGTATACCATCATGTCATCTGCAAAAAGTGACAATTTGATTTCTTCATTTCCTACTCTAATTCCTTGGATCTCTTTCTCGGCTCTTATTGCCAAGGCTAGAGTTTCTAGTACTATATTGAATAGTAATGGTGATAGTGGGCAACCTTGTTTCACTCCTGATCTTACAGGGAAAGGTTCTAGTTTATCACCATTACATATGATGTTTACTGAAGGTTTTAAATATATGATCCTTATTATTTTAAGGAATAGTCCATTTATTCCTATACTCTCAAGCGTTTTTAGTAGGAATGGATGTTGGATTTTATCAAATGCCTTTTCTGCATCTATTGAGATGATCATATGGTTTTTATTAATTTGATTATTAATATGGTCAATTATACTAATAGTTTTCCTAATATTAAACCAGCCCTGCATTCCTGGTATAAATCCCACTTGGTCATAGTGTATTATCCTGGGGATGATTTTCTGAAGTCTATTTGCTAATATCTTATTTAAGATTTTAGCATCAATATTCATTAAGGAAATTGGTCTATAGGTTTCTTTCTCAGTTTTCGATCTACCTGGTTTAGGTATCAGTACCATGTCTGTGTCATAGAAGGAATTTGGTAGGACTCCTTCAATCCCTATTTTTTCAAATAGTTTACATAGCATTGGAGTTAGTTGTTCTTTAAATGTTTGGTAGAATTCACCTGTAAATCCATCTGGTCCTGGGGACTTTTTCTTAGAAAGTTGGTTAATAGCTTGGTCTATTTCTTTTTCTGAGATGGGACTATTTAGACGACTTACTTCTTCCTCTGTTAATCTGGGCAAGCTATATTTTTGAAGGTATTCTTCCATTTCATTTAAGTTATTGAATTTATCGGCATAAAGTTGAGCAAAGTAGCTCCTAACTATTGTTCTAATTTCCTCTTCATTAGTGGTGAGTTCACCCTTTTCATTTTCAAGACTATCAATTTGCTTTTTCTCTTTCCTTTTTTTAATCAGGTTTACTAAGGGTTTGTCTATTTTGTTGTTTTTTTCATAAAACCAGCTCTTAGTTTTATTAATTAATTCAATAGTTTTTTTACTTTCAATTTTATTAATCTCACCTTTTATTTTTTGAATTTCAAGTTTTGTGTTTGTCTGGGGGTTTTTAATTTGTTCCTTTTCTAGCAATTTTAGTTGTAAGCCCAATTCGTTGGCCCTCTCTTTCTCTATTTTATGCAAGTAGGCCTGTAGAGATATAAAACTTCCCCTTATTACTGCTTTGGCTGTATCCCACACATTTTGGTATGATGTCTCATTATTGTCATTTTCTTGGGTGAAGTTATTAATTATGTCTATGATTTGCTGTTTTACCCAATCATTCTTTAGTATAAGATTATTTAGTTTCCAATTATTTTTTGGTCTATTTTCCCCTGGCTTTTTATTAAATGTTATTTTGATTGCATTATGGTCTGAAAAGGATGCATTTACTATTTCTGCCTTACTGCATTTGATTTTGAGGTTTTTATGCCCTAGTATATGATCAATTTTTGTATAGGTTCCATGAACTGCTGAGAAGAAAGTATATTCCTTTCTGTCTCCATTTAGCTTTCGCCAAAGATCTATCATATCAAACTTTTCTAGTATTCTATTTACCTCTTTGACTTCTTTCTTATTTATTTTGTGGTTTGATTTATCTAATTCTGAGAGTGCAAGGTTGAGATCTCCCGCTATTAGAGTTTTGCTATCTATTTCCTCTTGCAGCTCTCTTAATTTCTCTTTTAAGAATTTAGATGCTGCACCACTTGGTGCATACATATTTAATATTGATACTGCTTCATTATTGATGCTGCCCTTTAGAAGGATATAATGCCCTTCCTTATCTCTTTTAATTAGATCAATTTTTGTTTTTGCTTGATCTGAGATGAGGATGGCTACTCCTGCTTTTTTGGTTTTGCCTGAAGCATAATAGATTCTGCTCCACCCTTTTACTTTTAGTTTGAATGTCTCACCCTGTTTCAGGTGTGTTTCCTGTAAACAACATATAGTAGGATTCTGACTTTTAATCCAGTCTGCTAACTGCTTCCTCTTTATGAGGCAGTTTGCCCCATTCACATTTATGGTTAGAAGGACTAATTCTATATTGCTTGCCATCCTATTAACCCCTGCTTATGCTTTTCCCCTTTCCTTCCCTTTTACCCTCCTACCCAGTATTAAACTGGTGAACACAACTTGCTTTACACAGCCCTCCCTTTTTAGGATCCCTCCCCCATCTTAAAGATCCTCCCCTTATTTTACCCCTTTTCCTCGAAATTACTGTATTCCCTTCCCCTTAGCTTACTCCTTCCCTTTCACTTTTCAATGAAGTGGAAGAAGTTTCACCATAAATCGAATATGTCTATTGATACACGCTATGTTCATCTCCCTCCTTTCTTTCTCTCAGATATAATAGGTTACCTTTGCCTCTTCATGAGATGTAGTACCACCACTTTACACTTTTTTATGATATAATCTCCTTTCCACCTCTAGTTTCTAAGACAAATTGTACATATGTTCTTTACATATTTTTTTGACAGAAGTATAGTTCTCAAGATTTCTTTTTACCTTTTTAGAAATCTCTTGAGTTCTGTATTTGAAGATCAAACCTTTTATGTAGGTCTGGTTTTTTCATCAAAAATAGATGGAATTCATTTATTTTGTTAAATGTCCATCTTCTTCCCTGGAAAACGATGCTCATTCTTGCTGGGTAAGTTATTCTTGGCTGCATACCAAGTTCCTTAGCCTTTCGGAATATCATGTTCCAGGCCCTTCGTTCTTTTAATGTGAACGCTGCTAGATCCTGGGTTATCCTTATTGTGGATCCTCCATATCTGAATTGCTTTTTTCTAGCAGTTTCCAATATCTTTTCCTTTGTCTGATGGTTCTTGAACTTGGCCACTATATTTCTTGGCGTTTTGATTTTAGGGTCCCTTTCAGTAGGTGATCGATGAATTTTTTCAATGTCTATTTTACCCTCTGTTTCCAGAATGTCTGGGCAGTTCTCTTTGATAATTTCCTCGAAAATGGTGTCCAAGCTCTTTTTTTCCTCCCATTTTTCAGGGAGTCCAATTATTCTCAAATTGTCTCTCCTGCATCTGTTTTCCAGGTCTGTTGTCTTTCTGGTAAGGTACTTGACATTCTTTTCAATTGTTTCATTTCTCTGGTTTTGCTTGACTCCCTCTTGGTTTCTCCTTGAGTCATTCATTTCTATTTGTTCCAGTCTAATTTTCAATGATGTATTTTCTTCACTCACTTTTTTTATATCTCTTTGTAATTGTCCAATTGAGTTTTTATCTTCTATGGAATTTTTTTCCATTTTATCCATTTTATTTTTTAGAGAGCTGATTTCTTTTTCCAGCTCACTAATCCTGTTTTCCTTGGAGTTGTTTACCTTTTCCAGCTCACTAATCCTGTTTTCCTTGGAGTTGTTTACCTTTTCCAGCTCACTAATCTTGTTTCTCAATGATTTGATTTCTTTATCCACTCTGTCTTTGAATGCATGGGATGACTTCTCCAGGCTCTCTTGCCAAGCTTCCCTTTCCTTTTCCCATTTCTCTTCCAGCTCTCTTGTGAGAGCCTTTTTGATTTCCTCTATGAGGTTCTTTTGTATTGAGGAGCAGCTTATATCCCTCCCAGGGGATACATCTGGGGACAGTCTGTTCCTAGTCTCCTCAGCATTTGAAGTCTGCTCCCTCTCCACACAGAAGCTGTCAATGGTTAGAGCCCTTTTGAATTTTTTGTTCATTTTGTCAGAGTAGGAATCAAAGAAAACAAACTGACAAGAGAAACAATTGGTCTGTTTTGCGGGGGATGGGGCTGGATGGTATTAATGGGCTTCCTCTACAGACTGGGGGTAGGGCAGCAGAGAGCCACTAACAGAACAGCAATGACTGTACTGAGTCTGCGCTCTGAGGCTCCGAGAACGCACCGAGTCAGTCCAGGTGGGGGTTGGGGGTGGCCCGGCTCTGAGAGACGCTGGCTTTCCGGGGTTTTAATCTTCACCTCCGTTGTTTACACCCTCTCCGCCGCTCCTAGCTTGCTGCCAAGACGGAGCATCCACACTGGGGCAAAAGCCCTTTCACAGAAACGGCAGAGATCACACCCCTCCCCCTCCGGTCTGAGCTGTGTGAGCTGCCTGTCTTGCTTTGGCTGCCTGCCCTCAGTCTGCGCCCAGTCTGATTGACCCTCCCCCGAGCAAACACAGACCTTTTCTGGCGACTTTCAAGGATGTCTTCTCCTGGTGATTATTTGTGGATTTCTTTCTGGGTCAAGCATTAAGTCAGAGGCTTGTCATGAAGTAAGTTCTGAGAGAAAACGAGGAGCTCAAGCAGCTGTCTGCTTCCACGCCGCCATCTTGGCCGGAAGTTCCTCAAATACTATGTTGTGGTCCATATTCAGTCCCCACAGGCCTTTCTCCAGGTACAGATGGCTCTCTCCATCACAAGTCTATTAGAACTGGCCTGCATCACCTCATTGTTGAAAGGAGCCAAGTCCCTTATTTTCCAGGGTTGTTGTGAGGATCAAAAGAGATAAGAATTAAGTAAGTACTTGACATAGTGTTTTACATATAGTAGGTGTTTTCTAATTGACATTATCATCATTCTCATTATTATAACTGCTACTACTATTTTACAGGGTTTTAAGAAAAACATTTTGCAAATTTTGCAAAACACCATATAAATGTGAGATAATGAAATAAAATGCTGAAGACAGAATGCTCTGCTATATTTCTCAGGACAGTATAAATTACATTTTCTTAGCCAAGTCCTTTGTTTTCTCTGACTTAAATACTGGTATCACCAAAACACTCTAGACCTATGTCCATTACCTAAACATTTCTTAGGCTCATTATTTGTATGTTTAAACAATTTTATCGCAAGGAAGACAATTCCAAAGGAGTCATGGTAAAAACAAAAACAAACAAACAAAAAAAACTATCTACATGCTGAAGAAAGAAATGGCAAATTGCTCCAATCTCTTTGCCAAGAAAACCCTAATGGGGTTGTGAAGAGGACCTATCTCCCAGAATTGTTTTGAGGATAGACTGAGATATTGAGTATTCAGCACCATACCTGACACAGAGTAGGTGCTTAATAAATGCTTCTTCCATTCCCTTGCCCAAGATCAAACAGAGGCGACCTAGAAAGTTGGCTTGATTTATCCTAACTTTCACAGGCAATAAGGAAAGCAATCAAATTAAAGATCATCATAGCCAAGGCTGCTGTGAGAATAAAATGAGGTCCTGTTTCCAAAGTGCACACAGCAGGCATGTGATAAGCTGATTTGAATTACAACCTGCATACAGTGTGTGCACAAAAGTGAAGAGACTTCTGAATGTGGACAGTTAATGGCACCAGTGCTTTTACATTCAAAGAAACCATTCCTTTTTTGTGTTTTTTTAAAATTAGGCTCTATAACATAACAAAACTATAATTAGAAAATAGTTAGATCAAAGTTTTTAAATGCTTGAAAGATGAATCAATTTAAATACATGAGAAGAAAATTTAGAAGGTAATTCTGTGCATGAACAAAATGTATCTCATTGGTTCCATGTTTCATAAAAGGTTGCTTTAAAAAAATTAGTACAAGGCTGTGTTGATGATCCTGGAATAAAGATCCCATGTTCTCCTTTATTCAGGAATTCATTTCTGTACATTTAAAAATGTTTCCATAAAAGCTTATTTCCTATTTCACAGTGCCACAATAAAGACATGAAAGATAAGGTTTGGTTGTTCATGAAGGGGGAGAACCCAAGGAAGAGGCACAATATTGGTTTTATTAGCTTTTTGATATAGAAAGAATTAAACAGAGGAAATTATTTGTTCTAAAGAAATTGAGTTTTGAGGAGGAAAATAAAAACATAACATACAATATATGAAAGTGCTATTCAAACCAAGCATTAATTTCTTTCTTCCCTAAATGACTGCATTTACATAAATAAATGCTCCCTGAAAACTTAATTCAAGCTACACACATTTCACATAAAATTCATGTACAGTATTCATAACCATTCAAAAGAGAGTGGGACTAGCCACATGAACACAGAATATGCAGTAATTTGAGGATACATATGCTATTTGCTGATAAAAGAGCAGTTGAACGAAAAAAAAATGAGAGAAGGAAACTAGGAGGCCTTTTAAAAGATCTCTGTGCTTTAACACAAGCATAACTAAACCACAGAACCATAACAGTAATTATATTAAGTGATATATTTATATGTGTATATTTGTAATTTTCACATATCCCTTTGAATATTACAAATGCTATGGACATATCTTATGGAACAACAGAATCAAAATAATCTCTTACTACCCAGTTATTCAGTCAAATATTGTGCTGTAACATAGCTAAAATTTCTCAACTTGAAATGACAAATTATGAGTATTTTTGCAAGTAGCAGTCTCTTGTACTCAACCAAAAACTCCTTCAGAAAAAAGCCTAAATATTAGATATTTTTTTGTGATCTAAAGGAAAGCTTCACATAAATCCTAGATTTGGATTTATGAGAAATCATGGCCAAGAGTCTCATGGACGGGCTGCAATCCGCATCATTGGTCAGAATACCCACATCTTTGACATCACAGATCCATTAAAATATTGATGTAAGTGTAGATATAATTTTTTTTAGTGCCACTATTACCTTTATCTAGGTAGAAATGATTTTTATTGGAAGGGTACCAGCAATGAGCAGGGTAGTAAGAAATAAGATAGCCCAATCTTAGGACAAAATGATTTTGAGAGTAATGTAGGTAGAGTTTGTTCAACACAAAATATTATTATTTTTTAAAAATTTTTTATTATATATATATATATTTATAATATTATCCCTTGTATTCATTTTTCCAAATTACCCCCCCCTCCCTCTATTCCCTCCCCCCGATGACAGGCAATCCCATACATTTTACGTGTGTTACAATATAGTCTAGATACAATACATGTGTGTGAATATCATTTTCTTGTTACACAATAAACATTAGATTCCGAAGGTACATGCAACCTGGGCAGACAGATATTAGTGCTAACAATTTACATTCACTTCCCAGTGTTCCTTCTCTGGGTGTAGTTGTTTCTGTCCATCATTGATCAACTGGAAGTGAGTTGGATCTTCTTTATGTTGAAGATTTCCACTTCCATCAGAATACATCCTCATACAGTATTGTTGTTGAAGTGTACAGTGATCTTCTGGTTCTGCTCATTTCACTCAGCAACAGTTGATTTAAGTCTCTCCAGGCCTCTCTGTATTCCTCCTGCTGGTCATTTCTTACAGAGCAATAATATTCCATAACCTTCATATACCATAATTTACCCAACCATTCTCCAACTGATGGACATCCATTCATCTTCCAGTTTCTAGCTACTACAAAAAGAGCTGCCACAAACATTTTGGCACATATATGTCTCTTTCCGCTCTTTAGTATTTCTTTGGGATATAAGCCCAGTAGTAGCGCTGCTGGGTCAAAGGGTATGCACAGTTTGATAACTTTTTGGGCACAACACAAAATATTATTAGTAGCTTTTTTGTCTTAACATCAAATAGCTCCTTCAATTTGTAAAGCCCAACTACTGGTTGACTGATTACATGAAGAAAACCTGGGATTCAATCTTGATTCAAAAACTTAAAGGAAAAACTTCGGCTCAGTTTAAATTTAAACATAAAATTCTACACTGTAACATAGATGTTAACTATATGAGAGTAGGAAAAAAAATCAAAATACATGCAGAAGCTTGAAAAACCTAACAACAGAATATAAGAAAATGGTTTCTATTCACTTTTATTCATGCCCATCCCAAGGTCCACTGAAACTTTTCAAAGATAAGGTCCAGCAAAATATTACCTGAATGGCAGCTGTTACATGACAATATCTGTCTAAAGATGAGAAGAAAGGCACTCACACAACTTCCAAAACACAATTTCCACAAGGTCCCTGGAAAATCTACATGATCTAATACTTGGAATGGTTCCCCAAATTAAATTTACATTTGTTATCTTTCAGTGAATCTAAACAAAAGCCTAAGTGATCTCTTAAGACCAATTATCATTCTCTCTATGCAACGGACATAGTAACTATTGGATAGTTATGTGGGAAATGTGGGAAAATTTACTCACTGAATAATACTGCCTACCACAAGATTTCAATAATGGCTATAAATTGTGTGTGAAATTAAAATAGATTAGAATACTATTTATTTTCACTTTTCCCAAGGATATGGCATTTATATTTTGGGTAAGTATTCTACTAGTGATAAATCAGTTTTCATTCTGTGTGTAATGCCTTCATAATTTTTCTGTATAGTTCTATTAGTTTTATCTGTTAGTATTAGAGGCATGAATATGTCTTTTTCAACAGAATGCATATTACCACATTGTGTTAATGTGGTAATATTAGTAGTAGTAGTAATAATTCCCTAACTTTGAATTTCTTCCATTTACGGATCAACATTTAGTTACCTCAAGTAATCTAAATTATTCCAGAACCAGATCAAAAGAGCCTAAAATTGACTGCATTCTGTGCCATGACAAATTCTTAGTAAAGATCAACTTGGATATAATGTCTATAAATCCTATAATTAATCCTCTCATCTTTAAGGTCATAGTTTTCAAGCCCATAATGAATGAAGATAAATTTCTAATTTACATGAAATGAACAAGCAATAAAAGAACAAAAATTTAGTTAAAACAATTCTGAGGTTTATTTCTGTCATAGTTAAAAACAAATAAATTTTGGTGAGGGAATTCTGTGATCTAATTTTACAAGCGCAAAACGTGAGATAAAGAAAAGAATTAAGAAGAATAAACTAGAGTGAATATTTTAGACTTTTTCTGGAATGAAAGAGCTCTCATACAACTGGGGAATATGAAAATTTGTTGAAAATTTAAGACTAAACCATCAAAAGCACCAACCTTACTTCAAGCTGAACTTCTACATCAGACTCTTGTGAGGGACACCCCACTTAGAACAAGCTTCCTTGAGCGCAAACCTGGAGAATCCCCTTCTTTCGGTCTTAATAATTAAAGTGCATTCTAACTGATCAAGATAAAATTTTTTCAGTTCAAGTTGCTTTCTATTGGGCACCTCATCAATAAAATCAAGTAAAGTTAATAGAATGAGAAGGAAGATACAATTGACAGGTATTCAGAAAAAAATAGCAACTAGCAAATATATTTTGAGAATACAAAACTTCATTTTCACATAAAAAAAAAACTTAGGAGTTCTCATTAGCTCTTTACAAAGTGTTAAAGTCAGAGGTAAGAATATTTAATTCACTTATTGTCATCATCCAGTAGTTGTTACTTTTTTTCCTTTAAACAAGGAGAAGCAATGCTATCCCCATTGTTACATTTTATTCCAATTTCTCTGCTATAATGTTTCACCACATTTATTCTCAGCTATAATCTTTAAGCAAAAACCTACTTGGCACATAATTGTCACAAAAATGTAACAAAATAAAAGTTGCAAAAGCTAACTTCAATAAAACCTAACTCCCCTCAGACAAATTGCTCTGCAATTTTTGTGTAGATCTAAAACACTCAACTGTCATAGCTCCCACAGAATCCTGGCACAAAAACTTATCCAAATGTACCACTGTGCAGGCAGGCAAAAGAGCTCAAATGCTTGACATTTCCTCAAAGAGAAAAGTTGATGAACCCTATGCTTTTTAAAAAATAAGAAATCTGGATGTCATCAAAAAGATCTGAAGCTGTCTTCAAACTTAAGAAGGGACCAAGACAGTAGGTCTTCACAAACTCTATTTCAAGCTGTTTCTAGCTGAAAAACTTTAAATAAATTAGCACTTGAGTGAAATGAGCAGAACCAGAAGATCACTATACACTTCAACAACAATACTGTATGAGGATGTATTCTGATGGAAGTGGAAATCTTCAACATAAAGAAGATCCAACTCACTTCCAGTTGATCAATGATGGACAGAAATAACTATACCCAGAGAAGGAACACAGGGAAGCGAATGTAAATTGTTAGCACTACTGTCTATCTACCCAGGTTACTTATACCTTCGGAAGCTAATAATTAATGTGCAACAAGAAAATGGTATTTACACACATATATTGTATCTAGGTTATATTGTAACACATGTAAAATGTATGGGATTACCTGCCATCGGGGGGAGGGAGTGGAGGAAGGGAGGGGATAATTTGGAAAAATGAATTTAAAATAAATAAATAAATAAATTAGCACTTTTAGCAAAGCTCTTAATAAATATTCTGAAATCTGTTAAGGGACAGGTCAATTCTCTGAATGCCTCCACAGCTGTGGATCATAGCATCTGAAGGAGTTGCAGGGCAGCCTTTGCTAAAACAGGTGTTGTGGACTGCGATTGAGATAAATTGGAGGTAGAGGGAAGAGGAGAGAGGTCAGACAATGCAAGGGCCTCTCAGTCAGAGAGGTCAGAGAACAGCAACTGCCTCTTAGTCTCCTTGAATCATCCTCTCACAAGAGGAGATCCATTCTGGGTTGGATCTCCAGCAGCCACTGCCAGGTGGCTCCCATGTATTACAACAGAAATCCTCTCTTCATGGTCTGTACTATCATAGTCTGTAAGAAGGTGCTATAGTGTTGCTAAAATATATAAAAAGGAAACCATCATTACATAAAAATGTCTGACCAACATCTAGGGTGAGGGCTTTGAATGGGATCATTTCTTTGCCTGCAGCTCAGTAAACTCCAGCAATGGTTGCACCATATTTGTCATGCCTGAGGGTGATAGTGCCAATAATCCAGTAGGGATGTGCCAGAAGATACCGATGCCCATGGGAACACGCCATAGCACATTTCTGGACAGGAGCAGAGGGAGGTGGAGTTGGGGCAGAGTGTGTCGTTGCCCACCCACAGCACCAGTTCCAAGTTCAGGATCTGCTGCAGGAGCCGGGCTGAGCCCCTGCTCCTGCTGCTCCCCTCGCTCTCCATCCTGTGGACATTCACCTGTGAGAGAAGACAGCAAGAGGATCTGAGGGGGAGGCCACCACCACAGTCGCTGCTGCCAATGCCTTCAGGTCACCCACTCTCCTCAAGGCCTGTACTGTGAAATAAAACTGGCACTTAACCCTTTCCTAGAACACAAAAAGAGAAAAGGTTTGTGTGAATTAGGAAACAACCAAAGAGTAATAAGGATTGATTGGAATATCTAGTTAGAATTTAGGGAATCTTGCAAACTGAACTTAAGTTTTGGTCAATTTAAAAATAACTCTTTAAAGTAGTGTGTGTGTGTGTGTGTGTGTGTGTGTGTGCGTGCGTGTGTTACAATTGGAAACTTGACTATAAATTATATGAGACTTTTATCCATTTTTGTGATAGATGATATTCTGAGTTTTAAGAAATGCCTTGTTTCCGCCCAAAGGGAAAGTCTATAAGGGAATAGGAGGGGAAGTATTAAGTTCTTCTGAGAACTCCCAGAGCTTCAATAGCTTGGGAAAAGAAAATCCTACCAGATGTGTCCACTAATGAGTGATAAATGCTAATCAATATGTAATGGGTTCTTTTTGAGATTGGAGGACCCAGATTTAGCTTGTCATCCAGTAACATGAATATTTTAAGAGTATGAACTGAACAACTAAAAGAAGATAGAAATTTGTTTAAAACAAGTTATGTTATTTTATATGCCCTGCTAACTCTGTTTTATGTTTTTAAAATGCAAGATAGGTAACTGATAATTTCAATTTTGCTTGAAGGTTAAGAAGTTAATGGGGGGGGGGGAAGAGATCTCAAAGAGCACAGCGCACAGAGGTTCTAAGGGTAGTTAGGTTGGATAGGCAGGAACATCAGACTCAGTTCTTTCTCTAAAGTCCCCATTGGCTCCCCTTAATTTGTAAACTTGCCAGATTTTTTTGAAATCAACTTATGAGCTATTATATAGTTTGTGTATATAGTTCCCCCAAAAAGGAATATTTTACCGAGAATCTACAAGTTTTTTCTATAGAAATGATTTCTAATGATTCGTTTTTGCATCAGGATGAGTTGAAACTCAGAAGAGAAGAAAAACAAGGGAAAGTGACAAGGGAAATCTATTATATGGTTATATATATATATATATATATAATTAATTTTTTATTGCTTTTATATGTTATGGTTAGTGAAACTTGCTATTTGAGAAAAAAATCTCAAGATTGTAACTGATATCCTTTTGATTTTTGAATCAAATATGATAGTCTGATGGATCATCAAGTCAGTAATCCACCATTCCAGAGAAATGCTACAGGTTACTCAGAGGATGCATCCTGAAAGTTTTAGTGGAGGTCTGTGTCTGGACAAAAGCTGGGAAAGCCATCTTTCACTTAAAGTTATATTAGCATCCTTCTGGCTCAGTTTCCCCATCAGGTTGTGTTCCTTTGAACAACAATGTTTCCCACCTGATAATTCCTGAGTCTGAATATAAGGTGGAATTGTTTCTGCATGTCTTACTCGAAGCCTGTCAGAACTAAGGATGCATTATCCTGCCATATATGTGTCTTTAGGTTTAAGCTTGCAGAACCAGTTTGATGCTGTATAATCGTATCCCTATTTTTCCTTCTCACACCAAATTTCTATAATCAGAATAATTAGTCAGTAGAAGATGGAAGCACAATGCAAATATATAGGATCTTGCTCTTTTCAATCTGAAAATATACTCATTAAGCAAATGAGTATTTGACTCAGTCATCTGCCTCTTATAAGCTGTATATGCCTGCAGGAAAAGAGATCTTTAAATATTTCAAAATTATGTAAGAATAATTAACTATTAAATGTTATAAAAATTAATTATCAACTACTAACTAACCACAATTTGTGTGACCCCAGATGGTATTTTATTGCTTATTGAAATTAAATCAGAAGCATCGTTAGTGTTTTTTGGAGAAGAGAATTTTAGTGTAATCAGATAAAGATGTAACTTATGGAATATTTTGTTTACATCAATGGAAAAGTCATGTGTGTACAAGTTTATTACAATTGTAGAAGTAATTTCTGTTTGTACTACATGTTTTGCAGTACATACATTTTTTTTTTAAATAAACATCCTATTTGATATGCTGTGTTCTGGAATTAAGTACTTAAATGCCCTCCGAATCTTTTACTATAATTGGAGTAGGGTCAGTATGTACAGGCCGTGGTTTTTCAGAAACAGTTCAGCAGGTCTACAAAGCATGTACTTTACTCATCTGCCATTCTTTTGCTTCCCACAGATACAGCAAATTGGGTAAAAACCTTTCCATGCTGCTCAGAAAAATCCCCTGTTAAATTATGGTATATGAAGGTTATGGAATATTATTGCTCTGTAAGAAATGACTAGCAGGAGGAATACAGAGAGGCTTGGTGAGACTTAAACCAACTGATGCTGAGTGAAATGAACAGAACCAGAAGATCGCTGTACACTTCAATGCTGTATGAAGAGGTATTCTGATGGAAGTGGAAATCTTCAACATAAAGATCCAACTCACTTCCAGTTGATCAATGATGGACAGAAACAGCTACACCCAGAGAAGGAACACTGGGAAGTGAATGTAAATTGTTAGCACTACTGTCTATCTACCCAGGTTACTTATACCTTCGGAATCTAATACTTAATGTGCAACAAGAAAATGGTATTTACACACATATATTGTATCTGGGTTATATTGTAACATATGTAAAATGTATGGGATTGCCTGTCATGGGGGGGGGGAAGGGTGTGGAGGGAGGGGGAGGGATAATTTGGAAAAATGAATGCAAGGGATAATATTATTTTAAAAATTACTCATGCATATATACTGTGGAAAAAAATTCTAAATAAAATTTAAAATAATTAATTAATTAATTAATTAAAAGTTTTAATCCTAAAAAAAAAAAAGGAAAAATCCCCGGAGATCAAAGGTTCTCCTTAACAAAATTATTCCATATTTTGGTCTTCCTCAATTCTTGCAAAGCAAAATGGGCTTGGGTTTACATCCCAAATGGTTCAAGGCATAGCTAAGACTCTTCCTATCTCCTGGAACTCCCAATCATCTGGAAAAGTTGAAATAGTGAATCGCACTTTAAAGCTCACCTTAACCAGATTTTCTCTGGGAGGTTAATAAAGGAGGATTGGGTCAGGTCTGTTACAAGGTCATTCTGATGACCCTGTGGCTGTCAAACTTGAAGGCCTCCTCAGCTGGACACATGTATGCAGATAGTTTGTTCCTGGTTCTCATGTTTCAGGCAGACTCTCACTGGGTGCCCCAGTGACCATTCGAGGACTTGAATTTTCCCTTAGAAGCAGCAGAGGGGGGCAGCTAGATGGCGCAGTGGATAGAGCACCAGCCTTCAATTCAGGAGGACCCGAGTTCAAATCTGGTCTCAGACACTTAACACTTCCTAGCTGTGTGACCCTGGGCAAGTCACTTAACTCCAGCCTCAAAAAAAAAAAAAAAAAAAAAAAAAAAAAAAAAGCAGCAGAGGACCTTCCTGACCAATTTATGATGGAGTGGTTGTAGCTGTTTTGTATTTTCATGTAGCTTTCTTTTTCTTTGAACTTGACAACTCAGCACCCTTGTTTCTGGGCAGGGGACACTACAGAGACCACCATCATCAGTATCTCAACAAACATGTACTCAGGGCACAAGAGTGAGTACAGTGCAGTATTTTTCTAACCTCTTCCTCCAGTCTCCCAATAGGGATCACCTAGTGATCAATAGATCAATACCACCTTGTGTTCTTACAATATCATCAATAGCATCTCCTTGGTTTCTGTAATACCTCCTCCCCACAGTATTATGGCACCGGCTGAACCAAACTCAGGGTTCCCTTTGTGCCCCCTGGGAATTATTTTCCTCTTGGGGCTGTCCTCCCCTCTTCCCAATGAGACTTACCCCCTCAATGTTGTCCTAGCCACTTACTGTCCTTCGCCAAATAAGCTTCTTGTACAATGCATGCCATATTACACCCAGAATTATATTTACAATAGTAGTGATAATAGGATCCATCCTCAACATTATTCCCATAGTAAACACAGATTTTGGGGGAATGCTATTTGGCATTTTTCAAAGGGGGCTGAATATCTCATGCTATGGTATGGGCATTGGACCCATGAATCCATATTTTCTGATCTTGCTGCAACTGTCAATTGCATTGTCAATGAAATATCCCATCACTTCACCAAACTGCAAAGTCTCTTAATCCTCTGACCAATGTTGTCTTTAATAACCATGTAGCTCTTGATTATCTCTTAGCATCCTCTGGAGATGTTGGTGCTCTGGCTAATACTTCCCGTGGCATATACGCTAAAAAATTCTGTAAAGTGGAATTACATGCCAAGGGTTGCTTGAATCTGCCTCCTGGATGGCAGACATTATCTCCTTCCTCCTCCTCTTCATGGAGGTCATGGAGGAGGTCTCAGAGACCCATATCTTTTCCCTGATCCCTGTACCATCTATCCACCTGTTCCTATGTGTAGGCTATGCTAAGTTGGAAGCCTTGGGAAAGTGCCAAAATTATAACTATAATAGCTACTTCTTTGATCCCCACAAACTCTCCCATTTGCTAGATTCTCCAACCCTATTATTCTCTCATGACAAGTCTGTATGCTTTTATGTGCATAAAACTCCTGAGGGCTAAGAGAAAATCTTACAATTCTTTCTGTATTAACCTCAAACTGCATCAATAAGCTTTTACAAGCCAGTTTATAGTTTAATCCAAAGTCATTCTCTCTCTATTTGGCACATAAATTCAGATATTTGCTGACTTAGAGCTTTTCAAAATTCCTTTAGACTTCTTATTGTGTTAATTAATTTATAGTGATTAAATTTTTAATAAAATTATTATAATTGTTAGTATCATTCCTCTTATCAATTTGGCATATTATCTATTTATTTAAATCATCTATTTATTTCTAAATAGAAAAGATTTCTAAAAATTATGACAAGTTGACTTCTCTATAAATGTCATAGGAACATCACACTTAGACCTTAACATCACAGACCCAAATGTGCTTCTAAGGAAATTATGAGTCACTAAAATTTTGTTGTCATTAGCTCTTTGTTCTTGATGAGAGTGGTGTGGGCTGGAGTTAAGTGAAGGAGCGCTGTACAAAGTCATTGTTCTTATTTTCTCTTCCAGGGTCATCAGGGTGCCATAGCAAGAAAAAGTCAGGATGACTGGAGGTGGCTCCCCATTAAAAAGTACAAAGATGCAGAAGGCAACCAAAGAGAATTAAATCTATATAAAGAAGATCCACAATGGCTGCAGCACACATGTGAGGGAGTTAAAGATCACTAATGAAGGCATGAAAAAAAATCTCAGACAGACTTAGTGATTCCAAAAAGACACCCAAGGAAATATCAGTGACCAACAACCTACATGTCTTCTCTCCAGTTTATGTGCAATCTTTATGATAATCATCTCTGCACAAATCAAGGGCATCCTTAATGAGAATACTATGAGGGAACAAGGAAGCATTAAATTGTGGGTTCCTTGAAGAGAAGAACTGGCTTTTGCCTTTCACAGTATTCCCAGCACCTAGTACAGTGCCTGGCACATACATGCTTAATAAATGCTGACGTTTTACTGTGGATCCCACAGTTAAAAGACTAAAAGAGACAAGATATTGTGCTTATTGTTTAGTTTATTAAATAAAAGAAACAAAATACTGTGCTTGTTGTTTAGTTTATTATGTTTAAATTTTTTTTAAAAAGTAGAGCAAAATGCCATCTTATAAGCTTTTTGCTACAAGATATATTTCTTTCCCATTAAACAATCAGTCATCAATCCACAAACATTCAGTAATTACATACAGTGTATCAGAAATTGTGTAAAGTTCTGAGAACAAAAAAAAAAAAAAAGCAAAAATACAACTGTCTGTGTCCTCACATTACAATATGAAGAAAACATTCCATGTGTATAGAATAAAAACAAAATTAACACAGAAGTTTAAGGAAAGATATAAGCAGATGGTGGCATTGAGAAAGGTTTCATCCATACATTAAAATCTTTTTTTTAAGTAACCATTCAAATACATTCATTTTCCTTATAAATAAATATATATGATAACATTTGTAAGATCTATACAACAAATGCTTAGATAAGAATTTTATATCATCCATGATAATCACTGATCTTATGATTCTTTCTTTAAAAACTACCTCAAAAATTTCTTCCTTCAGCAGCTATTATTAACATTAATGTTAACTGCTAAGAGGTTATCTGGGCTAGGGATTAGAATGATAAAGAAAATGTTGGGGTTTTGATGTGTAGTTTTCTCTTTATTCTTTTCCTCAATAGTATATAAATACACATAAAGAGTTTTCAACATTCACTTTTGAAAGGTTTTGTGCTTCAAAAAATTTCTTTAGAGATACAATAATGACGGGAATGATCCCATTTGGTGGCCTAAATATCAGGAGATGCCTAAAACGGGGAAATCTATGCCCATTAAAAATATTCCAAGGCAGCTGGTTGGAGCCCTGCAATCAGGAGATCCTGGCCCCAGATACTTAACACTTCCTGGCTGTGTGACCCTGGGCAAGTCACTTAACCCCAATTGCCTCAGCAAAAAATAAAAATAATTTAAAAATATGAGTGTTCCCCACTGGGATGGAGGGGATAAAGTCCAAATTAAGTAGGGATTCTTTGTCAATAGTAAGGTCCTCCAGATGTTAATGTTTATAAGTAACATCACACTAATTGCAGAGTTTTGAAGAGTTTTGAAGTCATTCAAGAGTTTGGTTTGACCATACACACAGGAAAGTTCATTTCCCTCATTGGAAGGACTACTAGGGCCAATCAGACAATACAAATGGGCAATAAGTAGGGCCAGCCTTAAATAAGAAGACGAGAAAAAGCTGGATTACCTTTGTGAAATTACAACTCATTTACTTTGTCAAGAAAATAATACAGGACTATACCTCCAAACAGGCAGTGAGATGGCACAGGGGATAGCAAGTAAAGCCTGGAATTAAGAATCCTGAGTACAAATCCATCTTCAGACACTAATTGTGTGACCCTGTTTGCCTCAGTTTCTTTATCTGTAAAATGATCTGGTGAAAGAAATAGAAAACCCTGCTAGTATTTTGACCAAAAAAACTTCAGTCATAAACTTTCATGATTGAAACAACTGAACAACATGCCTTGAATAAAGAAATCATAATTATACAAGTCTTAATAGCAATTGCAAAAAAAGAAAGAGTGAGACCTGAAATTTTCTTCCCATCTGGCAAGTTTCACTCACATCTTGTATATATTCACAGAAGCAGAGAACGCATTAACAACTCAACAATTTACAGGTTACTGAGAAGCCAGGAACAGGATACTTCCCAAAGAACTTGAAAATGAAAGAAACATCAAAGGGATTACACTGCTCTTAGTTCCTCAAAATTGTTTACATTCGTGCTGGAACAGTCTACAGTTAGACTATGTCTACTGTTAGAAACAATGGGTCACTTAAACCAAGAATGGCGTTCAATGCTCAAAGCTATCTGCTATCCCATCAAATCTAAACTTTCAACTCAATTAGCCTTCAAAGTTCTTCACAAGAAAAATCCCAAGTCCCTATGAAAGCCAAAGTCCATTTTTAAAAATATACCAATCTTCAACAGAGTATTTGTGTGAGTGAAACATGGAATATAATAGTCTAAAGAATTAATAGATATATCGGTATGGTTCACCTGGTGATGGGAGCTTCTGAGCAGAGAGTATTTTGGTGACCACTTAACTCTCCAGCTCCTAGGTGGAGTACTATTTATCCAGCTACAGAGAATATGGCAGAGAAGGAATCAGTTTCAGTTGGTTGTCCAAAATGGCGGATAATGCAACCTTGGGCTCTTCCTACCTCTCAGAGAATTTAACTTCAATTTCTAGGGTCCAGGATTTAACCAAGATGGTTACGTCTCTTATTTAGGCAAATCACAAGGCCTTCATGTCTTGGTAGTAATAATAATATCTGGCATTTTTATTATAGCTTTTTATTGACAAAACATATGCATGGGTAATTTTTCAACATTGACCCTTGCAAAAACTTCTGTTCCAACTTTTTTTTTTTTTTCCCCTGAGGCCAGATTTAATCTCAGAAAGATGGATGAGTCTTTCTGATTTCAATTGGGCACATTATCCACTGTGCCATCTAGATACCCTAAAGGACTATTTAAATGCTAATTCTTATTAATAGATCTTCTTGATAATTATGTGAGACAGGTATTACTTTTGAAGGTATAAAAGGGGGATAACATGAGATAATACTGGATCGGTAGAATGGGGCTCCATTATTCAGGTAAGAACACCAGGTCTCAGAATAGTTAAGCAATTTGCCTACAATCACACAGATAGAAAAATATCAGAGTGGGCAGCTAAGTGCTGCAGAAGATAGAGCACCAGTTCTGGAGTCAGGAGGATCTGGGTTCAAATTCAGCTTCAGACACTTACTAGCTGTGTAATCTTGGGGAAATCACCTAGCCCCATAATTGGGAAATATTTATCCAAATACAATAAAAATAGATAATATTACATTAAAAAAAAGTGTCAGGTGGAATTTGAACACCATCCTCTCAAGACTTCAAATCCAATATTCTTTCTAGTGTAGTACACCCTATTTCTTTAATGGATGCTCCTCATGAGTTTCTGTGAACAAAATAAAACACCTAATAACTCATTGTGATGAGGATGATGATGATAAGTAACAATAGCAAAGTCCTTTACATAATTTTATTTTTTTCTCACAACACTGTGAGATGAATGCTTTTACTATGCCCATTTTACCAGTTTTGAAACTGAGGCTGAGGTGACATTAACAAATGATTTAGTGAGTAAGTAGCATTTCCATTAGGACCTGGAACATTGGGTGGTCACCTAGGACTAGGAAGTCATCATCCTTGCCCAGAGTCACAGGGCTAATAAGGACTGAGGTAGTTGGTGAGCATAAGTTTTCCCAACTCAAAGGCCAGGACTCTTACTCACAGAACCAACCATCTCCCATATAAATTTAGTTCAGCTGGTCCTTGGATGACAGAGACTTAGTTATTGCTTGACCTGTCTTAAAGCTGACTACCTCAGGTGGATGTGCCAGGGTTGAAACTACTGGCCCAGCCTAAAAGGATGCAGGATTACCACCCCCCACTATTATAAGGCATCCAAAAAGATTGTTAGTGGAGAAGATGGCTAAACATTTAATTAAAAACAGCTTTTTCCTGTCTCTAATTGGGACAATAAATTCTCTGTTCTGTCTTCCTGACACCAATTCTGGTGTGTTC
The DNA here is from genome assembly GCF_048593235.1 of Sminthopsis crassicaudata. Taxonomy (NCBI): domain Eukaryota; kingdom Metazoa; phylum Chordata; class Mammalia; order Dasyuromorphia; family Dasyuridae; genus Sminthopsis; species Sminthopsis crassicaudata. Next base: position 112,837,495 of record NC_133621.1, read on the forward strand.
CAACATGCACATGTCTCACAGAAATCCACCCAAAGTTTCTGTTGGAAATCAATTTTTTTTTCTTTCTTTTGTTGTTCTAACTTGTTGTGCAGGGTTATTTATGTGGTTCTTAACTTCCTGTCCTGTTATGAATCAAATCAAAATGTGATTAATGAGGTCCCATTACGTGTAACATCTCTGTGGAGAACATTGAAATGATAACTTTGATTTGTATGCTGATTTAATTATCATAAAGCACTTTTCCTGTTAATAATACCATAAGGCAGTCACAAGTGTTTTATCTCCATTTAAATAAATATAGGAAGTGGAGTGATTTGGTTATTGGAAATAGATGGGATGTGTGTGGATTACAGAGAACCTAACCCAAATTGACTACTCGGAGACCTTTCCAAGTGAAGGTAGAAAGGTTTTATTAGATTCTGGGGAGAAGCAGGCTGTCCTTACCTCTGGGAAGTCCAGAAGGAGGAGGCTGATTTCACAGAAGGAGAGTTCAGTTCAATAAGAGAGTACTGTCCAACCCCTCCCCACATCCCTTATGCAAAGCTTTTAGTCTAGATTGGCTCTTGGGGTTACTTTTCCCTTATATGGCAGATGGGTTGAGAATAGGCTGATTAGAGATGAGGTAATTACATAAAAAGTTTCCTTTCTTCAAGGTCACATTTCTAGGAAATCAAAACTGAGGCCTAAGGCCTTAGCAGTTTTTTAGAAACCACATTGTTTGCCCCACACAATCCCTCCTCTTCCATACCTCACTGTGGTTTTTCATTAAAATCTTCCAATATCCTTTCACATTCCTTATCCTCAAATAATCAGAGCATACTTTTACAACCTCTCTCTAAGTCAGCGATTCTCTCTGGTTCTTCTCTTGTGTTGGCAGGTACTAGTTTCCAAAACAATCACTCAAATCAAGAAATCTGACAGAAATCTGCATACACACAATCCATCAATTCCCTCCAAATTTAGTGAGTCCTTGTTTTCAAATATAATTTCAAATAATCTGTAGGGTCAGGCTCTACAATCATTATTTTGTAGCATGCACAGTGTGTGATGATTCCAACCATGTCCCTGGGTCCTATGGGGTATCTGAGGTAAAAAGACCTTGAAAATGTCCTTCCCAGGTTGGGATCAACTTGTCCTCCCTCCAGCTTTGCATCAGTACCCAATCTCTGGGCTGGTATTTATGCATGGCAAATCCTAGAGGCAGGGTATGAGCAATAAGTCCTTTTAATTGTAGTTCATGTAAATGCTTGACAAGTTGTGTAACATATTTTCTAATAAACAAATCTTTGATGTCCCATATAGGGTCTACACCTTTTAGTCCTCTTCCTCTGGAATATGGATGTCCTTATAAACTGTTCATAAGGTGACAATCCAATATCCCTCCTAGATTTAGTCCTAATTCTAAGCAAGGCAAGGGGAAGACATCTGGTACAAGGTAACCCAATTTCTAGGCCCAATTTAGCCAATTGCCTCTTTTTTTCCTAATTCATTCTTTCTACCTTGCCTGAAGAGGGAGGATGCCAAGGGATATAAAATTCCCAAAGGATTTCCAGGGCCTGCATTAGACCCTAAAGAACTCTTGCTGTGTAATGGGTGCCCTGGTCTCAATCAATGCATTCCAGCATCCAATACCTGGGCATTATATTTTCCAATAAAATTTTGCTTATTACAGAGGCAGTTGCCCAGGACAAGGGAATAGCCTCAATCCAAGAGGTCAGGTGGTCCATTACAACCAAGAGATATTTGAGGTGGCTCACTGTGGGCAGCTCGGTAAAGTCCACCTGTACAGTCTGGAATGGTCTCAATCCTGGAGGTCTCCCTCCAGCCTGCACATAGTTCGAGGCAGCCTTAATCTGTCCTTTGACAGATCAGGCATCCCTCCACCAATTGCAGGGCAAATGTGTGTAATCCAGGAGTCACAAACGTAGTAAGCATAGCACCACACTGATCATGGACATCCCATGCAATATATGGCTACCTTGGTGTAGATAACATAGAATCTGCTTTGATCTGTACTTCTCTGCCATCTGGAAGAAACCATCATCCCATGTCATCTTCTTGGGCGCCCAAATCACGGGCCCTTAATTTTTCCTCTCTGGTAAAGATGGGGAAGGTGGATTGGATGGCAGAACAGGAATTAATACCATCATTACTTCAGTAAGATCTCCTTCATTCCCAGCTTTCCTCTTCTCTACATCAGCAAGATGTTTACCCTGGACCTCAAATGTGTTCCCTTCCTGATGTACAGTAGCAAGTTTTAGGTAGTAGGTGTAGAATGCACAACCCATGAAAATGCCCAAAATCAGACCAGCTGTTCTGGCTCTCACAGAGACCACGAAAAGTAAGAGAAAAGAAACACGGTGTTTTTCTCTAAAATGAAGTTATCTCAAGAAGAGAATAGAAGCAGAACTGAGTTCTTTATTATCACTATTATATCCTTAAATGCTTTCTAACCACAATGCTGCTAAGGAAACACAAATGAAAACAAAAAGTAGATAAATCCATCAATATATAAAGGGACTATGAGAAAATTGTGTTCAAGGAGAAACTTTCGCATTCTCTGACAAACTCTCTCTCATTTCTGGGCAGGTGGTTTATCATTCCCACAAATTCTGTTCTCATGACATCTTGGTACTCTCAAAGTTTCCTGGCCTCTGCCGGCCAATGAGCAGACTGGAATGGGAGGTTGTACCAGGTCAGAATGACATGAATTACTACAAACTGAGTGCAGATTGGGCAGGTCAGAATGCCTGGGAAGGTACAGCTTGGAAATAACAAGCTATGCACAGACTAGGCAGGTGTATTAAATCACCAAAATAGGTGTGATTACCTAGGAGGTCACAAATTCCCCCTTTTAATTTGTTGTTGTTGTTGCAAACATATCCAGTGATTAATAACTGCTGTTTGCTTCTGCAAGCTCACTATTACTTGACAGATCCAGGGCATCAGGCAGCAGAATGTAAATATGTACAATAGGATGGCAAAGACAGGGCTAAGTGGTGAGAAAACAGACTACCAAGATGACAGTGCTAGCTGGAATAATTTACGAATTTTATCAGCAATGTTCTTAGGGTCAGATTGATCTAAAGAAACCCTATTCATATCCTGAATGATTTTTTCAAAGGTTGCCATATTAACACCTATTTTAGAAGTCTGGAACACACCAAAGAAATAAGTTCTTAATGATTCCAAGAACAGTTAGATACATTAACTTTTATAGCAGTAACACATAAAGGATGAAATCTATAATCACATCTCAATGTAAGCTGTTCTAACTAATCTATGTGATCTCCTAAAACTAACAAAGTATCTCTCATTTCAGTAATTTGTTGTAATAAGTTCTGGTGAATGGCTTCTTGTTTTTGAAAAACAAAAGTAATATTGTGTTGCAAAGAGGTTACAAATTGAGCTGTCCATTTTCACTGAACAGCTTGTACAGAAAGAGCAATGGAGTTTGAGGCCATAAGAGATGCCAAAACAATACATTAAATACACTGTTTTTTTATATTGTGCTGGAGATAATACAATGTTTTTTGGGCAGGAGAATAATACCATTAAGGAGCAACTACAGGCAATATAGCGAAGGGAGCATATGTTACTATATAGGTATGAATTTGCTTTTCAGGCCACAAAGTTAGAGCTTTAGTATCCATTCCATAAGATAAATATTGCAAAAGCATACAATCCATACAAGTTACATTCCATAATCCTTGTCCATTAACATTGGGATAATAGTGAAATTGTGAAGGACCAAGAGCAGTTGTGTTGGGTTGATTAACATTTTGAGCTGCAGGAAGAAAAACATCTAGAGAAAAGAATCTGTTGTTTACATGTACATTTCCAGATGATAACAATAATACCTTTTCTATCTGGATTCCGGGACCAGCCCCCCTGTGGAAACAAATAGGAAAGGTGGACTGTCACACCAGTATAATTAAAATGTAATATAACATTCTCACAAAGCAACTGTTTTACAGTGGGAGGTATTAATATGTCCACAGCTTCAGTGGCTTCCGGAACTGTCATCCATCATAAGGGAACAAGTGGATCTTGCCAGGTCACCAACAAAAACCATGGGGGTGCATCCCACAATGCCCAACGGAATCCCATGGATCCATGCTCTGATGACAGAAGAACGAGGGGGCACAGCAGGCACTGCTTTACTTTCCACAGGCCGTACTGCTCGCCAGGGTGCAGTTATCTTGTCTCCAGAATCTGTAATGAGAAGAACAGAACCCTTCTCCCATCTTTCCACTGTAGTTGCACCATGCCACAGCCCTGTGGTCAGCTCTTTCCACATGACTGTGAAGCTAACAGTGGGAGCTAGTCATGACAACCAGTAGAACGCTGGGGTGCCTGCTGCAGTGGGGGAGAAAAAAAATGTCTCTGCAGGAGAAATGTTGTTTGAGTCAAGAGTTTAAAAGTTTAAAGTGAATAACACCTGTGCTAATCTTGATGCTGGAGAAAGTAATTGCACGTGGTCATTGACTCCCCCATTCTGTTTAAGGAGATAGGTTTTGATGTCTTGGTGGCCGCATTCAACAATAGCTTGACGCTGGGAGTTATGAATATGTGAGGTGATGAATAAGAAAGGAAGCACAAAATGCTCAAAAAGCAGAAGCAGCATTGGGCTTATATCCCAAAGAAATACTAAAGAGGGGAAAGGGACCTGTATGTGCCAAAATGTTTGTAGCAGCCCTTTTCATATTGGCTAGAAACTGGAAGATGAATGGATGTCCATCAATTGGAGAATGGTTGGGTAAACTATGGTATATGAAGGTTATGGAATATTGTTGCTCTGTAAGAAATGACCAGCAGGAGGACTACAGAGAGGCTTGGAGAGACTTACATCAACTGATGCTGAGTGAAATGAACAGAACCAGAAGATCACTATACACTTCAACAACAATACTGTATGAAGATGTATTCTGATGGAAGTGGAAATCTTCAACATAAAGAAGATCCAACTCACTTCCAGTTGATCAATGATGGACAGAAACAGCTACACCCAGAGAAGGAACACTGGGAAGTGAATGTAAATTGTTAGCACTACTGTCTATCTACCCAGGTTACTTATACCTTGGTAATCTAATACTTAATGTGCAACAAGAAAATTGGATTTACACACATATATTGTATCTAGGTTATACTGTAACACATGTAAAATGTATGGGATTGCCTGTCATCGGGGGGAGGGAGTAAAGGGAGGGAGGGGAGAATTTGGAAAAATGAATACAAGGGATAATATTATTAAAAAATTACTCATGCATATATAGTGTCAAAAAATTTATAAATAAATTTAAAAAAAGAAATATTTAAAAATTTAAATTAAAAAAAAAAAAAAAGCAGAAACAGCATATGCAGAGCCATTGTCTGTTTTAAGATAAGCTGGAAAGCCTAAGGTTGAAATGCGAAGAGAAAATTATTTTGTACAGCTGACATGTTCTCTGAGGAATGAGCTGAAGCATATGCAAATAACAAATACATATCTATGGAAACATGGACATAATGAAGGTGACCAAATATTAAAACAGGAGTAACATCAGTTTGCCAGAGATCATTAGGGAAACAACCACGAGGGTTAAGAGGGAGGGAGAATGAGTGGAGAAAACAGCAGACAAGCAGGACAGCTTTTCACTATCTGTCTAGCTTGCTCTTTCTTAATATGAAACAGGCAGCAAAGCAATTTTGCTGAGAGAGATAAATGTGCAAGTGCAAGCTGAGTTTCTTGGAGAGTACCTAGGAGAAGAGAGTCTGCAATAGCATTTGATTCAGCCATTGGGCCGGGTAGATTTGTGTGAGAGGGAATATGAATGATATAGAAAGGTGAAGTCTGGGAGTGTAATTAAGGCTTGAAGGTCTGAAAACAATTGAAATACATCATTGGAATATCTATGGAGGATAGTTGTCTCTAATTGCCTAACAGCATTTACAGCATACAAACCGTCAGAGATATTGTGTAGAAATAAAAGTGTTAAGCAGAAAAGATTGAGATAAATCAGAGAAATAAGGAAGCTTTATAGTTCTTTGTGGCGTTCGTAAGTGTGTGAATAGCCTGTGACAAGGGAGAAAGATTTGTTATTCTAGGAGCAATCCAAGGCAATCCAAGAAATAGTGGATATAATTGGAATTTCAGAGTGAGATAATGGCACAAATGGAATAGCATAGGCAAGAAGCACTTGCCATTTAGGGTCCTGTGAAAGGAGAGTCTCTAAATGGTTGTTAGTATACATTGTCACAATAGCATCTGGAAGTGAACAAAACATGAAATAACTCTCTTAATTGCTATCTGTAAGAGATGTCCTGCTGAAGAAGCATAAGTCAATATTACTTTGTTAGGTTGAAATGGAGGGGAAAAAACCATTCTAAAACAGAATCACTTTGGTAGAGTAATGCAGTGGGATAGAAGTGGGAAGAACAGACAAAGTAACCGGAAGGGCTGGATCATAATGATGAGACACTGAGTGAAGAGCATTTACAACCTGATCCAAAGCAGCTTTAGCTGCTGGAGTGAGAAAACAGAAAGAATGTAAAGCTGGTTCCCCCAACTCCACCCCACCCCTGGGAACAAATCATATAAAGGCTTTAATTGAGCATTAGTTAATGGCAATCTCAGGTGTAACCACTGGATATCCCCCAAGAGCTTTTGATAGTCATTAAGAATAATCAATTGGTCTGTTCTTATTTGTACCTTCTGAGGTAAAATGAATTCCAGGGACACCTTGAAATCTAAATAGTGAACAGTAGTAGTTTTCTGTATTTTGTCAGGAGCAATAATATAATGCTTCTAAGGCTCCATTTGTGTGTTGTAGCATGTCCTCAGCAGTTGAGGACGTTGGAGCAGCTCCAAGAATATCATTCATATAATGGATTATTATAGAACCTGGATATTTTGTCCTAAAAGGTTTAATAACTTCTGCAACATACATTTGACATAGTATAGAACTATTTTTCATGCCCTGTGGCAAAATTGTCCATTGATACCTTTCATAAGGAGCTGAAAGATTAGGAGTGGGAACAGAAAAAGCATATTTTACTCTGTGCTTGACATAAACAGGTATAGAGTGAAAACAATCCTGACTATTTATGACCCATACCGGCCAGTGTGAAGGAATCATATCTTGAGATGGGAGTCTGGGCTGTAAAGAATCCATTGTCTCCATTTGATCATTAATTTTCCTAAGATCTGTTAACATTTTCCACTTTCCTGATTTCTTTTTGATCACAAATACTGGAGAGTTCCAAGGACTGTTAGAGATCTCAATATGTCCTTGTTGTAATTGAATTTGTACTATGTCTCTCAAAGCCTGAAATCTCTCTTTAACGTGGGGCCACTGCTATACTGGATGATGTTTTCCATCATTTCCATCATTCCATTTTCTGTTTCCTGGGACAGGAGCAGATTGTGCTATGGCCCCTAGGAAACAACCTTGTGGTGAGGTGAATCTCTAATTGACTGAGTAAATCTGTGTCCCATAAATTTACTGGCAGATGGTCAATAATATAAGATTTGATTTTTCCTTGATGTCCATTATATGCCCAAGTTAAAGGTTGAGTACTAACACAAGGTGCTGTAGCAGCACCGTTTCCCACCAAGGCAGTATCAACCATTCTGAGAATAGCTGCCGTGGCTTCTGTCAATAAGTCGACATTCTATGTTCCTACTGACAAGCATCTCCTCAAAAGAAATGTCTGATGACACCCCCCCCCCAGGGCTTTTTTGCAGTCCTTGTTGTAGTTCTCTGTAGCCAATTGTTTAATGATAATATCAGCTGATTGTCCTTCTCCAATTGTTCTATGCACTGCTGTTATGAGTCTAGCAAGAAAATCACTGAAAGTCTCTGTAGGTCCTTGTTTTATCTGTGTAAAAGAGACATTTCTCTCTTTTGCGGGTGGAATTTTTTTTGCAAAGTTTTTAAAGCACAAATAGCACTTTGTTGATATGCTAGCATGTTATAGCAATTGTCTTCCTAACTGACCATATAGACCTGTCCCTACTTACTGTTCCTAGGTGATATTAATGTTGTTGGTTTGATTATTTACTGCCTGAAGTCTACATTGCTCACCAAACACTGTGAATCAAGCTAGAAAGTCCCCTGGGTCCAGGAAGATTTGAACCACAGTTCACCAATCATGTGGAGGCAAGACAGAATACTGAACTTGCTCTAAAAGACTCCTTACATAAGCAGATGTAGGTCCATAATCTTTAGAAGTGGCCTTTAACTCTTTAAAAATATCCATGGGCAAAGGAACAAAATCCTGCCCAGGCTATCCTGGATTGTTAGGATCTTGAGTTTCAATGACAGGAAAATTCTCAAAAAGAGAATCTGCTGGAAGAGAATCTTCCCCTGTGTGGGACTGTAAAAGTTTATACAAAGGAGTGATAGGCTGCTATTTTGACTGCAGCTGCTGCTCTTGCCCTGAGACAGAAGGGAAAGACTGTTCTCTCTGAGCAGGGTCTGGAGGCTTTTCTTTAATTATAACTGTCTCCACTTAAAGGACATACTTTATCAGGATGTGTCTGAGTTTCAGCAGAGAGGTTCTTAACTTCTCAGAAACAAGTAAAATCAGCCATGCACAATGCTAAAATATTATACAGCTAAAAACAGTGAATAGGAAACTTATCCAGCCCTACCTTTTGGTAGTGTTCTGTTAATTGCTCTCCCACAATTTTCCACTGTGACAAATCTAAAATTCCTTCAGTTGGGAACGAAGGAGAAACCTGCTGAACTAGGTCCAAAAACTCTGTGATTTGCTTTGAAGTGATGATGAGACCCAACTCTACCATGATTCCCAACCCAATATTTCTTACAGCTAACCCTTTTAGGATGCCAGGTTCCCCAGGATTCAATCTGCCAGTCAAAGACAGGCTCCCAACCTCATGGTGTATCTCTTTTCCCCTGGCAAATGGCCATGATCTCAATTTATGAAAGTAACAGAGAAGCAAGGGGAGTCTCAATCATGAATATTTATTGAGTAAAGTCCATGGATGATTTTTATACATCATAAACCAAGCAAGGTGAGACCTCAGCATTGGTGTCAGAAGGGGCAGAGGGAGAACAGGTGGTGAGCAGCCTGTGCTGGGGAGAAATGCAAGCAGGCTGTCCAGGATTTTGTGAATCCTGGAATTTGGTTAGGACTTGGCCATAGAACACGGCATAGAAGATGGAAAGCAAGGAAAAGAGAGTGAAGGAAACAGAGAAAGACAGAGAGAAAAAGAGCAAAGGAAGAAAACAAAAAAGGTGAAGAAAGATGAAAGTAGAGAAAAAGAAAGGAGAAGAGAAAGGAAAGGAGGAGAGAGGAGAGGAGAAAGAGAGAGTGAAAGGAGGGAAAGAGTAAGAAAGGGGGAGGAGAAAAAGCAAGAAAGAGGGAGAATTTAGGAGGAGGGAACATAGAACAGTATACCCAGATAGAAGGAAAGATGAAAGAGGGTGGCTACTCAGAGATGGCCAAATGACTGAGAGCAGAATCAAAACACTGTGAAGGCAAGGATGCTGTGAGGATACAATGAGGCAAAGTAGAAGGATGAGGTAATCAGAAATAATTCAGATATCTAGAAGCTGTATTCTCTATTTCTGCATCAGGAGAGAGAAATTCCACACAGGAAATCACCCCCCGAGCAAAACAACAAACCCCAGGGGCAACTTTAGAAAATGTGCCATAAAGAGGTAGAGGCAGAAAACATAAAAAGGCTCCAAAACAAGACTGAATATAAAATATCCGTGTCAGGTGTTCATTTGGGAGGGAGCCATGTGAAGCATTCACCCTAAAGTATTGGGATAACCAGGGGTCATGTCACAATATGGAACATAATAATATTATGCCTTGATGCCATCATCTGATAGAACTCATGGCTGAATGGGTGACAGACAACGAGACCAGGAGCACAAGCAGCAGTTTCCTCAGAGTGTCCTTCTGTCCTTCAGCATCAGAGGTGGTGTTCAAGTGGAGGTGGTCCTTAACGTGCTCCATGATCACTTCTAGGGCCAGCCAGGTCTCCTGGGCAGTGGGCAGGATCTGCTCAGCTGGCAGAAGGAAGCCATATTTGCCGGTGTCTCGCATCTCAAAGGTGAATGCATATTTAATTCCATTTTTATAAGCCCAGTCCATGCTGCTGCCACTGATAAAGTCTGTAATTTAAAAAAAAAGTCATTGATAGGTACAGGTCTCATTCAAGATCAAAACACACAGTGGGTCAGAAGCCCTTCCTGTCTGCTGCCTGCACTTACTAAGGGACCTTACACTGTGTTTGAAAATCATCATGACTGTACTGAAAACAGTCTGTCTCCTATTGCAGTGTTAAAGAGAAAAATAACCAGCTGTGTGACCCTGTGACCAGATCACTTTACTTTTGGGGGGCCCAATTTCCTCATATGAAAAATAAAAGGGCTAGTCTAGCTCAGGAGCTCTTAACTTGGGGGTTATGAACCTATTTTATTGAAATATTTCAATGACTGTATTTAGCTATAATGCAGTTGTACATTACATCTAATTCTAATGTATTCATACAACAAAAATAATGAAACATATTATGTGTGTTTCAGTTATTATTCAGCCATTTTTCAGTCATGTCCAACTGTTCATGAACCCACAAAGGGTTTACTTGGCAAAGACTTTAGAGGGTTTGCTATTTCCTTCTCCAGTTCATTTTACAGATGAGGGAATTAAGGCAAACAGGGTAAGTAACAGGGCCACACAACCAAGTGTCTAAGGCCATATTTGAACTCAGGAAGAGGAGTCAGGAAGACTCCATACCCTGTGCTCTATCCACTGTACCACCTAGCTGCCCCATTATGTATGTGATATGATATTACATTATATCATATCATGTTATATTATATTACACTATATTATCATGTCATGTTATACATATTACATTGTATATTATATATCACATTATATTATATCATATCATATCAAGTTATATTATTTCATATGTTATGGTTATATCACATAGTATATTATATTATATTTATTATATCATATTATATACTATGTTATATTATACATTATGTTATTTTATGTTATATTTTGTTAGATTGTTATGTTGGATTCTATATCACATCTTATTGTGTCATATATAGAATCATATCCTGTTCCATTGTGTATTTCACTGGTCTCTTTTGTACTTCTACTTGTTTTATTTCATTCACTTAAAGCATTTTTCTGAGAAGAGGTCCATAGGACTCCCCAGACCACAGGAAGGCCCATGACACAAAGTAGGCGAAGAATCTTTGGACCAAATGATCCCTGAGGGCCCTTGAGCTAACGCTAACACTTAACGATAACATTTTATCATTTCAAGAGAACTCGAGCTCAGAGACTAAAAAAGTAATAGGTTTTAATCCCTCCCTCTCTCTGTTTTTTGGGTACTTATTTGCTGCCTGTCACTAGCAGGTCAAAGAGATGTAGATTTAGAACTGGAAAGAACTTCTGGCGAGATCTAACCCAATTCCCCTCTATCTGCTTCCATTTCACAAATAAAAATTGTAAGTCAGAGAGATGAAGGGATTTGGATATGGCCACTAAGAAAAAAAGAAATGGGTCAGAATTTGAACCCAGAACTTCTAACTTCAACCCCAGCACTCTTTCCACTGGACCAGCCTGCTTCTGTCCTCATGGGACACTAGGGGACAGGACCTACTTCTGCTCACTCCTCTCTAGAGAGGCCTCAAGGATGATGCATCTAAGACTGCATCTAAGCAATGTGAAATAAGGGGGAAGATTTAATGTGATCATTAAAAACCAATCAAAGCAATTAACTTCTCTAAGCCTCAGTATGGCCGTCAGTACAATGGGGAGAACAACAAATATTGTACCCCCTGTCACAGGATTATCACAGGCATGGACCCACTTTACAATGGAACAGAAGCTAGAGAAGTTAAATGATCTCTGTAGTCATACCAATAATAAGATCGAAGGAGCTAATAAACAGGGTGTCCCCAGAGTCTTGGTGCAATTTAAGCCTTATTAAGTTGAAAAGTTTTAATAAGCTTAAAAGTGCTTTAAGATTTTTGGGACATCCTGTAATAAAGTATTATTTTTAAGAGTACTTTGAAAATATCACTTATTTCTATTGCTCTTATTCCTCATTTTTCCATTTCCACATGAGGTATCAGCAAAAACATTGAGCATTTTTGCAGACACATAGTTCCTTCTTGACATAAGCTGTCAAAGAGCACCTATTTCCTACTTGAGTATGACATAAGGCAAAATAAATGTTTTAATTCACTTCCATCTTTACACAAGCATTTTACATGATTGCCTCATCTGTGTCTGGGAGGTAAGTGATATAGGTCTTACTATTCCCATTTTACAGATAAGGAAACGGAGGTTCAGAGTGTTGAAATGCCTTGCCTGTGGCCACACAGCAGCTGAATAAGGTTTTCCACCACTAGTACTAAATGGATTATGTTTCCCTTATAAACTTGCTGGGGGATTGTGTCTCCTGCATTTCTGGATGGCTATAACAGCATTGTGTTGTGTTAGACTGATGATCAACATTGTTCAAGGACGCCTCCCTTTCCTGAGGTCACTCTTATAGCAGTTTTATGTATCTAAAACACAGTTAAGAATTATTAAGGAAGCAAACGAGTTTGCTGAGCTACTCAAACTCATTTCAGTAAAGCTCATTCGAGACCCAAATATAGAGGCTTTGCATCCCCCTCACTCTAGGCTTTTGTGCCATGGATTTCTTTGGCAATCTCCTAAAGAGTTTGGACCCTTTATCAGAATAATGTTGTTTTTTAAATCATGTGGGAAGCTAGGTGACTCGGTAGATAAGAGGACCAGCCCTGAAGTCAAGGACCTGAGCTCAAATCTAATTTCAGACACTTAACACTTGCTAGCTGTGTGACCCTGGGCTTGACCCCAATTGCACCAGCAAAAAAAAAAAAAAAAAAAAAAAAAAAAAAAATCCTGTAATAGGGACAACTAGGTGGCACTGTGGATAGAACATGGGCCCAGGCAGATCTGAATTCAAATCTAGACTCAGATACTTCATACTTACTAGATGTGTGACCCAATTGCCTTGCAAAAAAAGAAAGAAAAAAATCATGTAATAAAATATGTATGATTATAAAGGAAATTGATTCCATTGAACACAGCTGTTAAAATATTTTTAAAATTATGATCTAGTTCAGAGAATCTCTGAAATCTATCCACAGACCCTTTGAATGTCTGCGGACTCTAGATTAAGAATCCTTGTTTTAGAATCTATTAAGAAATTTGGGTTAGGAGTTGTCTAATTTTCTAGCACACAGAGATTAGAAGCAGTTAGTTCAAATGGAAGAGAAAAGTTCCAAGAAGCAAGCACTGATAGTCCCAGGGAGGAGGTTGGAAGAGATCATGGTGGTCCACAGGAGCAATTGGGGCAAACAGACTGGGTAAGTAGGTGGTTATAATATATAGGAACTTGGACCAATGGTCAGGAAGAAGGACAAAAAGATAAAAAATGAAGCACTCCTATGTCAAATTTAAATGGGACTAGCTCTATGAATAGACTCCTGAACTTCTAACCTAGGTGACATAGGTAACCTTACTCAATAAAAACTAAGAAAAGGAAGAAGAATGAGGAAAAAGTAAGGGTAGAATATAGAAGAATATTTGAACTTTCCAACTCAAAAAATGTGTGTAATTAGATATAGATATACCTATCCATATAGAAAGATAGATATATATGTATGTATACAGGGCTCTTTCCTTAATACCACATCATCTCTACAAATCAAATCAGTTTTTAAGGAAAATCAGTCTGGCCCCAGTGTGCAGAATGGATTAGAGAATAAAAAGTGACAACAGAATTAATGTAGTACCTAAGAGTTTACAAAGTGCTTTATATATTTTACAATAATGGGTCACTTACTAAGAAGTGATACCACAATGAAAACTAAAATGAAGAACATTTCTCTCTCCTATTATGAGTCTCTGACTATAAACCTCCAAAGTGATATAAAGTGGGCATTGAAAGCACTGACCTTTAAGGCCAAAGGATGGATTCTGGAAAACAGGGTCTTCAAGGCTCTCAGTCCCTACATCTTGCCTACAACCTCCACACCTGACCAACACTGGCTCTCTCCACTGGATTCAGCCCGCCATCTGTCCCAGCTCTCTCATTTTCTTGCTTTGGCTGCTAAGAAGGGTTTCTGGCTAGGAGATGAAGGACCCTTCCAGCTCCTCAAAGGTGTCATTAGGGCCTTTGCCCCTGAATATAAGACAGATACTTCTCTTCTGAGAAAGTTTTGAAGTCTTTTCAAGCTTTGGGTGCATAAGAGATGCACATCTACCACTCAGCAGACAATCTGTAAATGTAATTGCTTATAGTTGTAACAGGGATAGAATCAAAGACCCAGATAACCCACAAATCATGTTATTGATACCAGTGCTACATCAAGCTTATTGTAGAAACAAAAAATAACCCTGCAATGTGACTTCTGTAATCTCCAGGATGATGGGATGGTGTCATAGAAAGAGCTGTGGGTTGGTTTCAGGAGATTTGGACTCTTAGCTTCTAAGCCAATGAATTTTGATCAATTTCCTCATCTATATAAATGAGGATGATTGTACAACCAATTTCTTAGGGTTTTTATAAGGAAAATAATTTGTAAAGCATAAAGCACTATAAGAATAATAATAAAAACAACAATAAACTAATGATATAACATTAATAATTAATATAATAATGTTACTATCAAAAACATCAAAGTAAATAATGTAAAAATCAGGCCAGCCTAAGATGCCATCCTCCTTGGCTTTGGTGGGCAAACAGAAGATGCCTAATTTCCAGTGTCTGCTGCATTTCTATCAATGTCTCAAAGAACTTTCCAAAGTACAAAATAAATGAGGCAAAAACTTACATAGACTTTCATAGATAGATCCCACTCGATACTCGGTGCCAAACAAGGAGTGTAGGGCTTCTGCTGCATCTCTTCCAAGCTTGTCCTAGAGGGAGAGAACAAGAGCAAAGTGAGAAATAATGATCCTCCTGGAAACAATGGACATATTCATGCCGCTCAAACTTGTTTTATTTCCCTCTTTCTCTGCTGCTTCTGGTCCCATTGGAGCAACAGATGCCCCTGGCTCTATTCACTAATGCCCAGCTGGTGAACTAGGTGTACCTGTACAGGGGTGTCAATTTCAGATGGGAATGGATTCCTGAAGACTACATATATTGCCTGAGAAAACCTCAAATGAACATTATCTGTGCTTTATTATATTTTTATTATTTTAATAATATACATTTTATGCATTTTAATGCATTTTAAACTGATCCAGGTCACATCCTGAATACATCCCCATCCCTATCCCCAGTAAATAGCATTGGACTCGGGGTCAGAATTTTAATCCTGCCTCAGAAATTCAGTATTTGTGTGAGACTACCGAGGAAAGTCTCTTAACTTCTGTTTGGTGCTTTCTTCTTTTGTAAAAAGGGGGGTAGTAATAGTATCTAACTCCCAGGGTTTTTGTGATGCTCCAATGAGGTAATAAATGTAAATCCCTTAGCACAGCGCCTGGAACACAGTGAGTGTTATGTAAATGTAAGCCATTATTGTTATTATTACTCTTTAAATTTTCTGCACTTCAGCTTCCTCATTTTAAAATAATATCTCTAAAATCTTATTCTTAAAATTTTAAAATCTTCAGTTTCTTTAAAATGTTATTCTTAAAATCTTTAAAATAATATAATAATAATATCTATATTGCAAGGTTGTGATGTGAGAACTTACTTGAGATAATTTATGTAATTTCTCAACATTGAGACTCTTCTACATTAATGGGAGTGATTAATATTAATGAAAAGAATCAGAAGGCATGGTAGGTAAGGTAGAGAGCATCATGCCAATAGAGGACTTGCTGTTTCTTACAATAGACACTTGATCTCAGGACTCTGGAATTTTCTCTGGTTCCCTTCCATTCCTGGAATAGTTCTCCCTTCTTATCTCTGCCTTCTGGCTCCCTTCATAGCCCAGCTAAAATCTGACAATCTAACAGAAGTCTTTCCCAACCACCTGGAATGCTAGTGCTTCCTCTCTTGATTTTCTCTTCCATTAAAGTCCAGTGAGAATAGGGATTGTCTTTGTTTTTCTTGGTATCCCAGCTCAGTTCCTAGCACATTTGTTGTTCAGTTGTGCTCTACTTTTTCTGACCCCATACTGTCCAGATGATTTTCTTGGCAAATTTACTGGAATGTTTGCCATTTCCTTCTCCAGTGGATTAAGAGAAATAGAGTCTAAGCAGATTGCCAAAGTCACAGAGCTAGTAAGTGTTTGAAGCTGGATTTCACTCAAATATTCCTGACTCCAGGCCCAGGGTCTATCCATTGAGCCATCTAGATGCTCCTACCTTGCATCCAGTAGGCACCAAATAAATGCTTGACTAATTTAGAAAAAGAAGAAGTAGATAAAAATGTCTTGCTTGAATAACTTTGAAAGTTATTTCTCCCCTCTAGACTCATTTTTATGAACTTCTCATTTTTATGGACTAACTGGTATCTGATGTCCCTTCTAGTTCTAATAATTCATGGGAACTTGATCTAGGTAAGAAGCAGGAAAAGTCAAGGTAGTTTCTTCAGGTAGAAATAATCTTTCCAGGGCTGCTCGTCACAAATATCTGTACACTATGTCCTCTCTATGTCAGACTCAGAGAAAAGAGAATGAAAGAGAAATGTGAGAAAAGACGTAGAGATATAAGAACTTCTATCAACTATAGCCTCAATTATGAGAGGTTTGGGGCAATAACAATTTGTGAAGGACATGGGAAACCCATCTATGGCAGTAGGGGAAGGAACAGGGAGGACCAGAGACTGAGAAGGATAGGTAAGGGCTAACATGCTTAAATGTAAAATAAATTAAAATTATATACAATTATTTATGAAAAATAATAAGTAATATAGATATAAATTATAAATTTTTATAGATTATAATTTAAATTATAACATAAATACAAATTAAATAAATGATAAATTAAATACAATTAAATATAACAAATAAAATAATGTTAATATAAATTATCATATAAAATTATTTCTAAATTATATTATAATGTAAATATAAATTAAAATTAAAAATGTAAATGAGAATAATTACCCATTAGATTTTATATTCAATGACAGTAGAGACTGTCTTTTGCTTCTTCTGGTATCCTTAGCTCTTAGCACAGTGCCTGACATATAATGAGTGCTTCATAAAAGTTTATTGGTTGATTTATTATTACTAAGCACATTAAGTGTATTATACTGATGCTGAAAATAAAGTTTTTAGTAAGCCATTTATTTCACAATATATTAGGCCTTAAAATGAAAAGTAAAGATTTTAAAGAATTCCTATGACTATATAGGCAATCTGATTCTCTCTCTGCCTCTGTCTCTGTTTCTCTCTCTCTCTCTCTCTCTCTCTCTCTCTCTCTCTCTCTCTCTCTCTCTCTCTCTCTCTCTCTCTTTCATTCCCTCTTTCTACCCCCCCCCCACTTCTTTCCCTCTCCCCTCTCTCTCTATTTAATTTTTGTGCTGAATCTGCAGTTTCATTGGTATCAGGAGCTCCCATTGTGAAAAGTTTCCTTCACTATAAAGATTAACAAGTCAACTGTAACTGATGGTTTTAAAGCTTCCTGGGGTTCTAAGATGGGGAAAAGTAACACTTACCAGTTCATCAAAGTCAGGGCACTTGCTGCTTATGTAACCGTAAGGATACATCAGGATCTGTGAGAAGCTGTGGAAATCAATGAAGCTTTTGAAATTCCCATGGTTTCTGATGAAATTTGCCACGGATTTCACTTCTACTTCTGAATGAGGACTGGGCCCATGGTATAATAGAGAACAGGGATGGTGACTGCCCACTGTGACAGGAACCAAGCCAAGCACAAACATCAGTAAGAAAACAGACTCTACAAGATTCTGGAAAGACAAGTCTATTTAATTCAGTTAAATTCAAGACACATTTACTAAATACCCATGCTATCTAAGGCATAGTTCTAGGTGCTGGGAAGAAAATAATTAAAATGGAATAGCCTCTTGCCTTCAAGGAGCCTCCATTCTGCTATGGAAATATAGTACATCCACAGGTAAATATAAGGAAATTTTTAGTAATAATTTTCCTTCTACAATGCCATAAGCCCTTTGGGCTCACCCCAAAATTTTCCTCTCTTTAGCCAGAAATTCAGCTTGGGTTTAACTGGAATAATCTGACTAGAAATCATATGGGAAAGAATCAAGGGGCTTGTTTTGTACTTGCAAGTTATAATTTACATTATAACTATTTCAATGCTCCACCATGATGTAAATGGGACTGTGGTTTCACAAAAACAGATCCTATACCAGGCTACGAAAGCTTCAAAAAAAGCCCAGAAATAGCCCATGTTAGGAGAAATTCCTCTGCAGCAGGTTAGTCACCAGGGAATCTGACAAAAAGCATGTAGGAAGCAACTACTATGTGATCCAGTTAGCTAACACTTGTAAAACTCTTAACAGTGCCTAGCACATAGTAGGTTATTAATAAATGTTTTTTCTCTTCACTTTTTTTTAATTTGTTGTTTGAAAGGATGCTTCTCTGAAATCAGGAGAACCTTAGTTCAAATCTGGTCTTAAACATTTAACATTTCCTAACTGTGTGATTTGGGGCAGTCACTTAACTCCAGTTGCCGCAGTTAAAAAAAAAAAAAAAAAAAAAAGATGACTCTTTGGAGACGGAGGAAGAGAATGTTTTTTGGGAAATCAATAAGCATTTTAACAAGATGTAAGCACTTATTAAACACTGTTAGATGGTACTGTGCTAAGTGTTACTATACATGATATAAAGCCATACAATATGACAAAATATTTTAAAGATTTTGTCTTACTTGAGAAGGCTACATCCCAGTTCCTATTTAGGTCAACTCCTAGACATTTATTTCCAGGAATATAGGATCTGTTCTTCCTCCAAAGGCGATCCTGGAAAACCCATCCAAGAAAGAACAGTCAGATGCAAAGTATTACTCATCATGATCTATATATTGCCCACAGATTCTCAGAGTTAGAAAGGACCTGAGAGATCACAATTGTCCAGAATTATAAAATCGGAAGGGATGGACTTCCTAGTCCACCTACAATAGTCTAATCTATGCCTGAACAGGAATCTACCCTACAATCTCCCCAAAAAGTAGCAGTGAAAGGCTCTTAATAGTTCCCAAAGCTGGCAGTGCTGCTTTTGGACAGCTCCAAATGAATGCTGTCCTTAAATTTTCTCTTTATATTAAGTTTAAATCTGTCTCTCTGCCCTAAGGTCAGACAGAGCAAATGTAACTCCATTCCCACATACTAGCATTTCAAAATACTTAGAAACAGCCATTATTCCCCACTTCCTCATGCTAAGAATCAATAATTCTCCACTCCTTTCCAATGATCTTCATTCAGAGTGGTGTTCAGTCTCCACTCTGGTTACCCTGCTTTGAATTCTCTACATGCCATTGCCCTTCCAGAAATGTGGAATCTCAAAATGAAGGCTCTTTTGGACTCTTTTCAGACCCAGCTGTGGCTCACTGACTGATCCCAAGAGAATGCCTAATAGTTTGGCCAATTTTCACTGATTTACTAAGACTTCAAATCCTGTGCTCTTTCTGCTGTGCTACAATGCCTCCCACAAACATTTCTCTGAACAACCAAGGCTCTTGACTCCCAAATCCACTCCATTGGGTGTTACTCACTTTAGTTTGAGAATAAACATATCCATCAGGATTAGCCACTGGCATTAAGAAGATATCCATTTTATCCAAGATGGAAGTCATGTTTGTATTATTCCCAGAAAAGTCAGAGGCAATCTAAGCAGAGAGAAAACCATCAGCTCTGCTGATCCCAGTATTGTTATTGGTACTAACTTTTACCCCAAGGTCAATTATTTTGAGCAGTGCTCCATTAATTGTCACCACATGCCTACCTTCAGAGAGACAGCTCCAAGCAAAATCTAATTATTAAGGTATCAGTCACTTGGATGACATTTCATAGAATCATGAAATGTTAAGGCAGGGATTCTTAACCTTTTGTTTCATGGACATAAAGTGTAGTTCAAGCCTATGGCCTACTTTTCTGAATAATGCTTTTAAATGCATAAAGTGAAATGTGTAACATTACAAAGAAAGCCAGTTCTATTGAAATACAGTTTTCAAAATATTTTTAAAAACAACTTCACAGTTTCAAGTTAAGAACCTCTATTCTGAGGTACCTATTTCAATCTCTTTTTGCAGAAAAGGAAATCAAGAACCTGAGGTGAAATTAATTTGACCAAGGTAATACAATAATACTTAGCTAGTAATTTGCATAACATTTTAAGGATTTCATAATATTACTTTATTGGGTCTTCATAACCACCCTGAAAGGTAGATACTACTTCTGGTTTGGATTTTAATTCAGGTCTTCCTAACTCTGGGTCTAGTGTGCTAATTGTAGAATACAAATCTCCTGAATTTGTTCCTCTGCATATAGGTATGACCAGCTTCCAGTTCACATCTGGTTGAAGGACATTTGGTTGTAGAAAAATGGGAGATAACATTTTCTAGCCTACTGTGGTAATAACAAGGGACTTCCATTTTTATAATATCATTAAAGAGGGAGGGTCTACCTAACCTGTAGGTTATAAGATTGAGGGGCAATTCCAAGATTATTTTCTTCATATGAATCTCTCATTAATATCTGAAATTCCACTATCAGTCTGTACTCAGTTAAAATGCAAAAAACTCTCAGGGATACGATGAGAAATTGTTATTTGGCAATCTCTCCCACTTCATTTGCCATTTTCCAATGAGACAGCTAGCTGGAAACAGGTTTCTATCTGAGGAGGCTGGAGAGTCAATGAGAGTACTGAGTGCCCAAAAAGATTAGGGGACAGCTATGAAGAGAGACCCCTGAAGGCAACCTTTGCCTGCTTTATAATTTTGCCTGGGGCTGATCCTGTTGCAGCAGGGTCCCTAAGAGCAGAATGAACGTTGGTCAGCTGCCAGTTTGTACACCATCAGTAAAGTCATTTAAGAACATATTTTACTCCAGTAACTTTCCAACTTATCAGTGGGGCATGTTCAGTCCAGCATGTCTTTCCTGGTACAGAAACCAAATCATCACTCTACAAAATCCCACTTGCCCACAAAATTTTCTGGTACACAGGAGGAGACATGACCTTTCTGGCTATCCATATTCCTGTAGCTTGTGTGATCCATTCCCGGGAGTGTAATCCAAGATTCAGCCAAATGGCAGGTCTGTCTTCTTTCCCAGTGCTAAACTAGGAAATGGAAATGAAATTATAAGCCAAATACATATCTCCAAAAAATGTTACCAAACACTTTCTCATAGCAACATTGTGAAGCTAATAGTCCAAGTTCTAGAATCCCGATTTTACAAATAAGAAAATCAAGGTAGAATTGAAGGGGAAGGGAAACTGTTCCCTTTAAAATTAAATTTTGTTCCCTTTTTGATCTGAGAGATCAGGATCTCCCAGACTCCAAAGAGTCTAGAGACAGTGCCAGTCCTCCCAAGATGAGAGAAGCAACACTATTCAAGGGCAAATCAACTCCCATTCATCTTTTTGAAATACTAAATTCTCATTACATTGAGAAATCCTGGTCTGATCAGCTCAGGCTGTCCCAGCTCCCCATCAAGACCTATCCATATAACAGGTTTCCTCACACTCACTCCTTGCAGAGGCCCAAAAGCAGGAATATGTCATGCCAAGGAACCTCTCTTTCTCGTTGACATAGCTGCCTGCAAAAATCCTCTACCTACTGAGAAGGCATTTTGCCACTATAAAAATGAGTCTCTTAGCAAAACTGGCTCTCTGTCCAACAATAAACTTTCACTTTGGCCAATTAATAATTCATGGTTTCATGAATTCTTTCATGAAAAACCTGCACCAACTAGAAGGGGATTTTAACAACTATCTGACTGCCACTAACCTCATCAGAATGCCTCACCTATGGCCATATAATTAGCAAGTGGCCAAGCCAAGTCTCTCAAATCCTATGTCCAATGTTATTTCTATTATATCTCATGTGGCAAGGGATACTCCTGTAGCCCTTTCTCCTTGCTAGGAAGTGTTTTCACTCTCTCCTTTTTACGTATTTAAAATAATTCAGACCAAAGTAATCAATGGCACTATTGTCCAAGTGGTCTATTGGAAAGTAGCCCAGCTGGTTAACAATGGGGATCATCCTATAACAAAAATGCTTCCTACAACCTGTCAGAATTTCATGGGCAATCTTTGAAGCAAACAGAAAGAAAATGATTTGCCTATATTGGTATAATTGTAGCCTTGTTTTTACAGACCATGTGCAAGATATTTCCTGACTAATTCTAATGTGCTCAAAGGTTGTCACACATATAGCTATTGGTGCTATGGTCAAAAATACTATTATATCTTTTCAAAACTCAAGCTAGTGTTATAACCTAGACTCCAACCCTGCTTTAAGCGCTCATCTTAATAAGTGAGCTTAGTACCCAAGTTGTTTTCAAGTCTGATAATAGTGGTGAATTCTGGCTTCCACCAATATTGAAGTTTGCCATATTGGTTTACAGCTTAAAAAAAAAATCCAAGCTCAGACTTAGTTTTCATGTTAGCTAGTTATCATCATAGTATTCCACAGTTGCAGTTTGTCACCTTTAACTCTGGCCAGCTGCCTCTCAAATGTATGGCATTGGTCAAAGCAGAAAAAGTGGGGGGAGGCAGGAGTGGGGTTCCTACTCTGTGCAAGGCACTGTGCTAAGTGCTTTAGAAATATCATCTCATTGCACCTTTATAATAACCCCGTGAAGGGGTAAATATTGTTCTTTATAGCCCAACCTCATTAATGAAAATAAGAGAGAGAAAAGAAATCTGTGATTTCTGAGAGCAGGAGAACTCTCTCAATCACTGCAGGAAGGTGAATGGTGTTGTTCATGTGAAAGATTTCTGATTTCGGGGGTCCCCTTACCTTGAAGTAGATAATCTTTCTGATGAAACTTGTAAATTAATATGGTTATAAAAGCTCTAGTACAATAAAGCACAAAAAAATATGAACTTGGGTCTTTCATACAGATCAAACTCTGAAGACATGAATTCTGCTTATTAATTTCTTCAGTGGCCACTATACATTTCTGGAATCAATAGTCACCTCAATACTTTCCACCACTGAAAGAGTTGTAGGTACACAACTGTTTGTTGTGGATTGATGTACACGAACCCATACTTGTCAGGGTTCCACAGCTTTAATGGCCAGGGTGCTGTGACTTCGTTCACACTTTCAATGTTCTCTGTGGCCAGTCTTCAGGGAGTTCACAGCCCAGACGTATGAGCTCTTCAAGAGACACACAGTAAAAAGGCACCCAGAAATACCAGAATCCCACTCATCCCTGTTTCACTATTAAGAAACCTCAGCCAGTTTTCTCTTTTCCCCCTTTTTTAGTGAACAACCAACTCTATAAATCAGCAAAGAAATGACCAATCTGAAAAACCAGGTCAAGGCTTCTAGGTCTCCCTGTTCTTCAACAGGAAAGTAAGTTCAAGGATATGGCCAACCTGTGTAGTTATGCCCTGATTTTCTCAACGCAATCACATACCTTTAGTACATACAATGGTCGATTTTCAAAAGAATTAGCTATCTTCAGCAGGCTCACTAAATTGGGGTATTCAGAAGTAATGTTGGCCATCTCAAGATAAAGCTGAAATGTGAAGGAGTTGGGTTGTAAATGGATGTTTTTGTGTCCCTGTACATTTTTTCGTTATAAACTTTCTTCCCCCAAACTTTCTAACTCCTTGGTTCCAAGTACATCAGTCACAGCATGCCCATTCTTGGGACCTTGACAATTATCATCTGAGTTTTGAAGATATAACATATCTGTTCTCATAATTAAGCCCTCCTCACTTCAAAGATGCAAAGACATAATATCACTGCAAAGGCACATGAAATGTTATATCTGAGGAACAATAAAAGGGTCAATTTAACTGGAAAAAATGAGAAGGAATAATATATGATCAGCATGGAAAGATAGATTGGAAGTAAATTCAGAAAAGCTTTAAATGACAAAGGCACCCATTTAATCCTATTATTGGGAATATACCCAAAGAAGGGATTCATAACAAAAAAAAAGGTTTTTTAAAAATTATGTCTACATGCACACATACACACACACACACACAGATAGTTACAAAGAAATATTACCAAGAGCTAACCTGAATGTCTAACAATTGGTGAAAGACTAATTAAACTTGAAGATTATTAGGTTCAACTTTTTTTTTTTACAGATAAAGAAATCCAGCCCCAGATATGTTAAATAACTTGTCAAAGTATAGAAATGATATACCACAATACCATTAAAATTATAACTCTAAAAAATATAAAGAAATCTGAAAAGACAAATGAAAGAATACCAAGTGAAGAAGTCAAAACCAGAAAATATTGTAATATAGTTAAAGATCACAAAATAAAAATGAAAAAAATTATAGAAGGGAGTGGATTAATTGAGAAAATATAAGCTATTAGGAGCATATATTATTAAGCTACTGGGAACATATTGCATATCAAACACAATTTTGGAGTACAGATTTTTAGATTTACGCTTGATTGATTTTATTTTTAAATGAATAATTATTTTGAAATTAAAAAAGGAAGGAGCTAAGAATATTTTCATTTATTATTTTTTTTAATTACCCAGATTTTCAAAAATTATTTATTAGTATTCCACATTTACTTTTATAAGATATTTATTTCTTCTTTTTTCCCTCACCTCCAAAATGGCAAGCAATCTGAAATACATTATACATGTACAATGATATTAAACATATTTCCACATAAGTTATGGTGTGAAAGGAGAATCAGAACAAAAGGAAAAAAAACAAGAGAAACAAAGGGAGGAAAAAACACATTTTGTGTTACTCTTGAATGAAAAGATCTTAAGCCTGCTGCACTCAACTTAAAAAATCACTAATCTGAATTTGTTCTGAAATATTTACCTCGTCCAAGCTGTGATAAGCCCCATAGTTGAAGTTACCATCATGCTGTTCTTTTCTTGTATTGAATTTCATTTCTTCATTTTCCTTATCAATGACAGCCTAAAACACACAATGACGGAATGACAAGGATTGCCCATGGGACTTATTGAAGACAGGCTCCTATTAATCAAAATTTCAGCTAACTTGGGGATTAAGAGGAAAATACCAACCAGCACTTTTAAAAAGGATCACAATTCTTAGAATCTAAGAAATCGTGCAGTCCCCTTACACCACCCAAACCTCCCCATCTTTCTTCTCCCAGTTCTTTTCTGCCATCCTAACCACATTTCTGGGAAACAACAATTGTACAGGATAATTGTACTATGACATGTTTTTTTAGTAGCCTGGCAAATGATCAGGTTGGTGGTTTAAGTTGAGTAAGGCAATAGCATAATGGCACCCAGGCCTTTGGTAGTTCAGGCCCATCTCTTCCATAATCAAGGCCAAACTGTATGAAGTTCACATTCTGGATGATGGGTAAATTAGAAGCAACAATGAACCTCCAAGTGTGGTTTCACTTTCCCACCTGCAGGTCTTTAATGGAGACTGAGTACTCGAAGCCATGGGACTCCAGAAAGGATTTGACAAGTTCCAGACTGGCTGGTGTAACTACAACATTTACAGGATGCCCAGGGGTGGTTGGCAGGTTCCAAAAGGTGAGCTGGAAAAAAAGCAAAGAAACTAATTTGAGTCTTCCTGACCCAAGTCCTGTGCTCTCTGCACTAGGGCACCACCTTTTCCTTTCTTCCTCCCACTTCCAAGAGCACTGAGTGAAGGAGAAATCTCCAACTTTTGACCTTTAGCTGGAGGATCTTAGCCAAGTCTCTGAGCCTGTTTCTTCACCCATCAAACAGGAATAAGATCCCCAAACTTTGCTCACAAGGACAGTGTGAGATGATACAACTTACACAAACTGCTTTATCAGCCTCAAAGAGTTGTACATATATCCCTATCACTATCTCAGGTGTGATTGAACCTAAATTTAGGATCACCAACAATAATAAGAATGTTGATGAAAGATTATCCTTCCTAGGAATCAGAAGGTGCCCAAAGGAAAGGAAATGTGCTACCGTAGAGTTCTGCATGTTGCTCAGCCCTTTCAATTTGTCAATGTGATTTCTATCCCGGATGTTAATTTGAAAAACCTGGTGCCTAAAAACAAAATAAACAGATAAACATAAATTCATGTGTTCTTCACCAGCATAGTAAAG
Organism: Sminthopsis crassicaudata; assembly: GCF_048593235.1. Lineage (NCBI taxonomy): Eukaryota > Metazoa > Chordata > Mammalia > Dasyuromorphia > Dasyuridae > Sminthopsis > Sminthopsis crassicaudata. The sequence goes on from NC_133621.1 coordinate 112,863,686, forward strand.
CAAAGTCAAATTGCCTGCAGTCTATATTTCAAATAAATTAGGCTCAGCCAGATAGTCAATGAGCCTTTACTAAACACCCAGTATTATTGACAGTCTCATAGCTGCATGATTTTCTCCCTTCAGTCAGTCAGTCAATAATAAGCATTTATTAAGTGCCTGCTATGGCAGATACCATAGGCCCTGAGGATACAGGCCTAGGATACAAAGGATGCAATTGTATGATATACAAGGGATACAAAGCATATAAAGAAAAGCAAAATCACAATCCCTGTCTCAAGACCACATTTTAATAAGGTGGATAACAGACAAGCCTCTAGGTATATATAAGATATGACAGTGGATAAGAGTTCCCAGTTCATCTTCCTGACTTCAGATCCACCCTAAGATACTTTCTAGCTGTGTCAGTTTACCCTGTCTGCATCTGCAAAATGAACTGGAGAAGGAAATGGCAAACTAGTCCAGGATAATTACCAAGAAAAACCCCAAGTAGAGTCACAGAGAGTCAGACACAACTGAAAATGACTAAACAACAAAAAACCGGAATATACAGAGTAGATGAAAAGTGCTCCAAAAGAGGAAGTTTCCAGGAGTAAGGTGAGATTTGAACTGAGTCTTGCAGAAAACTCAGGAAGTTAAGATATGGAGGTGAGGGTGTAAAGCATTCTAAACTTAGGGCACAGCTCTAGTGAAAAGGCATGGAGATAGAAAAGCTTCCATCAAAGAGGAAGAGTTTGGGGATAAACATAGAAAATTGTAGAGAGGATAAAACAATTTCAAATTTATTCTATAAACATTGATTGAGTGATTATTATGGAGCCCTTTGGGAGAAGAAAATGACACGAAATGATGTGGATGAGGATGATAGATTGCAAGTTTTTTGAGGACAGGGGCTGTGCTGATTTTTATTGTTCTATGCAAAACACCCAGCCCCTGGACAAATCACTTAATCTTTCCTCAGCATCCTCAATTGAACTTGTTGTTTGTCCTTCTTTCTCAATAAAGACATCAAGGATATGGTGCTTTGACAGGCAAGTGAAGTGGATTTGAGTGGAAAACATTTATATCTGCACTGGGAGGTAGTTTTTACTTTTTTAGTATTTTTTATGTATTAATTTTTTATTTTATTTTTTACTCATTCCTCATTTAGGACTTATAACAACCCTATAAGGAAAGTACATGATGTTATTATCTCCATCAAATGAAATATTTGTAAAACACTTAGTAAAGTGTCTGGCATATAGCAGATACTTAATAATGGCTTATTTCTCCTTGATTCCTTCTATTTTACAAAAAAAAAAAGAAACTGAGGCACAGAAAATTACTATTAGCTTCAGATGTGGGATTTGAGAACATATATTCCTGACTTTATGGCTAACCTTCTTTCACAAATGCAAGGTTGCTTCATGATTTGTCAGTCATCATTATGTGAGTGTCGCCTTCCAGAAAACTAAAATTATTTCTATTTCACCTAGGTCACTGATGAAGGATGATGGGATGAAAAGACCATTAAACTTTAAGTTGGAAGACATGGATTCAAATCCCACTATATGATCCTGGATAAGTTAGTTCCTGACTCAAAGCCCAGCCCTCTGCCTTTTATCCTTCTGTGTAAAGAACCACATCTATAAGCCATCCACGACAGCTACAATGTCCTCATCTAAAACACAGGGGTAACCAATAAACATTGGATGGAAAGTGCTATTTGCATCCAGAGAGAGAATTATGGAAACTGATTGTAAATGAATACATGCTATGCTCACTTTTTTCTTTTTCCTGTTCTTTTTTTTCCACTTGTGTTTTTTTTTCCTTTCATTCTGATTTTTTTTTCTCCCAACATGATTCATCAGGTATTGTGTTTTAAAAAAAAATAAAACAATAAAATTCTGAAAGTAAATAAATATATAAAAAACAGGAATAATATTACCTACCTCTTCGCTGGGTTATTTCAAAGATCAATGGGATAATAACTGTAAAGCATTTAGCAACATGCCTCAAAACAAAGCATTGTTTTGTTGTTCCTGTTTGTTCTTTGAAAGTTAGCAATATGAATCCAACATCAGACATTTGCTAAGTGCCCCTGGCAAGTCATTTAAACTTTCCTCAACGTCCTCAACTGATGCTGTTGTTTGTCCTTCCTTCTTGAAGCAAACCTCAGAGGTCACCATGACAAGCAAATGAAACTTATTTGAATGAGGGAAGCCTGTGCAAGGTCAGACATGGAGGTCTTGAGTCCCAGGATGAGGTAGGAGAAAGAGCACTGGGTTCTGAGGATCAGAAGACTTAGATTATACAGTTCCAGTTCTACCATTCACTCACTGTGAGACCTGTGCCTTAATCTCTGGAGTTCCGTTTTCTCATCCATAAAAAGAGGCTAAAGTTAGTTCCTTTCTGACAAAAATATGGCCTGATGCTAGTATTTACACATACATCTGCATAAGCAAAAAGGAACAACTGTAAAATAACAGAAATCACAGCAGCAGTGCAGGTAGACTGCTCTTGTATGTGGCGATCACATTACTGGTGAGACTCTCACTTTATTTTTCTGGTGGCAGAGATGGACTGATTATGCTAAAAGCCAAGAGGATCTGGCTTCCAATACCCACTGCCATTTTACTCGCTGTGAACAAACGACCTCACTCTCTGAACCTCTGTTTCCTTAATCATAAAATGAGGTTGAACTAGGCCTCAAATTAATCAGTCAATTAACAAACACTTATTGAGTGCCTCCTATGTGCCAGGCACTGTGCTAAGCAGTGGGACCAAAGGCCCACAATGGTCCCTGACAAGCTGTAAATGCCTAGATTTAATAGATTTTTTTCCGGATCACATTCTCACATTTAGACATTTTTGACACTGACTAGGTGTATGACTTAGGACAAAATGGGACAGCACTATGGCTGTAGGGCTACATAGTACTACATAGCACTAGTTTACATAGCAGGCCTAAATGAAATAATTAGCATGAAGTGCTTTGTGAATTTTAAAGCACAGTATAAATTATTATTAAAGAGACTATCCCCAAAGTCAAGGATTAAACAAAACTAACTTTTACGAGACTCTATATGTAACTGCCCCATTTTGCACATTCCACATCAGTCAATGAGAGAAAAAGGAAAAAACTACTAGAGCTTCTCATGTGAAAGAAACATGAAGTCCTGATACAACCAACCCTACCTTACCCATGCACACATGTCTTCAATCTCTACAACGCAATGGCTTTGGAGATTATTTTATAAATTGTGACAAAAAAGTTCACAATCTGGTAGCCAATCCTCTCTCGATGAGGCAACTGGGGTTAAGTGACTTCTCCAGGGTCACACAACTAGTAACCACATTTGAATTCAGTTCCTCCTGACTTCAGGGCTGGTGCTCTATCCATTGCTCTACCTACATGCCCCCATCCTCTCTTAATGAGCCTTTCAAACCTCAGCTATACTGGTCTTTAAACAACAGCTACACAGTCTACTATCTATACATATACATTCAAAATCTCTTAGCATCTATCAGATCTCAACTTCTATGTAGCCTTCAAGAATACAGAGTCACCTACATGGCACAAAGAGATTGAATCTTGATAATAAGACATAATATATTACACTTATTACTTAATGTAATTAATTGATAAAATAATTTGTACAGTAAGCAGAAAATGCTGAAATTTATAAATAGAATTACAGACAGAAACAGACAAAAAAGGAGACTGTGCAAAGCATACACACACACACACACACACACACACACACACACACACACACAAATACTAAGAGATTTAACTTGAATTCCCATATTTCAAGTATAATAAAAAATAAATAAGTAAACCAAAAACGGAACTTACCCATTAAAAGTTTTCTTGCCATAGATAGACCCTATAAGGGCCCCGAAGAGCAGTATCCACCTCATGTCCAATAGGATGGGTCATGAAGTTCCTGAGTCAGGCTGTATTTATAAGGAATCCCAACAATGTGAATGAAATTCCCACTCCTGTACAATAACAGTCTGTATCTATGTGACTTCCATTCCTTTGGGATGATAAAGGACAAGGTACTTGATTGACAAGTCAAGACTACTCTGATCCTCAGGCTCAGAAAGATTGACCTAAGGAGCCCTGGGCATGTAGATGGGGTGCCTAGTTCCCTGAGGGACGTTTTTCCCCCTGAGTTTAGAGTGATCAGGACAAGACTAAGAATTCTACTAATAACAGCAACGATAGCTAGCCTTTATATGGCACATTAAAGGTGCAATCCTAAAAGGAAGATGGGTTGTTATTCAGTTATTTCAGTCATGAACAAGTTTGTGATCCCATTAAGGCTTTTCTTAGCAGGGACACTGGAGTGGTTGTGATTTCCTTCTCTACTTCAATATATATATTGATTGTTATTCTTCTTATTGTCTTTTTTTTTAATTTTCCAACTCTCCATGACCCCACTTGGGATTTTCTTGGCAGAGGGGTTTGCCATTTCTTTCTTGAGCTCATTTTACAGAGGAGGAAACTGAGGTCAAAAGCATCAAGAGACTTGTCAGGGTCATATAGCTAGTGTTATTGTGAGAATCCAAGGAGATATGTAAAACTTTTAGCACAGTACCAAGGTGTTGTGACCACACAATACAAATAGCCCTCTTCCCAATGTGGCCAGCAGAGGTGGGGCAGGGGATAGAACACTGGGCTTAGAACCAGGGAGACTCTTCTTTCTGGTCTCAGACCAGGGCAAGTCACTTAACCCTGTATACACTGGTGAAGGTTAGAGAGGTAATAGACAAAGATGGGGGCCAGGTAGGACACAAACGGACACCACAGAGATTCGGACAAAAGGTTATGACAAATCCAATGGGGACTGATTTCTTTGGGCTGAGAGCAGGGAAGTTATACCCAAGTTTCACAGAGAGCCTTCACCACCTGCAGATGTCCTGGACTCTGCCCACACTCAGAGAACTGTCTGTAGACATTCAAAGCCATCTGAGTTAAGCTAGATGGGACTGGATGGTCACTAAGGCTCCTTCTGACACTCAAATTCTGTGACTCAGAGGAAAAACAGCCAGCTCCTAACAAGTGGAGCCATCGTATTTTGAGCATCTCCCTGACTTGCAGTTCTAGCATCACGTCCAAATGCAATTCTACAACTAAGAAATGGAGATCCAGGAGGAAGGGCCTAGCAGGGGCGCAGGACTCTTGACTCCCAGTTCATGACTTTTCTGACTTTATCAGGCCAGAGTTCTTCCTCAGTGAGGTTTGTATTAGAAACCCTGGTCAGATGGCCACAGCCCATGTTCTCTAGATGGAACTGGACTATACCAGTGGACCTGCACCTGGACCCAGGGTGGCCCAATCGATGAAGAACAGAACTTCTTGGTCATTGGCCAAACACCTGGGATTTTTCAAAACTCTAGGTACAAAATCTTCACAAATTCAAAATATGTAGAGCTAGTAAGAATATTCAATGGGAATAAAGGAAATAAACAAACAAATAAAATGAACAAATAAATAAAAGGAAAATAATGGGACTACTTCATTCTTCACATTAATCCAGACTTGGCTGTTTGATCTAGAAAACATGTTAATAACCTTTGAATAGTCTAATGAACTTGGGCATCTAGAATATTCTAGATTCAAAAACTTCAGAGTCACATGAATTCTTGGAGGTGAACACATCCAACCCCATTATTTATAAAGGAGAAAATATATAAATATAGATAGAGATAGAGATAGAGATAGAGATAGATAGATGTATACAGGATATGCATATATAAAGCCATAGAAGACAAAGAGACTTGAAACTAGGTCTTCCTCACTCCAGTCTCCTCTCTATTTCTCTGCCTCTATTTAAAAGTCTTCCAAGTACATTCTGAGGGTCCTTTGTTGAAGGCGGCTTTCTTAAATATTCTGCTATTACTCCTGATGGTCAATTCAGCTGGTCTTGTATGGTCTAAGACTTTACTCACACTTGGCAAAACCAGGCGGCTCACTACAAATAGGCAAGTGTCCTCCAATGAGCTGTAGCGGCAACACCCAGGTTTCCCAATCAATCACAGGATAGTCAGCCAAGGCAAAGTTTGCTAGCCTGGAAAACTCTTACTATTAATGGTTCTTACTCCTTAAATACATGAGCCATGTGTGTATATATGTGTGTAAACAAAACATGTGTCTGTCTTTACATGCATGTGTGTGTTTCCTCCCTCCTGCTTTTCTTCTCTCTCTCTGTCTCTGTGTGTGTCTGTCTCTCTTTCCCCCTTCTCTCTCTGTCTCTTTGTCTCTTGTCTCTCTGTCTCTCTCTCTCTGTCTGTGTGTGTGTGTGTGTGTGTTTCTCTCTGTGTCTCTATCTCTGTCTCTATCTCTGTCTCTCTCTCTGTCTGTCTCTGTCTCTTTCCCTTCTCTTTCTCTGTCTCTCTGTCTGTCTCTCTCTGTGTCTCTCTGTCTTTCTCTCTGTTTCTCTCTGTCTCTATATCTCTGTCTCTGTCTCTCTCTGTGTCTCTGTTTCTCTCTCTCTCTGTGTCTCTGTCTCTATCTCTCTCTCTGTCTCTCTCTGTCTCTCTGTCTCTCTATTTCTCTGTCTCTGTCTCTATCTCTCTGTCTCTTTCCCTCCCTCTCTCCTTCCCTCCCTCCCTCCTTCTTTCCCTACTTTCCTCCCTCCCTCTCTCTCTCTCTCTCTGTCTCTGTCTCTCTGTCTCTCTCTATCTCTCTGTCTCTCTGTCTCTCTGTTTCTCTCTTTCTGTCTCTCTGTCTCTCTCTCTGTCTCTCTGTCTGTCTCTCTCTTTATCTCTCTCTGTCTCTATCTCTCTCTCTATCTCTGTCTCTCTCTTTCTCTCTGTCTCTCTCTCTCTCTCTCTCTCTCTTTGTCTCTCTTTCTCTCTCTCTCTGTCTCTCTCTGTTTCTGTCTCTCTTTCTCTCTCTCTCTCTCTCTCTCTCTCTCTCTCTCTCTGTCTCTCTCTCTGTCTCTCTCTCTTTCTCTGTCTCTCTCTCTCTCTCACTCTCTCTGTCTCTCTCTCTGTATCTCTTTCTTTCTCTCCCCTCTCTGTCTTTCTCTCTGTCTCTCTCTCTGTCTCTCTCTCCCCCCCCCCCTCTCTCTCTCTGTCTCTCTCTCTCTTTCTCTCTCTGTCTCTCTCTCTCTCTTTCTCTCTCTCTCTCTGTCTCTCTCTCTGTCTCTCTCTCTCTGTCTCTCTTTCTCTGTCTCCCTCTTTAGTGTAATATATATTATATATATAAATACACACACCCAAATATATAATACAGATTACACAAATATGTTCACTGTAACAGCAGAGTGCTGGGGAATATTTAACACTGGGCTCCCTGTCTGGGAGGTGATCTCTGCATGACATACTTTTAAATTGAATCTGCATTATTAAGATTTTTTCCTCATGGCTTGTTTAAGTCTAGCCAATGAATTTAGCTTAGTCCTGCTTTGTATCGGGTTTCTGAGGTGAAAGTGCTCGCACTGACCACATACAAGGCTTCAGGGAACCTGTAGCAGCCAGCTCCGGCTTGCCCCATTACACCTTTTCAGTTCCGTTTCAGACTCACACCTTCAGAGCCGCTAGCCGTACTCCTGGTATTTACTTAACTCCGGGTCACATGCTCTCTGTACGGAATCCCCAGGAGACCTCCCCCCAAGGGAAAATGTCATACCTCCAAAGCCAGAACCCCAGTTCCTGTTGGGATCGACGCCCTTGCAAGTGGAGTTTGAATTGACGGCTCTGTTCTTGCGCCACAGACGGTTCTAGAAGGAAAATATGGTCATTGTGTCCCAAGGACATTCGCACCCTTGGGTGTCTTGGGAAAGGGCCTGGGACTTGGGCTGGTACAAATCTTGGCTTCTGATCCCGTCTCTTATGGGCCGTGTCATTTGGGACAATCACAGACTTTTAGGACCGGAAGAGACCTAGCCGTTGATGATGAACATTTATTAGGCTCCTCCTGTATGCTGGGTCATATAAAAAATGAGGAAGCTGAGGGCAGAGAGGCGATCAAGGTCACAGAGGTCGTGACAGAAAGAGCTAAAACAGGATCCGGTCTCTGGGCCCCAAATTCCAAGCATCATTATGAAATGAGGACGGTGATCCTCCTCATGCTCCCTCCACAAGCTGAGCCAGGGTCTGCCCAGTGGTGCTGGTCACGCAGCAAAGGCCATTACTGAGCTCTGGGTCACTCACCCGGCCGCCATTGCCACCTGTGCCCCACGGGAGGCGGGGAGGGATGGGTCAGAACCAGGGCAAGCCAGACCCACGGATGAGGTGTGAGCCCCCGGCCCAAAGGGGCCGGACCGCTGAGGTCGGGCCGGGAGCACTGGATTTGGGTCAGAAATGGGTCAGTCTGTGGACAGACTGCCTCACCATGGGCTGGAGGTGCCACTGTCATGAGGGGTAGGAGTCTGGGGTTCTAGCCCAGTTGTATCACTTAAGTTATAGCTAGTCTAAGTGGTACAGGAATAGAGCACTGGCTTGGGAATCAAAAGACCTGGATTCCAATCTTAGTTCTACAATGCAGCTGTGTGATTTGGGGCAAATCATTTAACGTTCTGAATGTTCCCCAAAACTGATATTATTCCTACAATAACCATGGGAGGTAGGTGTTATTATTATTCCTAGGCAGACAAAAGTTAATAATTTGACCAAACTTACACAACTAGTAAATATCTGGGTCAAGCTTTAATTCAGGTCTTCCTGATTCCAAGTACAGCATTTTATTTACTGTTCTACTTCATAGTTTTACAATAGTTTATGTGGGGGGGAAAATGGGGGTTTTAGTGTACTACAAGCTCAATGTGTCTGAGTCAATTTAGCAACCAAAATATTTAATGCAATCTGCTCATACATTTATTATTCAATTAAAAAAAAAATACCAAAGCTAGAATATTGGTTCTAGATGACTCATCTGACCATTGAGTTGGCCCCAGGTGGGAGGCATGGACTAACTAAAGTTTGAAGATTGCACTATTTTTCTCAGTTGAAAGGGGTAAATATATCAATCTGTGATTGAGCACAAGCCTGACTATTGTGCCCATCAGAGACCACGAAGGCATGTTGTAGAACCAAACTTTACCCAGATTTAAAATATCAAAAGGAATTAGGTCTAGGAAGTCTATACAAATTTTCTATTTTTCAGACCAAATTTTGGTAGAGCTCCATCTAGATTAGTTCTCCTTAAGTGTTCCTCCTGATAGCACCTCCAAAATAAATGAGACCTGTCCTTGAAAAAAAGGTAACAAACTATTTTATCATGCTTTTTTGGTGCTACTATCTAAAAAAGTGAATGTTTGCAGGTTCAGACTGAAAGTTCTTGCTGTTCAATCATGTCTGACTCTTTGTGGCCCCATTTGGGATTTTCTTGGAATGTTTCCTGGAAGGGTTTCCCAATTTTTTCTCCAATTCAGTCTACAAATGAGAAATCTAATCAAACAGGACTTGCTCAGGTAACCCAGCTAGTAAGTGTCTAGGGCAGGATTTGAATTCAGACTTCCTGATTCTAGGCCCAGGCTGAAATAGAGAAATACTAAAAATCTTCTTCGGAAGAAAAAAAAAAGGAAAATTTCTCATTTCAAGCTCTCTTGCAACTCTGAAATTTAGTTGAGTAGGATACTCATTAAATTAGAAACTGTGTTTGAGATGGATATTCACTTGACCAATCCTCTTAATTTCTCTCAAGTCATCTATCAGCCTCTCCCACCCCTTCCCACAAAGTCCAAAAGGCATAATAGAGGGCAGAAACATAGATCAAAAGGAAGTAATGGCTTTTTAATTGTAAGGTTCCTTCCCTGTTTAGAGTTCCATTAACGCAGGGTTCTTTTTTTTTCCCCCTCAAGCAATTGGGGTTAAGTGACTTGCCCAGGTCACACAGCAAGGAAGTATTAAGTGTCTGATGTCACTTTTGAACTCCAGTCCTCCTGTCTTCAGGGCTGGTGCTGTATCCACTGTGCCACCTAGATGCCCCCTCAAGCACAGTTCTAAGGAGTCTAAGGTCAAAGACTCAGACCTTAGAAATTGTTCAGGTCTCTCATTTCACAAATGAGGAACTGTGCTCTCTTGCCTACTGACTTAGATGGAAGCCCACATTAAAATCTAATTAGTTAATTAATTAGTGAGATATTCTTGGTCCTACCTGGACATCCCTTACCATGACGGTATAGGAGATGCCTCTGGAATTCAGAGAAAGGAACTCTCATATCCACAGGGAGGCTGGGCCTGGCTGGACCATGCCAGAAATCAACCTTTGCAGGAAATGGAGCAGAGGAAAGAAAGTAGATTGAGTTTCATCATGTAACCCCAACATTTGCACTCAGGTGGGATGTAAGGGCTTGGTCTACTATTATCTAGCAGAGTCGCTCCCCTCCTATATTTCAGAAAAGTTCATGTCTGCAAACTAGGGGGGAGGTATAAAGAGAATTTCTTGTCTTTTTCCCCACCCCATGCTGCCCAAACCACTGCCATCTTCCAGCATTGCTTCTTGGTCAAATTCCACCTTGTTCTGGAGCATCTTTGGGTCCCAAAGGCCCTCAAGCACCCCTTATTAGAGACTTTATCTAAAGTGGGGATGAGTGGTCACCAATCACTGTAATTATAATTGAAAAGGCCTTTGGGAACAACAAAAACCAGGTGTTGAATGGAATTATAGAGAACATATCCCTTTCCTTCTGCCATGGAATGGACAGGAAAACTTCAAGTTCGTTATATAACAAAAGCTTATGAAACATTTAGATTCCTTCACCAAAATTGGCCACTTGTGTTACTTATCCTTGCCCTGCCTTGAGTTTTTATTCTGCAAAATAGGGGATAATAATAGTATCTACCTCCCAAGATATATGTTATAAGGATAAATGAGAATATCTATAATATATATATACACATGCATATAGATGTCTGCATTGCTTGATAAGCATTAAAATGCTTTATAAATGCTTATCATGATCATAAAAAAGAACATTTGGATTCTACTCTTGGACATCTTTGGTGTCCCAAAGTCACTTCGTGGCTCTCTGTTAAAAAGGGGAAAGTTATTTGTAATATCCTTTGATAACTGATCAATAGAAAAACTCATAAGTTTTAAAAAGTGAGGATTGTGCCCAGAGGTAACCACTGGTCTCACCTGTGGGAATGACTATGTTCAGGAATACTGGTTGCCTCAACTCCCCCCCCCCAATAAAATATATTTTATTATAACAAAAGAAATTCTGCTAAACTCAGAGGACTCTTGACTATCACCTTGAGCAAAATCCTTTAATCTCTCTTAATCCCATTTCTTCATCTATAAATGGAGACAATGAAGTCTATCTTTCCTTAAAACATGGGCTGGTAAGGATCAAATGTGATTATGTAAGTGAGGACACTTTGGAACTACAGAGCCTCACACAAGTATCAGGAACCTGGTTTTTTTTTCTGACTATTAGAGAAAGGTTTCCAATCTAAATAAAGTATTGATATTATTATTAAAGATATAAATATAGGAAATATATGAATATATACTATAAATCTATAACCATAATGTACAAGAATGTAAATATAAGAAATAAAAGATTAATAATACCTCTTTATGATTAATTATCTCATTTGATCCTCACAACAAGCCTGGAAGGCAGGCACTACTCTTACAGGTAATAAGATTAATAAATAACAATTAGATAGTGCCTCATATATTCTAGTCATTGTGCTAAGCACATATTACAAATATTATTTCATTTAATCCTCAGGAGACTCCTGAGAAGTGGGTGCTATAATGATCCCCATTTTACAGTTCAGGAAACTGAGGCAGGCAGAGGCCTGACTTGCAGCCAGGAAGCCCCCAAGGCTGAATTTGCACTTAGCACTCTAACCACTACTTCATCCAGGTGGTAAAATGGGCTATTAGGATGGACCCAAAGCACACATTTGCTTCCCTGAACCTTTTCATCATGACATCTATGAGTTATGTGGTGCTCAGTTCCTGATACTGGACACCAGTGTTTTTTGCACCCAATTTTGGTGCAAAAATGCCTCTTGCCCCTGCCAATGACTATTAAACTCCCAGTTTCACTGGATGTTCCCGGCTCAACCATCCTGCTCAGCTGCGTAAATGCCCACACGCATGGAGATGGATCCCTGTGGGCTCTGATCTTTCCCAGCAAGGGTCCTTGGGGCTTCCCTGGAATTTTATGATCTTGGAGGGATGGGGGAGGAAGGGGTGCTCCAGGCCGGATTCCTTCCTTCCCGCTAGCGTTGCTGGGGGTCCCAGGAAGGGCGCTCTAGCACAGGAGGGCCAGCTAACGCAGGGTCTCCAGACGGACCCCAATCCTCCCGCGGAGCCCTCCTCTTGGGAGGGGCCGACTGCTGTTACATTAATTCCACGGACCTCAGCCGCCCACTCTTTGGTAAATGCCGCGTGACAGAGCCACTTTCAAAAGTGAAAATGAATTAAAATTAATGAGTATTTCACGACAGCTCCAGGTTAGAGACACCCCGAGGGAGTCCAGGGATGAGCGCTGGGAAGCAGCCTTCTGTCAGTCTCTGGGTCTAAAACCAGCAGCGCTGGGCTCGGGGTTAGAGGGCCGACTGAGGATTTCCAGACACAAGCCCTTGATTGCGCAGAGGAGAAACCAGCCAGTGAGAGGATCTGTCCGAAGTCCCAACGGCCGTTTGTAGCGGAGATGGGATTCGAACTCGTGGCTTCTCCATTGCATCATGGGAACTCCCGGGCGCCAAGCTCACCTTCAAGTCTTCGGAGTCCTCTAGATTCCGGAGTAGTTGGAGCTGCTTCTCGTCCTTGGCCCTGACACGGAGAACCTGGTCTCTGGGAAGACATAAAAAAGCCTAGGGGCGGGATGGTGGCAGGGAGTCCGGGGCAGGTGGGAGCCACGGGAGGTGTTAGTCCCTGGGGTTCTTTTGATGGAGAAGCATTGGGGAAGGGGGGGGCCAGAAGGAGAGGTACCAGCAGCAGAACTTCGGGCGGGTGGACCAGCTCACTCCCTACCCCTTCTGGGTATGGAGATCAGCAGAGAAAAGAGGGAGGAGCAAAGGGAGAGAAAGTGTGGGGAATTAGAAAAGGAAGGGAGAGAGAAAGAGGAAAGACATTTGTTTAATGGAGAAAAGGAGGCAGAGATGGTTATTGCAGGACCAGTTCAGCGGCTCCAGATCCTCCCCTGCTTGCCCTACATGCTGTAGGGCAGGATGTATCAGGATGCTAATAGGAAGAAAGAATTAGAGGAGGAAGGGGGAAGGGGGTGACTGCAAATGTACCCATTTCACAGGCACTGAGAACTGAGGCAGCTAGAAAGCTCTGGCTCTCTCTAGTGAGATTCCCTCCCACCCCCACCCAGGACTCCAAGGCAGAGAGCCCCTTCTTACCCACTGAACATCTTCTGGCTGGAGACTACTGCCAGGAGGAAGCTCAAGACGGGGAGATGCTTCATGATGAGCCAGAGCAGAGCAGGACTCCCGGCTGCCATGGGCGTGTGGAGCGTTCAAGGGCTGTTCCTCATGGCCTCAGCAGCTAAGCCTCTGCTTATCTTGGGAGGAACAGAAATGAGGGATGGAGAAGCCGCTGGATGCTCTGGTTAGGGCACCTGCCCCGCCCTCCCCACTTGTAGCAGAGCCCCCGGGGCAGGTGGAGGGTCAGAGAGGAACCCGACAAAAGACTCTCAGCCCTGACAAAGGGGGAAATAAAACTACGTTCTACTCTGCATTTGGGCGTTATCTTCCAGAACAATGAGAGTTCAGATTAATTCCAAATCATTTCTGACTTAGGGAGCTACTGTGACTGTTCCAAGATAATTTTATGTAATATTTATGAGAATCCAAGACGTGTAAAATATAATTTTAGGTGAATGTCATTGGGAAATAACAATGTTAAAAAAACAATTAGCATTTCTCTAACACTTAAAAAAACAACTTTCCTGTTCCTAACACACACTCTCCCACTTTCCCTTCGGTCTTCCCTTCTCCCAGGAGAGCCAGCTTGGGATTTAATGCCCAAAGCAGCAGTAACCTCATTGCATGGGTGCTGTAAGTGCAGGATAGAACACCACCGCTAGAAAAAGGAAGGGATGAGTTCAAATACAGCTTTAGACACTTACTAGTTGTGTGACCATTGACAAGTCATTTATCTCTGTTTCACTTTTCCTATCTGGGAGGGAGGGCGGGCAGTTGAGAGAAGCTTGCTGAATGATTTAACAAAATGTAAATTTGACTCTTGGGGGAAGTCCTATTGTATCCCCCTTACAGTTTAGGGAGGAGCACTGAGGACCCTGTGTGTTGGAAGCCATTCCACCATTCCCAGTGCTCTTCCCTAAAGCAGAATCTCTTCCCGGGGCCCACAGAACCAAGATTTCTGCAATGGAGGCGATTGAGATCACCATGGGGAGGCTGCCAGAGTCACCGGCCACAGCGGGAGCAGAAAAGAGATCTTCAGGGCCGCTGAGCCGAGGACCCACAGCGGGGAAAGCTGGCGCTCCGGTACCAGCAGTCAAACAAAGGTCACTCTCAGGGGCGCTTCTCAGAAGCCCGCTCCCATCCCCGGAGCTTCCCAGAACGACAGATTAACGGAGGCGGCCAGGAGGACTAGGGACATCAAGAGTCCTCCCAGGTGGCTCTACTCCCTGCCTGTCCCAGCGCCCTCGGTCCCCAGGAGACTCACAGTTTAAAAAAAAAAAAAAATTAAACCCTGAACTGCAAAGGACACAGGTGGTCCTCGTCCCTCCTCCCTCTCCCCTCCTCCTGAAAGAGTGATGTTCAGCCTCAGGGGTCTGGGAATAAGGAAGCCCTGAACTCCTATTTCTGGCTTAGACACTAGCTGGGTAAAGTGAAGGCACATACGGAAAAATCCATATTGGAGTAGTAGATATAAGAATAATATATTGGAATTATATATAAGTATTATATTCTAGGGTAATAGATAGGGATGTGTATTGGAATTATACCCATTAGAATAATAGATGGGAATATATATTGAAATAATACCTATTAGAATAATAGGGATATATATTGGAATAATACCTATTATAATAACAAATGGCAAGTATATTGGATAATTCATATTAGAAAAATATATTAAAACAATGTACATAGGAATATATTGGGATTATTATTCTCATTAGGATATTATTGTAATAAATTATTCCAATATATAAAGGATGTATCTATGCATATGCTTTATTTATTGGAATAATACATTAGAATAATGTATATATTAGATAATATGTAGAAAAATGTGTGTGTTTATATTTAGGTACACATGTGTTTGTATGAATGAGGGAATTTGTTTTCTTTGACTATATATTTTTAGTAAAGATTCTTCCCCTTTTTAATGGAAAGGAAGTGGGGAGGGAAAAAGATATATTTTTCCTTGAAAAAAAATGAAATGAGATTTTAAAAAATAGATACCATGTTTAATATGATTGAACATGTATAACCTATATAAGATTATTTGACTTTTTAGGGAGAAGGAAAGAGGGAAGGAAAAATGGAAACCAAAACCTTAGAAAACTAAATGTTAAAAACTAAAAAAAAAATATTAAAAAATAGATGTATGAGAGAAGAACTTACAAGATAAGTATTGTATAAATTCCCTCCCCTTTTGTTATTTCCCTGTGTCCTGCATATGCAGACATATTTACTTAACATTAGTCAGTGACATTTATCAGTATTTTGTAAGGGCCCTTTAAATGGGCGGGCACAGCACAACAGGAGATTTGAGTGTCCTAGAAGTAATCTCTGTGGATATAGGACTGCCCTGTGGGTGGGATCCTGTCCATATTGAGATAGCTTTGTAATGGGTGACAGCTCTCTTGCTGGTTGGCTGTGTGTGAGAGACCTCATAGGCCCTTTATAAGCCCACTGCAGACAGCAGTCGCTCTCTTTAACCTGACGCTCTTTAACCTGGCTCCCTAGCCTGGGGTAGCTAAGCCAAGCTGATAGATAGCAGAGAGAGGTAAGAAGTTTGGTAGTGAACACATGGGTCTTCAGACCAGGTGTTCACTAGGGAACTAACAAGTCAGGGCATCAAGTCAGGGCATTATGTGAGTAGGTATAATAAAGGCTTTTAAGATTACATGTGCTGTCCTTGAGTGCGCTACCAGTTATTAAACTACTATTCAAGAAATTGTGGCCAGAGACCTTTGAAGGCCTCAGAGGAGGCAAGCTGGGTAGAGTTGACACTGCAAAGGTCAGTGGTCAAAGGTACTCTGTTGGGCGTAGGACAGACTAGTAATTGTAACTGCCAGGAGAGCATGTTACAGTATTTGACATTTATCGATATTTAGTCTGTTAGTTTAAACACTGTCTGCTTTGATTATCTAAAGCCTAAAGGCCTGATTTTCAGTTTCCTAGAAATCAGATTATTTTGGGGAAACAGAAACTTTCCATTTCAGATAGCAACGTCTCCCCCCCTCAATGCTATCTTACTTGTGATGTAATCTCTTGTAACAAAATCTATAAAAGCTGTGTATAGTCACTGATTCTTTGGCCCTCCTGCTGTACTTTCTCTTTCCTTTATCTCTCACATCTGGACTGCCCTCCTTTCATGAAAAGCTATAATAAACAATTTTCTGCTTTCTACTTTGAGTGATCTCTGAGTAGTCCTTTAGGGGTCTTCTGCATCCCACACAAATGGAGGCTCATCCGGGATGAGGGTCTTTGGGAGAGACAGCTGTGCACCCCTAATGGGGACAGGCGCATACATGGAGTACTTTTCTCCTGGTCTCTGGCTCTGAGTGTGTAGCTACCCTCCCCCCTTAGACAACAACTCGAGGCAGAAATAGTCAGTGGAAAGCAGAATTGAAGACTGAGGGAAATTGAGTCCTGATGGCCAGCAAAGTGCAGTCTGAAAGAATTTACATGTGTAACTCAAGGTAAAGCTCTCAGGAGGCTGGGGGTTTATTGGCTCACTCAAGGTAGATCAGAGGGATTAGCCCTCCTAAATTTGTTTTTGGTGGGGACTGCTGTTGACCCCAGTAATAAAGGACTTTCCTGAGGAATCTCTTGGGTGACTGTGGGCATGAGGGTAATGAGAACCTCCACTGACACCTGGATTGGGACCAGGTTGTAAAATAGGACAGAAGCAGTCCAAGAATTTGTGTCAGGATATTAGCCAGAGAATACCAGTCTACAGTCCTCTTGGAAGTCGACTTAAAGACTGGAATGAACTTCTCAGATATAAAAGAGAAGAAAACTGGGAGGATGTTCCCAGGACGGTTTGGGTATATCAGACTTAAATCTGTATGTAAAAGGTAAAAATAGAGTTCTGCATGTGTCTGTGTGTGTACGTCTGCTTTGCATTCTGTGTTCTATGTTAAAAGTCAGCAAGCTTGTAAGACATAAGAATTCAGCCTGTATTGCAGGCTTAGAAAAATATCAGGCTGAACTGTTGGAATTGGAATCCATTCAGAGTAGTAAATCTTTCATAGTGGCTCAAAATGTATTTGTCTTTGATCATGGCAAGGTAATTTGGGAACTGATTTTGGCTTCTCAAGATTAGAATAGTGGAAGAAAAGAAAATCTTTTTCTCTCCCTCTGCCTCTGACTGACTGAAGCAGCTTTGTGGGAAAGAGGGAGAGAAGGGGGGAATATATCTAATATAGTGAAATGAGAAATTTCAAGCATGTAGGAATGAGAAAAACATAGATTGAAAGGGATTTGAAAGTTTGGAAAATTTTTAGAAAATGGAAGAGCAGTGTGCTATCACTTTAAAAACTCCTGTAAGCAAGGAGTCCATAACTTTGTTATCAGAACTTGAGTTTGTGAAATCATGCAGGAAGAATCTCAAGGTAAAAACAAAAATTGGCACTTAACTCTCCTGACTTACTAAAGAAAAGAAATTGAATGGAATATTTAGGTAGATTTTAGGAAATTTCACAAACTAAAGTGCTAAGTTAATTTAAAAATAATTTTAAATTGGTATGTGTGTTGAAATTGAAAACTTAACACATCTAATAAATTAAACAAATGACATCTCCAAATGGCACAAGTCAGGGGAGGGCAACGATATCCAGTGGCCTTTCTGTCAAAAATCTTAGACCCAGTGGCAAAAGGATGGCTCACTTGCATTCAGGCAGTTGCAATCACAGCACTCCTAGTGGAAGAAAGCCAGAAACTAACATTTGGTGGTAGTCTAATAGTAAGTGTTCCACATCAGGTCCGACTAATTCTGAATCAGAAAGCCAGGAGGTGGTTGACTCCAGAATTTTGAAATATGAGGCAATATTACTGAAAGAAGCAATGAAGGTATATGTGAGGAGAGATTGGGAAAGAGAAAAGAGAGAGAGTCAAAGAATCAAAATGCTAATTCAGACTTTACAAGGATAGGGGAAAGAGTGAAATAAAAATAGAGTAAGAAGGGTAAATAGCTAAACATGGGGGCCCTCTGACCTGTGGAAAAACTAGGCATGCTTCTTTTAAAAAATTGTCCCAGGAGAAGAAAGAAAAATCATCATTAGCAAGTTTGCTTTCATGGAATTAGAGAACAAAGTTTATGAGGAGTAAAGTTGGTTGGGAGAATTAGTAATTGTCTGTCTGATTAAGAATTTTGGGAACTCACTATATTTTAAAGAGGTATTATAATTTTAAAATTGGGAAAATAATTTTACTGTTGCCTTGCACATGCTAGATTTATTCTGAATATGAAATCTTAAGAATTATTTGAATATTGAGGCCTTTACAACTGAAGAGAAAAACTTTTTTATTATTATTTGGTTGGATTTCAAATTAAAATATAGTTTATTAAACAAAATGCCAGTAGCTTACTTTAGGGGAAGTTGTGTTTGTATCTTCAATGGTATGTTACTTTCTAGAAGTATTGGGTAACTTGTAAAAAAAAAAAAATTCTGTCAGCTCTGTTGAACATATATATGGGTTTTATGGAGTTATTTAGCTATTCATTGTGCTGTGAAAAGCTTAAAAGTTTTGAAGGAATAAATGGAGAATGAAGGAGATTTAAGAAGGATTGATTAGTAGGAGCACATTAAAAGCTTGAATGATTTCAAGAAGGAATTAGTGGAAAAAAAGAAAGAAGGATCTGGTTGGGAAGGGTAGTCACAGAGAGACAGAGATGGGATGTGTTTCTTTGGAGATAATGTTGGTAAGAGAAACAGAAGGAAAAATATATAACAAGAGGGAAAGAGGAAGTTGAACAGAGGGTGGGGAAGCCTTATAGACTTGGGGAGAAATTTGATATTGGGAGAAAGTAAATAAACTGATTTAAATCCTGAGAAGGATTACTGCATAGGAAAAGAATTTTTTCTTCCTTTAAGGGTAAAGATTTAGCTGACTTCCCCTTCATTCTTTAAGGCTGCTTCTTTGGAAGTCAGGTGAAGGGAAGGGCAGCAGTAGAAAGGTGCTGCAGCTGCTTAGTTCCTTTTGCTGAAGAAAGCAATCTAATCTTTTAAAGAGACAGGTTGCTCTTACAAGATGTTAATTTATTGAGTATTTGTTTCTTTAGATACATAATGGTTTCCTTGTTTAAGGAATATGATTATAAATGTGATCTATAATTTGAAAGGGTTATTTCAAAAAGTTTAATTGATGTTTTAAAGAACTTTTCAGATTCTTTTATGTGAATAATGCAAATTATTTAAAGGAACTCCAAGAATAGTTTTTGCCTTCATCCTTTTGAAAATATTTTTGTTATGGACAATATGTAGTTTGGGAGTTTTCTGTGTTTTGGGTATTTTAAAAGCAAAATGATTGGTATAATATTCAACTTATGAAACACCTACTTGAGTATGTAAGAATTGTGTGAACATTCTGGGATAAATTTCTTATTGTAATCAATATAAGATCATAGTAAATAACTGTTTGGGATTTATCTGAAATTTTGGTTAATGTTTGTTATTGGAGATAAAATTTCTTGGGCTTGTAGTTAATACTATTTGGGAGTTTTGAAGTTCCACCCTCTGACAGTTAGTAAGACAATTAACTGGAATAAAACTGAGTTAAGTCTATTTTCTCCTGGACTGCTTATATTATGTTGTAGTCATGTCTGCATTTTTCTCCTATGACTGGTTTCTATGTTCAGAACAATAGTCAATAAGAATTGTTAATGCAATTCAATTATGTCATACCTTGCTGAATCCAACCTGATTATATGTAATCATTATATCCTAAATACTTGGGCAAATAAGATTTAGTCTGATCATCTATCTGTTACTGGATATGGTTTTTATGATATTTAAGTGTTTTTCAAAAGGTTTCCAACTAATAAGAGTTCAATTAGCACAGTGAGACCTAACTGCTATTTATTTGAGACGATAGCTGATAGCCATTAGCCTGCCCCATTAAGCAAACTCATCTCTTCACATAGGAAGCTACTGGCTCTTCACATTTGGCAGCAGGCTGTTCTAACCTTTGTTAGATTTTGTTGTTATAGATTTTGGTCAAATTACAGATAATTGAATTTCTTCTGGGACCTGGATTGGCCCATCTGAAGCTTTGATAGCTATCAGCACATCACACCCACCCCCTGCATGGATTGAGGGCCTCCGCCCATTCTCAGACTGAAGCAGTTTAGATTGAGACCATTGCCCCTGCTCCTGATGTAATTTGGACTGATATGGGGGAGTGGGAAAGTGGTTAGTAAATTATTGTTAACATTTTAACTATTACTGTGTGTTTAAGACTTGGGTTGGAAATTGTTAAATTGCTGTTATGGATGTATAAGAACTTTATATGTGAGATGGTTACTTGATGCTTTAACTTTTAAATCCCTTATTCTGTTGGAATTGCTCTGGCAGACTCTGATTGCCTGTTTTTAGGAAATCTCCAAGATATAGACACCTGTCATGGGACTGGCACTCTCCAGCCCTGTAACCCCAGTTTTTTAATTGGTATTTCAGTATTCTCAAAGGACATTGCAGTTTTGAGAACAGGCCTCTAAAGTTCGGGGTTTGCCTGCCTTCATGGTCTAACTGTGCATATTCTTCTCAAAAATCTGGATCCTAGTAGCAGCTCCTGTTCTTCTGAGTGAGGACAGGTGGAGCTACTCCAGGCCCCAATCTTTCCCTCCTTTGGAGTCCCTGATAGACTTGAGGTGCCCCTCCTAGCATGGGCATCATGACTGTCTTGAGCACTGCTACTCCCTTTATAAGCAGAGGCTGAGTTATGTGCACAAATGACTGCAGATCACCTAAAACAGTGAACTGTCCATCTCAAACTGGATTCTCTGGCTGAGATGAGGGCCTTTGTACCGCTGATAACTCTGGGATTGTCAGGGAGAGAGTTGCTCTTGCCATAAGTCCTTGCATTTTCTAGTTTTATTTTGATTTATTTGCTTCACATTGGGTTGGTCAAAATTATGGTCCCAGGTATCTAGGGGAAGGTAATTCAATAATTCAAATATTCAGGAGAATGCATAAGGTTGTGCCTCAGTTTCCCTAAATTGTCATCTTTATTTATCTTTGCATTTTTATATCTGCCAAATGCCAATCTGTTCTATGATAAATGTTTCCAAGACAGTTGGTGGAAGCAACTATTATGTTATGGACTTATTGCAATCCTTGGTATTATCCTGTTGCCACTATGTCTACCCTAATTACGTTAGTAACCAGAATAGTTCAATGGTTCCTATCAAAAGTATTGCATACAGAAGATGCTATTAAAATTATGATTCTTCAGAGGAAAGGCTGGAATGTATTAGAGAGGGATGATCTTGATGGTGAACTTGATAAACAATGTATAGATAAGTTAACTGATTTTGAACAGTTTGTAAGTTCTTCATAGAAATATGATAAAAATCATTTACATATTAGAAGAGGGGAATGTGTGGAATAGAAAGATAAGGTGAAGAACTTACAGGAATGTATGAATTCTTTTTCTGTATTTTATTTTCATTATTTCTGTGTTTCCCCTATGACCTGTATAATATGTGCAGGCTCATATTTATGTGAGCCTTGGCTAGCTATAAACATATTTACTTAACCTGAGCTGATGACATTTATCAGTATTTGACATTTATCAATATTTAGTCTATGAGCTTGACCACCATCTGCTTGATTATCAGAAGCCTAAAGGCCTGGTTTTCTGTTTCCTACAAATCAGGTGATTTTGGATTAACAGAAACTTTCTAATCTCTCCAGATAGCAACAACCACTTAGAGGTCCCCCCCCCTCTGCTTCTCAATACTCTCTTGTATAAAAGCTTTCTATCTTTACTACTTCTCTAGACCTCCTACCAGGAGCTTTCTATTTTGCTTATCTTGTGATGGGACGGCTCATCCTCCAGAGGCTTAATAAACAACCTTTCTGCTTTCTGCTTTGAGTGAGTAGTCGTTTTGGGTAACGGTTTTCTAAACCCCCCACAACTCCTTTGGAACTGTCTTGGGTGCAATGAAATATTTAGACATACAACTAAGGAGCCCAAGAAATGTTTAGGTAATGGCCACCGGTCTGGAGTGTTTTGGGGATATCCGTATTTGAGCCAGAGAAAATACCCAAGAAAATGTAATTTGGACTGTCCTGAGAAATATACATTATACATTATTCCAATATACATCTAACCTATCTATTTTTCTAACAGGTATTTTTCTAATAAACATAGGTATCTATTATTCTCTAGGTATTATTCCAATATGCATCACTATTATTCTAACAGGTATCATTGCAATACACATCTCTATTATTCTGGAATGTCACTCATATATAGTTCCAATATATTATTTTTATATCGCTACTCCTATGTGGATCCTTCTCTTTCTCTATATGTGCACGTGTGTGTCTGTCTTTGACTTCACTTCACCCAGCTAGTGACTAAGCCAGAAATAGGAGCTCAGGGCTTCCTTATTCCCAAACCCCTGAGGCTGAACATCACTCTTTCAGGAGGAGGGGAGAGGGAGGAGGGACGAGGGACCACCTGTGTCCTTTGCAGTTCAGGGTTTAGTTGTTTTTTTTTTGTTGTTGTTGTTGTTTTTTAAACTGTAGTTTCCTGGGGACCTAGGGCGCTGGGACAGGCAGGGAGTAGAGCCACCCGGGAGGACTCCTGATGTCCCCAGTCCTCCTGGCCGCCTCCGTTAATCTGTCGTTCTGGGAAGCTCCGGGGATGGGAGCGGGCTTCTGAGAAGTGCCTCTGAGAGTGACCTTTGGTTAACTGCTGGTACCGGAGCGCCAGCTTTCCCCGCTGTGGGTCCTCGGCTCAGCGGCGCTGAAGATCTCTTTTCTGCTCCCGCTGTGGCCGGTGACTCTGGCAGCCTCCCCATGGTGGTCTCCAGTCCCGTCTCTTGGGGAGATCTTGGTTCTGTGGACCCCGGGAAGAGATTCTGCATTAAGGAAGAGAATGTGGAAAACACCGGGAATGGTGGTAATGACTTCCAAAACACAGGCCCTCAGTGCTCCTCCCCAAACTGTAAGAAAAGTAAAAGTAAAGTGATCTGGTCACAGGGTCACAGAGCTGGTTATTTTTCTCTTCAACACTGCAATAGGAGACAGACTGTTTTCAGTACAGTCATGATGATTTTCAAACACAGTGTAAGGTCTCTAGTAAACGCAGGCAGCAGACAGGGAGGGTTTTTGACCCTCTGTGCATTTTGATCTTGAATGAGACCTGTACCTATCAATGATTTCCTTTTTTAAAAAATTACAGACCCTGTCACTGGCAGCAGCATGGACTGGGCTTATAAAAAAGGAATTAAATACGCATTCACTTTTGAGCTGTGAGACAAACATGGCTTCCTTCTGCCAGCTGAGCAGATCCTCCCACTGCCCAGGAGACCTGGCTGGCCCTAGAAGTGATCATGGAGCACGTTAAGGACCACCTCCACTTGAGCACCACTTCTGATGCTGAAGGACAGAAGGACACTCTGAGGAAACTGCTGCTTGTGCTCCTGGTCTCGTTGTTTGTCACCCATTCAGCCATGAGATCTATCAGATGATGGCATCAAGGCATGATATTATTATGTTCCATATTGTGACATGACCCCTGGTTATCCCAGTACTTTAGGGTGAATGCTTCACATGGCTCCCTCCCAAATGAACACCTGACACGGATATTTTATATTCAGTCTTGTTTTGGAGCCTTTTTATGTTTTCAGCCTCTAACTCTTTATGGCCCGTTTTCTAAAGTTGCCCCTGGGGTTTGTTGTTTTGCTCAGGGGGGTGATTTCCTGTATGGAATTTCTCTCCCCTGATACAGAAATAGAGAATACAGCTTCTAGATATCTGAATTATTTCTGATTACTTCATCCTTCTACTTTGCCTCATCGTATCCTCACAGCATCCTTGCCTTCACTGTGTTTTGATTCTGCTCTCAGTCATTTGGCCATCTCTGAGCAGCCACCCTCTTTCATCTTTCCTTCTATCTGAGCATACTGTTCTGTGTTCCCTGCTCCTAAATTCTCCCTCTTTCTTGCTTTTTCTCCTCCCCCTTTGTTCCTCTTCCTCTCCTTTCGCTCTCTCTTTTTCCTCTCCTCTCTCCTCCTTCCTTTCTTTTTTCTCCTTTCCTCACTTTTTCTCTCCCTCCTTTCCTTTCTCTCCCCTTTTCTTTTATCTCTCCTTTTCTCCTCCTTTCCTTTCTCTTCTCCTTTCTTTTTCCCTCCTTGCATCTTTCTTCATCCTTTTTTGTCTTCTTCCTTTGCTCTATTTTTCTCTATTTCTGTTTTTCTCTGTTTCTTTCACTCTCTCTTCCTTGCTCTCCACTTTCGAAGCCATGTCCTATGGCCAAGGCCTAACCAAATTCCAGGATTCACAAGATCCTGGCCAGCCTCCTTACATTTCTCCCCAGCACAGGCTTCTCACCCCCTTCTGTCCCTCTGCCCCTTCTGCCACAGATGCTGAGCTGTCACCTTGCTTGGTTTATGATGTATAAAAATCATCCATGGACTTTACTCAATAAATATTCATGATTGAGACTCCCCTTGCTTCTCTATTGAGATCATGATTTAGGATGTACCTTGAGTCTCTGCACTTTGTTTTGGGTCATGATTAAAGGTTCACTTGAGGGGCAGCTGGGTGGCTCAGTAGATAGTCAAGAAGACCTGAGTTCAAATCTGGCATCAAATACTTAACATCCTAGCTATGTGACCCTGGGCAAGTCACTTAACCCCAATTGCCTCAAGGGAAAGAATTTCCCTTCAATTCTTACCTACTTTGTGTCAGACTCAAGGAAGAAATGGATAATCCTTGAAAACTAGTATCATGAGGCCAGGTAATTATTGCTGGTGATAGTAAACACCTCACATTTGTGGAGTTAAATTCTTTCAGAGTATTTGTACCTTGTATAATATAAAACTACCCATGAAAAAGATTGACCAGTAACTGTTTTTAAATTATTATATTTTCCCAACCTGTATCTGTGTTTCATTTTCCTGCCAGAGGGAAAATTTCCAGGTCTGTAACTATCCTGCAATTTGTAACCTCAGAGTTGCCTGGGTGACTGAGAGATGAAGCAATTCACCCAGCTCCACAATGTCACAAGCAGCCTCCTCCTCAACACAACACTAACTCTGTGACTATTTACTTTTTTAACAGAGGGGAAAACTGAGGCACAGAGCAGTTATCCAAGATACCACAGTCAGTTGGAGAAAAAACAAAATTCAATCCTAGTTTTCTTGACTTGAAAAGAACAAAAAATACGCCACAAGTACTAGGAAGTTATACTTTCTGTTTGGTCGGTATATCTGCAAAGACACGAGCATGTTGTGTGAAGTCCATCTCCACAAAAATGTTTCATTCAATAGGGCAGAAAGTGAAGGATTCACCAGGGATAGAAGACTTGTACTTTTCTTTGGGGATGAATGGGGATGACTGGCATCATGTATTGGCATTGTGACTGCCAGCTGGCACAACTGGCTGACCAATTAATGGTTCAGGGACAGCATTTGTCTTCCCCATGGCCTGGGAGGGCAGAGGGCAGTGCAGACAGGGAAGGCATCTTGGGGTTCCTTGGCCAACTGAGGTAACGTACCCAGGCCCAGCGGAACCTTCCAGGATAGTGAACCCATGCTCAAAGGGGGCAGGTGAGCCCTGTTGGTCTCCCGACTTTACATCTGCACCAGAGGGTCTCCTCAGACTCAGGCAGGCAGCCCTTTACTAGGCCTGGCCTTCATGCAGGTATCAACATGATTTTCCCAAGGCTGACCATGCCTGCTCCTGCTCCAGGTAGCTTCCTATTTGTTGTGCCTGATTCTCCAAGGCCCCAATTGGGGTTTTCGTGGGAAACAGGTGGCACAGTGAGCAGAGCACTGGGCTTGGAAACAGACTTCTGGGATTCAGACACTTCTTGGCTGTGTGACCCTGGGGGAGTCACTTAATCTTCTGCTTCAGTTCCCTCATTTGTAAAATGAGCCAGAGGAGGAAAATGGGAAACCATTCTAGCATCTCTGCCAGGTAACCCCCCTCCCAAAGAAGAATCAGATGTGACTGCAATGGCTGGACAGCAATAATTAAGGGAAGGGAAATAGCTAGACTATGAAAATCTTAGAAAGTGTTGCTTGGAGGGAGTCTGTGAAGTGGGGTGCAGAGGGTCTGTGAAACATCCACCACGTTCTGCCAGAGTGAGGATTTTTGTTTTTCATTTTCTTTTGTCTTTAAGCCCTAGGCATCCAGAATAATAAACTTCATGCAGTAGGCACTTAATACATGCTCAAAGTAATTGCAACTCATATCAATACTTCTGCTCTTACTGAACAGAGACATTTTTTCCCGCTTGAATGTTACTCTATTAAAAAGGTAGAGCTGGTGAATGGTGGGACAATATGGGCTCAGTTGGACCCCGAGGGTCTGGGCACTGTAAGCAGCTGGGACAGCTCACATTCCTAATGTGGGAGCCTCACAAACACTTGTACTTGCTGGCCCACAGAGACACCATGTAAGGGGGTTGCTTTCTCTGCTGGGACAGTTTGCCAGTCCCTGCCTTAGGGCATTTACAACTACCATTACATCTGCACCTCTCCCCCAGGCTCTGATTATCTCTATGCACAGAAACTCTGAGTGATGATTAGAAATTTCCTTTTAACTCTCACAGTCCCAGGTTCCTTCACATCATATTAGGGAATGTACTTGGCAAAGCTGCAAAGGCAAGGTGAGGCTGTGGGGAGAATTTATCACCCCCATCATGCCCCAGGGCTAATGCAAATTATTGAAGGAGCAAGATTACTGTGAGATTTGGTGACCTTTACTTTCCCTCCAGACTCTCTCTCCACTCCCTACTCTCCCCACCAATCCACCTGCCTGGGGCAAGCAATGTGCTTTCTGAGAAACTGTCTGCTAAAGTAAGGAAAGCCTTAGGCCTCAGCTCTGCTTTCTTAGAAATCATTTGACCTTGAAGAAAGGAAACTTTCTATGTAGTTACCTCATCTCTAGTCAGCCCATTATCACCCACCCTCCATATAAGGTAAAAGTAACCCCAAGAGCCAATCTGGAATAAAGGCTTTGCATAAGGGGATTTGGGGGAGGGATTGGGTAGTGCTTTCTTATTTAACTGTTTCTTATTTAACTCCTGTAAATTAGCCTCCAACTTCTCGACTTCCCAGAGTTAAGGACTTCCCGCTTCTCATGGGATTCTAATAAAACTTCCCACCTTCACTTTGAGAGATCTCTGAGTGGTCGGTTTGGGTTGGGGTCTCCTACCCCACACAGTTTGGGGGGCTCGTCTGGGATCACATGACTTGATGGGGAGAGACCACTCTTCCTATTTGGGGGCAGCTGACCATGGGACACTTTGTTCCTACAATCTCCACAGCAGGCTGATGTTCTCCTCTCTGCTGAGCAAGGAGCCCAAAGGGAGAAGTGAAGGAGGAAGTGAAAGAGACCAACTGACCGGGGCTCCTGTGCAGAGTTGGATTGATTGGGCTGCAGTCAGTAGCCCCAAGGTAAATACTCTTTAGCTTGTCATCCAGTAGCCTGAATATTTAAGAGTATGAAATGAACAATTAAAAGAAGATAGAAAGTTTGTTTAAAACCAGTTATGTTCTTTTATATGCCCTGATAACTGTTTTATATTTTGTAAGTGCAATTTAGGTAACTGATTATTTCACTTTTGCTTGAAGTTAATTAAGGCAATTTGGCTATCATTTATAAAACTTGTAGGATTGTTATTTGGAGTTATTGTCATAATATTAGAATTTAAAACTAATCATTACTGTGTTTGAAAAGGAGGGGATGAGCTGAAAACCTTATCTGGCTTGGTTTTATTATTTAGAACAGTTCACAATGAGGTCTTCCCCCCCTTCACAAAGTGAGGGGAGATTTCAAAGAGCACAGTCCACAGAAGCTGTAAAAATAGTTGGGTTGGATAGGCAGGAAAGCACACTCAGTCCCTTCTCTGAGGTCCCTATTGTAATTTGTAAACATGTCAGGTTTTTTGAAATCAACTTGTGAGCCAGGTCATCTGACCTGAGAAAAGAACTTGTTTGTGTTATATAGTTCCTCCCAAAAGGAATGGGTTTACTGAGAATCTACAAGTTTCTTCTACAGAAATGATTTCTAGTGATTCATTTGTGCATCAGGAGGACTTTAAACTCAGGAGAAGGGAAGAAAAACAAGTGAAAAATGTTAAGGGAAATCTCTTATATAGATAAATTTTTATTGCTTTTATATGTTGTGATTAGTGAAACTTGCTATTTAGGAAAAATCTCTTGAGATTGTAACTGATATCCTTTTGAGTTTTGAATAAAATATGATTGTCTGATGGATCATCAAGTCAGTAATTCACTATTCCAGAGAAATGCCACAGATTACTCAGAGGATGCATCCTGAACTGTAGTAGTGGAGGTCTGTATCTGGACAAAAGCTGGGAAAGCCATCTTTCACTTAAAGTTATGTTAGCATCCTTCTGGCTCAGTTTCCCCATCATGTTGTGTTCCTCTGAACAGCAATGTTTCCCACCTGGTAATTCAACTCTGACTATGAGGCGGAATTGTTACTGCAGGTTTGGTTGTCAACTGTGACACTTACCTGAAGCCTGTCAGAGCTAAGGATACATCATCCTGCCATATATGTGTCTTTAGGCTGAAGCCTGAAGGACCACTTAGATGCTCTTATAATCATATCCCCATTTTTCCTTCTCATGTCAAATTTCTATATTCGGAATAATTAGTCAATAGATGACAGGAGCACAATGCAATATATAATTGTAAGTTGGAGAGTTGAAGGGATTTGGATATGGCCACTAAGGTAAAAGAAATCATTCAGAACTTGAACCCAGAGCTTCTGACTTCAAACTCCAGCACTCTTTCCACTGGACCAGCCTGCTTCCAACTTAATGAGGATAGAGAGAAGCTGGCTCTATCCTGGCAGGACACAAGGGGACAGGATCTACTTCTGCTCACTCCTCTCTAGAGCAAGAAGGAACAAGAGAAGCCTCCAGGATGATGCATCTAAGCATGCTTTTGGATGATAATAATTTGTAAAGCATAAAGCACTATGAGAATAATAATAAAAACAACAATAATCTAATGATACAACATTAATAATTAATATAATAATGTTACTATCAATAACATCGAAATAAATAATTTAAAAATCAGGCCAGCCTAAGGTGCCATCCTCCTTAACTTTGGTGGGCAAAGAGAAGATGTCTAATTTCCAGTGTCTGCTGCATTTCTATAAATATATCAAAGAACTTTCCAAATTACAAAAAAAAAAAAAAAAAAATGAGGCAAGAACTTACACTCAGTTCTGTAGAAAGGTCCCACTAAATACTCGGTGCCAAACAAGGAGTGTAGGGCTTTTGCTGCATCTTTTCCAAGCTTGTCCTAGAGGGAGAGAACAAGAGCAAAGTGAGAAATAATGATCCTCCTGGAAACAATAGACATATTCATGCGCTCAAACTTGTTTACTTCCCTCTTTCTCTGCAGCTTCTGGTCCCATTGGAGCAACAGATGCCCTGGCTCTATTCACTAATGCCTAGCTGGTGAGCTAGGTGCACCTGTACAGGGCTGGCAATTTCAAATGGAATGGATTCCTGAAGACTACATATATTGCCTGAGAAAACCTCAAATGAACATTATCTGTGTTTTCTTATGTTTTTATTATTTTAATAATATTTTTGAATTGCATTTTAAACTGATTCAGGTCACATTCTGAATACACCCCCATCCCCATCCCCAGTAAATAGCATTGGATTTGGGGTCAGAATTTTAATCCTGCCTGCCTCAGAAATTCAGTATTTGTGTGAGACTACGAGGAAAGTCTCAACTTCTGTTTGGTGCTTTCTTCTTTTGTAAAAGTAATAGTACCTAATTCCCAGGATTTTTGTGATTCTCTGATGAGGTAATAATTGTAAAGCACTCAGCACAATGCCTGACCCACAGTGAGTGTTATGTAAATATAAGCCATTATTGTTATTATTACTCTTTAAACTTTTTGCATTTCAGCTTCCTCATTTTAAAATAATATCTCTAAAATCTTATTATTAAAATCTTTAATCTTCAATTTCTTTAAAATTTTATTCTTAAAAATCTTTAAAATAATATAATAATACCTAAATTGCAAGGTTGTGATGTGAGAACTTACTTGCGATATTTTATGTCATTTCCCAATATTCAGAGACTACATTAATTGCTAGTAATTAATATTAGTGAAAAGAATCAGAAGGTATGGTAGGTAAAGTAGAGAGCATCATTGCAAGAGAGGACTTGCTGTTTCTTACAATAGACACTCAATCTTTCAAGAGAAATGTGGAAAAAGACGTAGAGATAAGAACTTCTACCAACCATAACCTCAATTACAAGAGGTTTGGGACAATAACAATTTGTGAAGGACATAGGAAACCTATCTATGGCAGTAGGGGAAGGAACAGTGAGAACCAGAGAATGAGAAGGATGCCTAAGGGCTAATATGCTTAAATGTAAAATAAATTAAAATTACATGCAATTAAATATGACAAATAATAAGTAAGGTAGATAAAAATTATATTACAAAATTGTTTATAAATTATAATTTTATATTGTAATGTACACAGAAATTAAATAAAATATTAATTAAATATAACAAATAAAATAATGTAAATATAAATTGTCATATAATTGTTTCTAAATTATATTATAATGTACATATAAATTAAATTAAAATTAAAAGATGTAAATGAGAATAATTATCCATTAGATTTTAGATTCAATTAGAGTAGAGATTCTTTTGCTTCTTTTTGTATCCTTAGTTCTTAGCACAGTGCCTGACATATAATGAGTGCTTAATAAATGTTTATTGGTTAATTTAGTATTACTAAGCACGTCTGTCTCTCTCTCTCTCTCTCTCTCTCTCTCTCTCTCTCTCTCTCTCTCTCTCTCTCTCTCTCTCTCATTCCCTCTTTCTCCCCCCTCCCTTCTTTTCCTTTCCCCTCTGTCTCTCTTGATTTAATTTTTGTGCTGAATCTGCAGTTTCATTGGTATCAGGAACTCCCATTGTGAAAAGTTTCCTTCACTATAAAGATTAGCAAGTCAACTGTAACTGATGGTTTTTAAGTTTCCTGGGTGTCTAAGATGGGGGAAGGGACCCTTACCAGTTCAACAGAGTCAGGGAACTTCCTCCTTATGTAACCATAAGGATACAACAAGAGCTGTTTAAAGCCATGGAAATCAATGAAGCTTTTGAAATTCCCATGGTTTCTGATGAAATTTGCCACAGATTTCACTTCTACTTCTGAATGAGGCTTGGGCCTATGGTATTCTTCAGAACAGTGATCATTACTGACTCCCTCTTCTGTGACAAGAACCAAGCCAAGCACAAACATCAATAAGAAAACAGACTACAAGGTTCTGGAAAGACAAATATATTTAATTCAATTAAATTCAAGACACAGTTACTAAATACCCATGATGTACAAGGCATAGTACTAGGTGCTGGGAACAAAATAACTAAAATGGAATGGCCTCTTGCCGTCAATGGGCCTCCATTTTTCTATGGGAATATAATATATACACAGGTAAATATAAGGAAATTTTTAGTAGTAATTCTCCTTCTACAATGCCATAAGCCCTTTCGGCTCACCCCCAAATTTTCCTATTTCGATGTTCCATCATGATGTAAACATCATGATGTAGATTCCCAAAAGCACATCCCATACCAGGCTAGGAAGGCTTCAAATACAGCCCAGTAGGAGAAGTTCATCTTCAGCAGTTTAGTCATCAGGGAATCTGACAAAAAGCATATAGGAAGCACCTACTATACTCTATCCTCTGTACCACCTTGCTGCTTCTAGAGCCATCCTTTCTAACAACAAATAAAAAAAGAGAAAAGAAGAAACATTGATTAAGAACCTACTATGTAAATTTGATTAGAAAAAGGAAAGAGGAAAATCAAATTGTTAGTCTTAAAAATGAAAAGGAAGAACTGGCCACTAATGAAGAAGAAATTAGAGCAATAATTAGGAGTTACTTTGCCCCACTTTATGCCAATAAAATTGATAACTTAAATGAAATGGATGAATACCTTCAAAAATATAGGTTGCCCAGATTAACAGAGGAAAAAGTAAGTTGGTTAAATAGTCCCATTTTAGAAAAAGAAATAGAACAAGCTATTAATCAACTCCCTAAAAAAAATCCCCAGGAACCAGATGGATTTACATGCAAATTCTATTAAACATTTAAAAAACAATTAACTCCAATACTACATAAACTATTTGAAAAAATAAGGAATGAAGAACTCCTACCAAATTCCTTTTATGACACAGACATGGTACTGATACTTAAACCAAGTAGGATGAAAACAGAGAAAGAAAATTATAGACCAATCTCCCTAATGAACATTGGTGCAAAAATCTTAAATAATATATTAGCAAAAAGATTACAGAAAATTACCCCCAGGATAATACACCATGACCAAGTAGGATTTATACCAGGAATGCAGGGCTGGTTCAATATTAGGAAAAGTATTAGCATAATTGACTATATCAATAACCAAATTAACAAAAATGATCATCTCAACAGATGCAGAAAAAGCATTTGATAAAATCCAACATTCCTATTAAAAACACTAGAGAATATAGGAATAAATGGTCTATTCCTTAAAATAGTCAGGAGCATCTATTTAAAAACCATCATTAAGCATCATATGTAATGGTGATAAACTGGAACCATTCCCAATAAAATCAGGAGTGAAAAAAGGTTGCCCACTATCATCATTACTATTCAATATTGTATTAGAAAACCTAGTTTTGGCAATAAGAGTTGAGAAAGATTAAAGGAATTAGAGTAGGTAATGAGGAAACCAAATTATCACTCTTTGCAGATGATATGATGCTAACTTAAAGAACCACAGAGATTTTACTAAAAAGCTATTAGAAATAATCTGCAACTTTAGCAAAGTTGCAGGATACAAAATAAATCCACATAAATCATCAACATTGTTATACGTCACTAAAACATCCAGCAGGAAGAGATACAAAAAGAAGTTCCATTTAAAGTAACTGTTGATGGTATAAAATATCTAGGAATCTATCTGCCAAGGGAAAGTCAGGAACTATATGAGCAAAACTACAAAACACTTTCCACACAAATAAAGTCAGATCTAAACAATTGGAAAAATATTAAGTGATCCTACATAGGTCAAGCGAATATAATAAAGATGACAATACTACCTAAACTAATCTATTTATTTAATGCTATACCAATTAGATTCCCAAGAAATTATTATAATGACCTAGAAAAAATAACAACAAAATTCATCTGGAAGAACAAAAGGTCAAGAATTTCAAGGGAACTAATGAAAAAAAAAAATCAAATGAAGGTGGCCTAGCTGTACCTGATCTAAAACTATATTATAAAGCAGCAGTCACCAAAACCATTTAATATTAGCTAAGAAATAGACTAGTTGATCAGTGGAATAGATTAGGTTCTCAGGAAAAAATAGTCAATAACTATAGCAATCTAGTGTTTGACAAACACAAAGACCCCAGCTTTTGGGATAAGAATTCATTATTTCACAAAAATTGCTGGGAAAATTGGAAATTAGTATGGCAAAAACTAGGCATTGACTATACTTAACATCATACACCAAGATAAGATCAAAATGGGTCCATGATCTAGGCATAAAGAATAAGATTATGAATAAATTAGAAGAACATAGGATAGTTTACCTGTCAGACATGTGGAGGAGGAAGGAATTTATGACCAAAGAAGAACTAGAGATCATTACTGATCTCAAAATAGAAAATTTTGATTATATTAAATTAAAAAGCTTTTGTATAAATAAAATTAATGCAGACAGGATTAGAAGGGAAGCAATAAATTGGGGAAACATTTTACAGCTAAAGGTTCTGAGAAAGGCCTCATCTCAAAAATATATAGAGAATTGATTCTAATTTATAAGAAATCAAGCCATTCTCCAATTGATAAATGGTCAAAGGATATGAACAGACAATTCTCAGACAAAAGAAATTGAAACTATTTCTAGCCATATGAAAAGATGCTCCAAGTCATTATTAATCAGAGAAATGCAAATTAAGACAACTCTGAGATACCACTATACACCTGTCAGATTGACTAGAATGACAGGGAAAGATAATGCAGAATGTTGAAGGGGATGTGGGAAAAGGACACTGATACATTGCTGGTGGAGTTGTGAACGGATCCAACCATTCTGCAGAGGAATTTGAAACTGAACTCAAAAAGTTATCAAACTATGCATATCCTTTGTTCCAGCAGTGTTACTACTGGGCTTATATCCCAAAGAGATATTAAAGAATGGAAAGGGATCTGTATGTGCAAAAATGTTGTGGCAGCCCTTTTCATAGTGGCTAGAAATTGGAAATTTAATGGATGCCCATGAATTGGAGAATGGTTGGGTAAATTATGGTATATGAAGGTTATGGAATATTATTGCTCTGTAAGAAATGATCAGCAGGATGAATACAGAGAGGTTTGGAGAGACTTACATGAAATGATGCTAAGTGAAATGAGCAGAACCAGGAGATCATTATACACTTCAACAACAATACTGTATGAAGATGTATTCTGATGGAAGTGGATATCTTCGACAAAGAGAAGATCTAATTCAGTTCCAGTTAATCAATGATGGACAGAATCAGCTACACCCAGAGCAGGAACACTGGGAAATGAGTATGGACCACAACATAACATTTCTACTCTTTCTGTTATTGTTTGTTTACATTTTTCTTTGTTCTTCACACATTTTTTTTACCTTCTTTCTAAATCCAATCTTTCTTGTGCAAAAAGATAACCATATATATATATACATATATTGTATTTAACATATACTTTAACATATTTAACATGAATGGGACTACTTGTCATCTAGGGGAGAGGATGGAGGGAAGAAGGGGAAAAGCTGAAACAGAGGTTTTTGCAAGGGTCAATGATGAAAAATTACCCATGCATATGCTTTGTATATAAAAAGCTATAATAAAAAAAAAGAAAGAAAGAATTGAAAAAATAAAAACCCCACTACCACAAAAAATAAAAAATTAAGAACCTACTATGTGGGGCAGTTGGTGTTATAATGGATAGAGTGCCAGCCCTGTAGTTAGGAGAACCTGAGTTCAAATCTGGCCTCAGACACTTTAAGATTTTCTAGGTGTGTGATCCTGGGGAAGTCACTTAACTCCAATTGCCTCAGCAAAAATAAATAAATAATAAAAATTTAAAAAATAAAAAGAAAGTAAGAAAGAATGGATCCTTGGGAGAGGGAGTAAGAAAAATATTTTGGGAAGTCAATAAACATTGCAACAAGACAGTAAGCACTTACTGTTTGCCAGTACTCTGCTAAATGTTACTATAGATAATATAAAAACATACAATATGACAAAATATTTTAAGGATCATGTCTTATGAGAGAAGGCTACATCCCAGTTTCTATTTAGATTAACTCCTACACATTATTTCCAGGACTATAGGATCTGTTCTTCCTCCAGAGGTGATCCTAGAAAACCCACCCAAGAAAGAACAGTCAGATGCAAAGTATTACTCATCATGATCTATATATTGCCCACAGATTCTCAGAGTTAGAAAGGACCTGAGAGATCACAATTGTCCAGAATTATAAAATCGGAAGGGATGGACTTCCTAGTCCACCTACAATAGTCTAATCTATACCGGAACAGGAATCTACCCTACAATCTCACCAAAAAGTAGCAGTGAAAGGCTCTTAATAGTTCCCAAAGCTGGCAGTGCTGCTTTTGGACAGCTCCAAATGAATGCTGTCCTTAAATTTTCTCTTTATATTAAGCTTAAATCTGTCTCTCTGTCTTAAAGTCAGAGAGAAAATCTAACTCCATTCCCACATACTAGCATTTCAAAATACTTAGAAACAGCCATTATTCCCCACTTCCTCAGACTAAGAATCTATAATTGTTCAGTCCTTTCCAAAGATCCTCATTCAGAGTGGTGTTCAGTCTCCACTCTGGTTACTCTGTTCTAGATTCTCTACATGCCATTGCCCTTCCTGAAATGTGGTACCTCAAACTGAAGGCCCTTTCGGACTCTTTTTGGACCCAGCTGTGGTCCCCTGACTGATCCCAAGAGAATGCCTAATAGTTTGGCCAATTTTCACTGATTTACTAAGACTTCAACGCCTGTGCTCCTTCTGCTGTGCTACAATGCCTCCCACAAGCATTTCTAGGTTCAACCAAGGCTCTTGACTCCCAAATCCACTCCATTTGGTGTTACTCACTTTAGTTGGAGAATAAATATATCTATCAGGATTAGCCACTGGCATTAAGAAGATATCCATTTTATCCAAGATGGAAGTCATGTTTGGATTATTCCCAGAAAAGTCAGAGGCAATCTAAGCAGAGAGAAAATCACTATCAGCTGTGCTGATCCCAGTATTGTTATTGGTACTAACTTTTACCCCAAGGTCAAATACTTTGAGCAGTGCTCCATTAATTGTCACCACATGCCTACCTTCAGAGAGACAGCTCCAAGCAAAATCTAATTATTAAGGTATCAGTCACTTGGATGACATTTCATAGAATCATGAAATGTTAAGGCAGGGATTCTTAACCTTTTGTTTCATGGACATAAAGTGTAGTTCAAGCCTATGGCCTACTTTTCTGAATAATGCTTTTAAATGCATAAAGTGAAATGTGTAACATTACAAAGAAAACCAGTTCTATTGAAATACAGTTTTCAAAATATTTTTTAAAACAAGTTCACAGAGTCAAGCTTAAGAACCTCTGTTCTGAAGTACGTAATTCAATCTCTTTTTGCGCAAAAGGAAATTGAGAACCTGAGGTGAAATTAATTTGACCAAGGTATTACAATGATACTTAGGCTAGTACATAACACTTTAAGGATTTTAAGCATTTTATAATAATAACTTTATTTGGTCTTCATAACCACCCTGGGAGGTAGATGCTATTTCTGGTTTGGATTTTAATTCAGGTCTTCCTAACTCTGGGTCTAATGTGCTAATTGTAGAATACAAATCTCCTGAATTTGTTCCTATGCATATAGGTATGACCAGCTTCCAGTTCACATCTGGTTGAAGGACATTTGGTTGTAGAAAAGTGGGAGATAAAATTTTCTAGCCTACTGTGGTGTGAACAAGGAACTTTCTTTTTTACAATTTTACACAGAGGAAGGGCCTACTTGACCTGCAGGTTATAAGATTGAGAGGCAATTCCAAGAAAGCAAACTTATCCAAGATTATTTTCTTCATATGAATCTCTCAATATTATCTGAAATTCCACTATCAGTCTGTACTTAGTAAAAATGCAAAAAGCTCTCAGAGGGATAAGATGAGAAATTGTTATTTGGCAATCTCTCCCACTTCATTTGCCATTTTCCAATGAGACAGCTAGCTGGAAACAGGTTTCTATCTGAGGAGGCTGGAGAGTCAATGAGAGCACTGAGTGCCCCCAAAAATTGGGGAACAGCTATGAAGAGAGACCACTGAAGGCAACCTTTGCCTGCTTTATAATTTTGCCTGGGGCTGATCTTGTTGCAGCAGAGTCCCTAAGAGCAGAATGAACATTGGTCAGCTGTCAGGTTGTACGCCATCAGTAATGCATTTTGTCATTTGAGAACATATTTTGTTCCAGTAACTTCCTAATTTGTCAGTGGGGCATGTTCAGTCCAGCATGTGTTCCCTGGTACAGAAACCAAATCATCACTCCTATAAAATCCCATCTGCACAAAAATGTCTAGTACACAGGAGGAGACATGACCTTTCTGGCTGTCCATATTCCTGTAGCCTGGGTGATCCATTCCCGGGCGTGAATTCCATAATTCAGCCAAATGGCGGGTCTCTTGTTTTTCCCAGTGCTGAACTGTGAAATGGAAATGAAATCATAAGCCAAATACACATCTCCACAAAATGTTACCAAACACTTTCTCATAACAACACAGTGAAGGTAATAGACTAAGTGTAGAATCCTCATTTTACAAATAAAAAAATCAAGGTAGAATGTCTTGCCTATGGGCCTATAATTAGCAAGTGGATGCGCCAAGTCTCTCAAATCCTAAGTCCAGTGTTATTTCTACTATATCCCCTGTGGCAAGTGATACTTCTGTAGCCCTTTCTCTTTGCTAGGAAGTGTTTTCACTTTCTCCTTTTTATGTATTTAAAATAATCCAGATCAAATTATGTCAATGGCACTATTTGTCCAAGTGAATGGGGATCATCCTATAGCAAAAAGGCCTCCTACAACCTGCCAGAATTTTATGGACAATCTTTGAAGCAAACGGGAAGAAAATTAATTGCTTATATTAGTTATATTTGTAACCTAGTTTTTACAGACCATATGCAAGATATTTCCTGACTAATTCTAATGTGCTCAAAGGTTGTCACACATATAGCTATTGGTGCTGTGGACAAAAATACTATTATATCCTTTCAAACTCAAGCTGGTTTTATAACCTAGACCGCAACCCTGCTTTAAGCACTCATCTTAATCAGTGAGCTTAGGACCCAAGTTGTTTTCAAGTCTGATTAATAGTGGTGAATTCTGGCTTCCACCAATGATGAGGTTTGCCATATTTGGTTTATAACTTAAAAAAAAATCCAAGCTCAGACTTAGTTTTCATGTTAGCTAGTTATCCTCATATTATTCCACAGTTGCAGTTTGTCACCTTTAACTCTGGCCAGCTGCCTCTCAAATGTATGGCATTGGTCAAAGCAGAAAAAATGAGGGGAGGCAGGAGTGGGGTTCTACTCTGTGCAAGGCATTATGCTAAGTGCTTTAGAAATATTATCTTATTCCTCCTTCATACTAACCCTGTGAAAGGGTAAATATTGTTCTTTATAGCCCAACCTCATTAATGAAAATAAGAGAGAGAAAAGAAATAAATGTGTGATTTCTGAAAGCAGGAGAACTCTCTCAATCACTGCAAGAAGGTGAATGGTGTTGTTCATGTTGGGGGTCCCCTTATCTTGAGATAGATAACCTTTCCGATGAAACTTGTAAATTAATGTGGTTATAAAATCTGTAGCACAATAAGCAAAAGAAATATAAATTGGGTCTTTCATACAGATCAAACCCTGAAGACATGAATTCTGCTTATTAATTTCTTCAGTGGCCACTATACATTTCTGGAATCAATAGTCACGTCAATACTTTCCACCACTGGAAGAGTTGTAGGTACACAACTGTTTGTTGTGGCTTGATGTACACGAACCCATACTTGTCAGGGTTCCACAGCTTCTAATGGCCAGGGTGCTGTGACTTCTTGGTCAGGGACGTTATCACTCACACTTTCAATGTTCTCTGTGCCCAGTCTTCAGGGAATTCACAGCCCAGATGTATGAGCTCTTCAAGAGATACACAGTAAAAAGGCACCCAGAAATACCAGAATCCCACTCATCCCTATTTCACTATTGAGAAGCCTCAGCCAGTTTTCTCTTTTTTCCCCCTTTTTTAGTGAACAACCAACTCTGTAAATCAGCAAGGAAATAAACCAATCTGGAAAACCAGCTCAAGGCTTCTAGATCTCCCTGTTCTTATCAAACTGCTGATTGGTACCAATAATAGGAAAGTAAGTTCAAGGATATGGCCAACCTGTGTAATTATGCCCTAATTTTCTTAACTCAATCACACATATCTTTAGTACATACAATGGTCGATTATCAAAAGAATTAGCCATCTTCAGCAGACTCACTAGATTGGGGTATTCAGAAGTAATGTTGACCATCTCACGATAAAGCTGAAATGTGAAGGAATTGGGTTATAAATGGATGTTTTTGTGTCCCTGTACATTTTTTCCTTCTAAACTTTTTCCCCCAAACTTTCTAACTCCTTGGTTCCAAGTACATCAGCCACAGCATGCCATTCTTGGGACCTTGCCAATTATCATCTGAGTTTTGAAAATATAACATATTTGTTTTCATAATTAAGCCCTCCTCACTTCAAAGATGCAAAAACATAATATCACTGCAAAGGCACATGAAATGTTATATCTGAGGAACAACAAAACTGGAAAATAGAGTGAATGAGAAGGAATAATATATGATCAGCATGGAAAGATAGATTGGAAGTATATTGGGGAAAGCTTTAAATGACAAAGGTTTCCACTTAATCGCATTATTTGGAATATACCCAAAGAATGATGTCATAACAACAAAAAAAAAGCTTTTTTAAAATTATGTGTGTGTGTGTATGTATATATATATATATATATATATATATGTGTGTGTGTGTGTATATATATATATATATATGGATAGATACAAAGAAACATTACAAAGAGCGTTAACCTAAATGTCTAACAATTGGTGAAAGACTAAACTTGAAGACTATCTAGTTCAACTTTTTTTACAGATAAAGAAATCCAGCCCCAGATATGTTAAATAACTTGTCAAAGTATATCAGTGCAATGATATACCACAATACTACTAAAATTATAACTGCACAAAATATAAAGAAACCTTAAAAGACAAATGAAAGAATACCAAGTGAAAAAGCCAAAAGCAAAAAATAGTGTAATATAGCTAATGATCACAAAATGAAAATGAAAAAAATTATAGAAGGGAGTGGATTAATTCAGAAAGTACAAGCTACTAGGAGCATATATGATTAAGGAATATATATATTATTAAGCTACAAGGAACATATGTAACTCAGAAAGTATAAGATACTAGAAACATTCCATATCAAACATAATTATGGAGCATAGATATTATAGATTTATACTGGATTGATTTTATTTTTAAATGCATAATGAATTATTTTGAAATAAAAAATGGAAGGAACAAAGAACATTTTGTTTTACTCTTTTTTTTAATTGCCCAGATTTTTAAAAATTATTTATTAGTATTCCATATTTACTTTTGTAACATTTTGATTCCTTTTTTTCTCCCTCACCTCCAAAATGGCAAGCAATCTTAAATACATTATACATATACAATCATAATAAACATATTTCCACATAAGTTATGGTGTGAAAGGAGAATCAGAACAAAAGGAAAAGAAAACAAGAGAAAGAAAGGGAAAAAAACAAATTTTCTTTTACTCTTGAATGAGGATAGTAAGCCTGTTGCACTCAACATAAAAAGCCACTAATCTGAATTTGTTCTAAAATATTTACCTCGTCCAAGCTGTGATAAGCCCCATAGTTGAAGTTACCATCATGCTGTTCTTTTCTTGTATTGAATTTCATTTCTTCATTTTCCTTATCAATGACAGCCTAAAACACACAAATGACGGAATGACAAGGATTGCCCATGGGACTTATTGAAGACAGGCTCCTATTAATCAAAATTTCAGCTAACTTGGGGATTAAGAGGAAAATACCAACCAGCACTTTTAAAAAGGGGCACAATTCTTAGAATCTAAGAAATCATGCAGTCCCCTTACACCACCTAAACCTCCCCATCTTTATTCTCCCAGTTCTTTTCTGCCATCCTAACCACATTTCTGGGAAACAATTGTACAGGATAATTATATTATGATATCTTTTTTTAGTAGCCTGGCAAATGATCAGGTTGGTGGTTTAAGTTGAGTAAGAATAACATAATGGCACCCAGGCCTTTGGTAGTTCAGGCCCATCTCTTCCATAATCAAGGCCAAACTGTATGAAGTTCACATTCTGGAAGATGGGTAAATTAGAAGCAACAATGAACCTCCAAGTGAGGTTTAAGTTTCCCACCTGCAGGTCTTTAATGGAGACTGAGTACGCTAAGCCATGGGACTCCAGAAAGGATTTGACAAGTTCCAGACTGGCTGGAACATTTACAGGATGCCCAGGGGTGGCTGGCAGATTCCAAAAAGTGAGCTGGAAAAAAAGCAAAAGAAACTAATTTGAGTCTTCCTGATCTAAGTCCTGTGCTCTCTGCACTAGGGCACCACCTTTTCCTTACTTCCTCCCACTTCCAAGAGCACTGAGTGAAGAAGAAATCTCCAAATCTTGACCTTTAGCTGGAGGATCGTAGCCAAGTCTTTCTGAGCCTGTTTCTTCATCCATCAAACAGGAATAAGATCCCCAAACTTTGCTCACAAGGACAGTGTGAGATGATACAACTTACACAAACTGCTTTATCAGCCTCAAAGAGTTGTAC
Source organism: Sminthopsis crassicaudata (assembly GCF_048593235.1). Classification (NCBI taxonomy): domain Eukaryota; kingdom Metazoa; phylum Chordata; class Mammalia; order Dasyuromorphia; family Dasyuridae; genus Sminthopsis; species Sminthopsis crassicaudata. Next base: position 112,906,009 of record NC_133621.1, read on the forward strand.
ATATATCCCTATCACTATCTCAGGTGTGATTGAACCTAAATTTAGGATCACCAACAATAATAAGAATGTTGATGAAAGATTATCCTTCCTAGGAATCAGAAGGTGCCCAAAGGAAAGGAAATGTGATACCGTAGAGTTCTGCATGTTGCTCAGCCCTTTCAATTTGTCAATGTGATTTCTATCCCGGACTTTAATTTGAAAAACCTGGTGCCTAAAAACAAAATAAACAGATAAACATAAATTCATGTGTTCTTCACCAGCATAGTAAAGCAAAGTTAAATTGCCTGCAGTCTAGATTTCAAATAAATTAGGCTCAGCCAGATAGTCAATGAGCCTTTACTAAACACCCAGTATTATTGACAGTCTCATAGCTGCATGATTTTCTCCCTTCAGTCAGTCAGTCAATCAATAAGCATTTATTAAGTGCCTGTTATGGCAGATACCATAGGCCCTGAGGATACAGGCCTAGGATACAAAGGATACAAAGAAAAGCAAAATCACAATCCCTGCCTCAAGGAGGTCACATTTCAATAAAATGGATAACATATAAGCTACTAAATAGATATAAGATGGCAGAGGAGAGAGTTCCCAGTTCATCTTCCTGAGTTCAAATCCACCCTAAGATACTTTCTAGAAGTGTGACCCTGAGCAAATCAGTCTACCTCCATTTCCTCATCTGAAAAATGAACTGGAGAAGGAAATGGCAAACTAGTCCAGGATAATTACCAAGAAAACCCCAAGAAGAGTCAAGGAAAATTAGACACAACTGAAATGATTAAACAAAAACAAACCAAAAATAAATAAATAAACAAATAAATAAATAAACAAACAAACAAACAAACAAATAAATAAATGAAGGAATGAATAAATAAATAAATGAATGAATAAATAAATAGATATATAAATAAATAAACAAATAAACAAACAAATAAATAAATAGATAAATAAATGAATGGATGAATGAATAAATAAATAAATAAATAAATGAAACTAGGGAATATACAGAGTAGATGAAAAGTGCTCCAAAAGAGGAAGTTTCCAGGAGTAAGGTGAGATTTGAACTGAGTCTTGCAGAAAATTCAGGAAGTTAAGATATGGAGCTAAGGATATAAAGTGTTCTAAGCTTAGGACACAGCTCTTTGAAAAGGCATGGAGATAGAGAAGCTTCTATCAAAGAGGAAGAGTTTGAGGATAAACATAAAGCATTGTAGAGAGGATAAAACAATTTCTAATTTATTCCACAAACATTGATTACGTGATTGTTATGGAGCCCTTTGGAAGAAGAAAATGACACCAAATGATGTGGATGAGGATAATAGATTGCAAGGTTTTTGAGGACAGGGACTGTGCTGATGTTTATTATTCTATGCAAAACACCCAGCCCCTGGACAAATCACTTAACCTTTCCTCAGCATCCTCAATTGAAGTTGTTGTTTGTCCTTCTTTCTCAATAAGAACATCAAGGAGATGATGTCTTGACAGGCAAGTGAAGTGGATTTGAGTGAAAAATATTTATATTTGCACTGGGGGGGTAGTTTTTACTTTTTTAGTATTTTTTAATCTATTAATTTTTTATTTTATTTTTATTATTTATTTTTATTTTTATTTTATTATTACTCATTTAAGACTTATAACAACCCTATAAAGAAAGTATAAGATATTATTATCTCCATCAAATGAAATAATATTTGTAAAGCTTTTAGTAAAGTGTCTGGCATATAGCAGATACTTAATAATGGCTTATTTCCCCTTGCTTCCTTCTATTTTACAAAAAAAAAGAAACTGAGGCACAGAAAATTACTATTAGCTTCAGATGTGGGATTTGAGAACATATATTCCTGACTCTATGGCTAACCTTCTTTCACAAATGCAAGGTTGCTTCATGATTTGTCCGTCATCATTATGTGAGTGTTGCCTTCCAGAAAACTAAAATTATTTCTATTTCACCTAGGTCACTGATGAAGGATGATGGGATGAAAAGACTATTGAACTTTAAGATGGGAGACATGGATTCAAATCCCACTATATGATCCTGGATAAGTTAGGTCCTGATTTAAAGCCCAGCCCTCTGCCTTTTATGCTTCTGTATAAAGAACCACATCTATAAGCCATTCAAGATAGCTACAATGTCCTTGTGTAAAACACAGGGGTAAATAATAAACTTTGGCTACAAAGCACTACCTGCATCCAGAGAGAGAATTATGGAAGCTGATTGTAAATGATTACATGCTATGTTCACTTTTTTTCTTTTTCCTGTTCTTTTTTCCACTTGTGGTTTTTCCCTTTCATTCTGATTTTTTTTTCTCCCAACATGATTATAAGTAAATGTGTTTTAAAAAATAAATGTACATGCATAACCAGAAAAAAAATAAAACAATTATAAAAATAAATAAATAAATAAACAGGGATAATATCAACTACCTCTTCCCTGGGTTGTTTCAAAGATCCAATGAGATAATAACCGTAAAGCATTTAGCATGATGCCTCAACACAAAGCATTCTTTTGTTGTTGCTGTTTGTTCTAACTTTCAAAGAACAATGAATTACAAAGAAATTTTGTACTTTGAAAGTTAGCTATATGAATCCAGCATCAGACATTTATTTATTATTATATGCCCCAGACGAGTCATTTAACCTTTCCTCAACATCCTCAACTGATGCTGTTGTTTGTCCTTCCTTCTTGAAGCAAACCTCAGAGGTCACCATGACAAGCAAATGAAACTTATTTGAACGAAGGAAGCCTGTGCAAGGTCACCTGCCTCACTTTCTCTTCCAGAACCTTCTGGATCCAGCAGCAAGATATAGATGAGATGACTGAAGATGGGCCTGGATGAGTGGGAGACCTTGATCCTTTTAAGCTAAGGGTCTTTCACATGTCTCACTTTGACTGAGGAAAACTCCCATTTCCTCAACTGAGAAATAATACTGTAAATGTATATAAAATGGGGATAACAATAGCACCTATCTCCCAGTAATACTGTATTTGTGAATATCAAATGAGATATTTAGAAAACATTTTGCAGAGTACCTGGTACATAGCAGATAAACACATGTTTTTACCTGGGAGACGGGAAAGATGTCAGTAGATACAGAAGGGGGGAGGACATGTGCAAAAATATCAAGCCAAGAGATAACAGGATGAATACAGAAAACAACTAGTTTAGTTTGGCTGAAACACAGAGAGCAGGAAGTGGGGTATCCCATGAAATACAGCTGGAGAGAGAGGTTGGAGCCAGACATGGAGGTCTTGAGTCCCAGGATGAGGTAGGAGAAAGAGCACTGGGTTCTGGGGATCAGAAGACTTGGATTATACAGTCCCAGTTCTACCATTCACTCACTGTGAGACCTGTGCCTTAATCTCTGGAGTTCCGTTTCCTCATCCATAAAAAAGAGGCTAAAAAGTTAGTTCTTTTCTGACAAAAATATGGCCTGATGCTAGTATTTACACATACATCTGCATAAGCAAAAAGGAACATCTGTAAGATAACAGAAATCACAGCAGCAATGCAGGTAGGCTGCTCTTGTATGTGGCAATCACATTACTGGTGAGACTCTCACTTTATTTTTCTGGTGGCAGAGATGGACTGATTATGCTAAAAGCCAAGAGGATCTGGCTTCCAATACCCACTGCCATTTTACTCCCTGTGAACAAACGACCTCACTCTCTGAACCTCTGTTTCCTTAATCATAAAATGAGGTTGAACTAGGCCTCAAATTAATCAGTCAATTAACAAGCACTTATTGAGTGCCTCCTATGTGCCAGGCACTGTGCTAAGCACTGGGACCAAATGGTCCCTGACAAGTTGTAAATGCCTAGATTTAATAGAGTCTCTGAACCACAGTCTCACATTTAGCCAAATGATTAGTGAAGGAGAGATGGAGTTAAAATAATTTCATCAGTTTATGTGAAAAATAAATTCTTCACCATATCCTCCTTGGCACCCTGGCACCGCTAAGGGCCTGCACCACAGTGACTAAAAACAGACCCAGGCCAGAGGAGCTAAGGGACTTAGTTCAGTGATTTTCACAAGATCAAAGGAATGTAGATTTGCATCTGGGAGGAGTTCAAAAGTCATCAAGTTCAAGCTCATCATTTCACAGAAGAAGAAACAGATCCAGAGATCAAGTCACTTGTCTAAAGCCAGACAAGTGAGAAGAATTAGGATTAGGATTTTCACCCAGGTCCTCTCACTCCAGATTTAGCTCTTTCTATTTTAAGTCCATAGCCAAATCACAGTAGCTTTTGTAAAAATAGTATTTCAGGCCAGTTCATCAGTATTTCAATCAATCAATAAGCATTTATTAAGCACCTACTGTGTGCCAGGTGTTGTGTTAAACTCTGGAAACCTCTCTCCAGCTGAAGGGGTTTGGATTTTCTTTTTCCTGCCTCTGCAGTTTCATTTTTCAATCTTTCTTTTTTTCAAAGCACACCCATGGTGTCACAGTGAATAGAGAGCACTGGCCCTGGGGATTTGAGTTCAAATCTGGCCTCAGACACTTACTAATTGTGGGACCCTGGGCTAGTCACTTGAACTGATAAAAAAGAAGAAAAAAAAAAGAAACCATATCTCTGATTTCATTGTTATAGGGACTTTCAGCAAGGAAGCTCCCTCTACAAACAGATCAGCAACTGCTCACTAACTCACACTCTGAGAAGTTTTCTGGGAACTAAGAAGTTGCCAGACCCAGAGTCGAGAAGATCTGAGTTCAAATCTTGCTTCAGACAGTTCCCCTGGCTGTGTGCCCTTGGGCCCTGTTGACCTCAGTTTGCTCACTGGTAAGATGAGATGGAGAAGGAAATGGCAAACCATTCCAGCATCTCTGTTGATTCCAAGTCCAATGCTCTATCCATTGTGCTCTATCCATTGTTCCATAGCTTGCCCGACTAAATGAGAGAAAAATTTGTCCACAGCCATGGACTGTATCTCAACCCCAAGGAGCCATTTAGCAACAGGGAGATGAACAGAAATTAATGTCACAATAGGTATCTGAATCTCACCTGCAATAAACAGGCCTGAAGCTCTCCTGCCCCCACCCCCATGACAGCTTCTCTGGAAGAAAATCACACATTTACACCTTAGACACAGGGATCATTCAAGGATCTGAAGTACTTTCTCCATCTCATACCTCCTAAGTTCATGTCCTTGAATTTGGAAGAGGGTATTAAGTACACAAACGTATATAAAGATATATATGTGTATATAGAAAGTCCATGTGGCAGAGCAATATCTATTAAGCTAAAAGTAGTTGTTAAATGGTTATTATGTATCAGCCATGAGTACTGGATTTGTAATAAGATCTGAGTATTGCGAAGGTCTGGTCTAGCTCCTCTTGTCAGGATAAGCAAAAGTCCTTGCCCCACGTTGGGCGCCAATTGTAGCACGCTGTCGTCTCCAGAAGCTGCCGGATCGCTCTCTGGGAAGAGATCTGCTGTGTCTACTCAAATCTTTCAGACAGATTCTTCTTCCTGTAGTGAACCGTTGTCTCCAGGCAGTTGCTGTTAACTCTTGTCCTTAGAAGTGACTTCCCTTCCTGCAGAGAGCCCCGTCAAGCCTGATGCAATGCAGAGTCTTTCTTCTTGAATCCTGGCTCTGAATCTCCTCCAGCTCTTATCCTTCTCCAGGCCGATCTGCTCTCCAGGCCCAATATTGTGTCTTTTATCCTCCCAGAGAATGGGCGTGGGATAATGCAAGGGCTTCTGGGAAGAACCACCCCAGCCAATGAGCTTGCCCCCTCTATCAAGTCAACCTGAGTTCTCACCTTGTAATTGTCCAGAAAACCTGAATTCTCACCTTGTCACTGTCCAGACAACCTGAGTTCTCACTTAGTAATCCTAACAGAGTATAAATCCCATTTTTGTCACTGACGAGATGTATGACTGAAAACAAAATGGGACCAATTACGGCTGTAGTGCTTACTTAGCAGTTCTAAATGAAATAAGTAACATGAAGGGCTTTGTGAATTTTAAAGCACAATATAAATTATTATTAAAGAAAATATCTCCAAAGTCAAGGAGATTCTATATGTAACCCCCACTTTGCACATTCCATATCAGTCAATGAGAGAAAAAGGAAAAAACTAAAGTTTTTCATGTCAAAGAAGAATGAAGCCCTGATATAGATTACAACCATCCCCACCCTACCCACATTCACATGTCTTCAATCTCTATAACCCAATGTCTTTGGAGATGATTTTATATATTGTGGCAAAAAAAAATTCATCACCTGGTATAGCCACTCCTCTCCCTCTCTCTCTCTCTCTCTCTCTCTCTCTCTCTCTCTCTCTCTCTCTGCTCTCTCTCTCTCTCTCTCTCTCTCTCTCTCTCTCTCTCTCTCTCTCTCTCTCTGTTTCTCTCTCTGTTTCTCTCTCTCTCTCTCAATTTGATTTCTTCATTTCCTACTCTAATTCCTTGAATCTCTTTCTCGGCTCTTATTGCCGAGGCTAGAGTTTCTAGTACTATATTGAATAGTAATGGTGATAGTGGGCAACCTTGTTTCACTCCTGATCTTACAGGGAAAGGTTCTAGTTTATCACCATTACATATGATGTTTACTAAAGGTTTTAAATATATGCTTGTTATTATTTTAAGGAATAGTCCATTTATTCCTATACTCTCAAGCGTTTTTAGTAGGAACGGATGTTGGATTTTATCAAATGCTTTTTCTGCATCTATTGAGATGATCATATGGTTTTTATTAATTTGATTATTAATATGGTCAATTATACTAATAGTTTTCCTAATATTAAACCAGGCCTGCATTCCTGGTATAAATCCCAGTTGGTCATAGTGTATTATCCTGGGGATGATTTTCTGAAGTCTATTTACTAATATCTTATTTAAGATTTTAGCATCAATATTCATTAAGGAAATTGGTCTATAGTTTTCTTTCTCAGTTTTCGATCTACCTGGTTTAGGTATCAGTACTATGTCTGTGTCATAGAAGGAATTTGGTAGGACTCCTTCAATCCCTATTTTTTCAAATAGTTTACATAGCATTGGAGTTAGTTGTTCTTTAAATGTTTGGTAGAATTCACCTGTAAATCCATCTGGTCCTGGGACTTTTTCTTAGGAAGTTGGTTAATAGCTTGGTCTATTTCTTTTTCTGAGATGGGACTATTTAGACTACTTACTTCTTCCTCTGTTAATCTGGGCAAGCTATATTTTTGAAGGTATTCTTCTATTTCATTTAAGTTATCGAATTTATCGGCATAAAGTTGAGCAAAGTAGCTCCTAACTATTGTTCTAATTTCCTCTTCATTAGTGGTAAGTTCACCCTTTTCATTTTCAAGACTATCAATTTGCTTTTTCTCTTTCCTTTTTTTAATCAGGTTTACTAAGGGTTTGTCTATTTTGTTGGTTTTTTCATAAAACCAACTCTTAGTTTTATTAATTAATTCAATAGTTTTTTTACTTTCAATTTTATTAATCTCACCTTTTATTTTTTGAATTTCAAGTTTTGTGTTTGTCTGGGGGGTTTTAATTTGTTCCTTTTCTAGCAATTTCAGTTTTAAGCCCAATTCGTTGGCCCTCTTTTTCTCTATTTTATGCAAGTAGGCCTGTAGAGATATAAAACTTCCCCTTATTACTGCTTTGGCTGTATCCCACACATTTTGGTATGATGTCTCATTATTGTCATTTTCTTGGGTGGAGTTATTAATTATGTCTATGATTTGCTGTTTTACCCAATCATTCTTTAGTATAAGATTATTTAGTTTCCAATTATTTTTTGGTCTATTTTCCCCTGGCTTTTTATTAAATGTTATTTTGATTGCATTATGGTCTGAAAAAGATGCATTTACTATTTCTGCCTTACTGCATTTGATTTTGAGGTTTTTATGCCCTAGTATATGATCAATTTTTGTATAGGTTCCATGAACTGCTGAGAAGAAAGTATATTCCTTTCTGTCTCCATTTAGCTTTCGCCAAAGATCTATCATATCAAACTTTTCTAATATTCTATTTACCTCTTTGACTTCTTTCTTATTTATTTTGTGGTTTGATTTATCTAATTCTGAGAGTGCAAGGTTGAGATCTCCCGCTATTATAGTTTTGCTATCTATTTCCTCTTGCAGCTCTCTTAATTTCTCTTTTAAGAATTTAGATGCTGCACCACTTGGTGCATACATGTTTAATATTGATACTGCTTCACTATTGCTGCTGCCCTTTAGCAGGATATAATGCCCTTCCTTATCTCTTTTAATTAGATCAATTTTTGTTTTTGCTTGATCTGAGATGAGGATGGCTACTCCTGCTTTTTTGGTTTTGCCTGAAGCATAATAGATTCTGCTCCACCCTTTTACTTTTAGTTTGAATGTCTCACCCTGTTTCAGGTGTGTTTCCTGTAAACAACATATAGTAGGATTCTGACTTTTAATCCAGTCTGCTAACTGCTTCCTCTTTATGAGGCAGTTTGCCCCTCACATTTATGGTTAGAAGGACTAATTCTATATTGCTTGCCATCCTATTAACCCCTGCTTATGCTTTTCCCCTTTCCTTCCCTTTTACCCTCCTATCCAGTATTAAACTGGTGAACACCACTTGCTTTTCACAGCCCTCCCTTTTTAGGATCCCTCCCCCACCTTAAAGATCCTCCCCTTATTTTACCCCTTTTCCTCGAAATTACTGTATTCCCTTCCTCTTAGCTTACTCCTTCCCTTTCACTTTTCAATGAAGTGGAAGAAGTTTCACCATGAATCGAATATGTCTATTGATACACGCTATGTTCATCTCCCTCCTTTCTTTCTCTCAGATATAATAGGTTACCTTTGCCTCTTCATGAGATGTAGTACCACCACTTTACACTTTTTTATGATATAATCTCCTTTCCACCTCTAGTTTCTAAGACAAATTGTACATATGTTCTTTACATATTTTTTGACAGAAGTATAGTTCTCAAGATTTCTTTTTACCTTTTTAGAAATCTCTTGAGTTCTGTATTTGAAGATCAAACCTTTTATGTAGGTCTGGTTTTTTCATCAAAAATAGATGGAATTCATTTATTTCGTTAAATGTCCATCTTCTTCCCTGGAAAATGATGCTCATTCTTGCTGGGTAAGTTATTCTTGGCTGCATACCAAGTTCCTTAGCCTTTCGGAATATCATGTTCCAGGCCCTGAGTTCTTTTAATGTGGACGCTGTTAGATCCTGGGTTATCCTTATTGTGGATCCTCCATATCTGAATTGCTTTTTTCTAGCAGCTTCCAATATCTTTTCCTTTGTCTGATGGTTCTTGAACTTGGCCACTATATTTCTTGGCATTTTGATTTTAGGGTCCCTTTCAGTAGGTGATCGATGAATTTTTTCAATGTCTATTTTACCCTCTGTTTCCAGAATGTCTGGGCAGTTCTCTTTGATAATTTCCTCGAAAATGGTGTCCAAGCTCTTTTTTTCCTCCCATTTTTCAGGGAGTCCGATTATTCTCAAATTGTCTCTCCTGGATCTGTTTTCCAGGTCTGTTGTCTTTCTGGTAAGGTACTTGACAGTCTTTTCAATTGTTTCATTTCTCTGGTTTTGCTTGACTACCTCTTGGTTTCTCCTTGAGTCATTCATTTCTACTTGTTCCAGTCTAATTTTCAATGATGTATTTTCTTCACTCACTTTTTTAATATCTCTTTGTAATTGTCCAATTGAGTTTTTATCTTCTATGGAATTTTTTTCCATTTTATCCATTTTATTTTTTAGAGAGCTGATTTCTTTTTCCAGCTCTCTAATCCTGTTTTCCTTGGAGTTGTTTACCTTTTCCAGCTCACTAATCCTGTTTTCCTTGGAGTTGTTTACTTTTTCCAGCTCACTAATCCTGTTTTCCTTGGAGTTGTTTACCTTTTCCAGCTCACTAATTCTGTTTTCCTTGGAGTTGTTTTCTTTTTCCAGCTCACTAATCCTGTTTTCCTTGGAGTTGTTTACCTTTTCCAGCTCACTAATCTTGTTTCTCAATGATTTGATTTCTTTATCCATTCTGTCTTTGAATGCATGGGATGACTTCTCCAGGCTCTCTTGCCAAGCTTCCCTTTCCTTTTCCCATTTCTCTTCCAGCTCTCTTGTGAGAGCCTTTTTGATTTCCTCTATGAGGTTCTTTTGTATTGAGGAGCAGCTTATATCCCTCCCAGGGGATACATCTGGGGACAGTCTGTTCCTAGTCTCCTCAGCATTTGAAGTCTGCTCCCTCTCCACACAGAAGCTGTCAATGGTTAGAGCCCTTTTGAATTTTTTGTTCATTTTGTCAGAGTAGGAATCAAAGAAAACAAACTGACAAGAGAAACAATAGGTCTGTTTTGGGGGGATGGGGCTGGATGTTATTAATGGGCTTCCTCTACAGACTGGGGGCAGGGCAGCAGAGAGCCACTAACAGAACAGCAATGACTGTACTGAGTCTGTGCTCTGAGGCTCTGAGAACGCACCGAGTCAGTCCAGGTGGGGGTTGGGGGTGGCCGGGCTCTGAGAGACGCTGGCTTTCTGGGGTTTTATTCTTCACCTCTGGTGTCTACACCTTCTCTGCTGCTCCCGGCTTGCTGCCAAGACGGAGCATCCACACTGGGGCAAAAGCCCTTTCACAGAAACGGCAGAGATCACACCCCTCCCCCTCAGGTCTGAGCTGTGTGAGCTGCCTGTCTTGCTCTGGCTGTCTGCCCTCAGTCTGCGCCCAGTCTGATTGACCCTCCCCCGAACAAACACAGACCTTTTCTGGCGACTTTCAAGGATGTCTTCTCTTGGTGATAATTTGTGGATTTCTTTCTGGGTCAAGCATTAAGTCTGAGGCTTGTCATGAAGTAAGTTCTGAGAGAAAACGAGGAGCTCAAGCAGCTGTCTGCCTCCACGCCGCCATCTTGGCCCTCTCTCTCTCTCTCTCTTTCTCTCTCTCTCTCTCTCTCTCTCTCTCTCTCTCATTCTCAGCTCTTGGACCAAAATGGATCCTTTTGTTCCAGAAAATCTCTCCCTCTCAGAAATCCAAATAAAATATTAAAAACTCTCTAATCACTATCTTGCCTCAGTTTCTCCAGCATTACATTTGGAGGCCCCAGCGAGATATGAGAGCAGGATTAGAGATTTGAGACCCTCAGGACTCCGCCTTGGGCCTTGGGGTGGCTGAAATCTGGGTTCTTTAGCCCTTTGGTTTGCTCCAGAGTCTCTGGGAAGGGAGCACTTTTCAGCCACAGCAAAGCTTGCAGTGGATGCCTCCATTTCGGCCACAGGAGAGTAGGTCTGGGTGCCTTAGAACACAATCTGCTGGTTTGCTTGTTCTGTCGGTCTGTGAGTGCTTTTGGACTCTCAGAAAAATAGGACGCTGATGGGTATTAATTTCTGAGCACAATGCCCACTGGGCGTGGTGCGGTGCTACCTGGGTGTCTCCTCAGACACAAATCTGGGCTGAATATTATTCAGACAGCTAATCTGGCTGGGCACTCGGGCAGCATCTGGTTCTGTACGCCCATGGCATAACTCTGAGGTTTTGAGTGTCTTCTGGCACTATCTGGTTGTGTTCAGTGTCTTGTTAAATGCTTTAATTGTGCAGTCTATGTTTGTGTGATTAGTGTTCTGTGTGAATTGTCTGCTTGTTTTGTTACTAAAAAGCCCTGTTAAAGTTTTAAGAACAATGGTTAAGAGTGTGTTTAGCATAAAACAATTGTTTGTGATTTCTTAACCTGTTACACTAATTTGTAACTAAAAGGAAGAGAAAAGCTTGGCTGGTTTTAAAACTCTGGCAGAAAAAGCAACCTGCTAGTTAGAAAGAGGAGGGAAAGAGCCATAAAATTCAAGCTCTTCAGGGGACAAGATAAGAGAGACAAAAAACAAAAAAACCTTAGGCAGGAGACTTGCCTGAAAGAGGTCGTGCCTCTAATTACATAAAATATGTTACTTTTAGAAACATATTGGGTAATTTGTAAACATTATAAGTTATGCTTTAAATTTTGCCAGCTCTGCTGGACATGTGTGGGTTTTATAGAGTTATTTAATTATTCACTGAATTTTGAATCTTAAAAGTTTTGAAGGGAAAGGAAAGGAGAATGAAGGTAATTTAAGACAGATTGAGCAATTGAAGATTTGAATGATTTCAAGAAGTAAGAGAGAGAAGGGAAGAGATAGGATTAGTAAGAAAAGTGGAGAGAGACTGTATTTAGAAGGGAAAATTAGCATTTAACAGAAAGAAAGAGAAGAGTTGGATCATGAAGCTTGGGGGAATTAGGGAGAAATGCCACGTGGAATGGGGTAAAGGAGGTCATGGAAAGAGCCTTGTCAAAATTATAATCTAATTCCCCTTCCTCCCACTAAGTGCACTTCAAGTTGCAGCTGCTTGTCTTTGCTGCAGAAAGCAAATTATTTAAAGAGATAGCCTACTTTTACTGTAGTAATTTAATTGACTGAATATTTTTATTTTTATTTTTTAGGTGACTAATAGTTTCCTTGTTTAAGGAATATAGTCAGAAATGTGCTATAATTTGATATGGTTATTTGTAAAAAGTTAAGTAATATTTTAAGAACCCTTCAGATTATTTTATGTGGAATTAGGATATTCTCTATAAGTTTTCATTGATTGAGCCATCCTGAGGTCATTCCCATTTTTGAAAGGGCCTCTAAAAATAATAGCTTTTCTTTTGTCCTTTTGAAAATGTTTCTAGTATGAACAATATGCAACTTGGGATTTTTCTATCTATTGGATATTAAAAAGCAAAATGGTTTGTATAATGTTCAACGTATAAAACATCTACTTGGATATGTAAGATAATTGTGTGAACTTACTGGGATAAATTTCTTACTCTTTTCAATATAAGATCATGGTAAATACCTGTTTGGGATTCATCTGAAGCTTTGATTAATGGGATTAGTTATTGGAGTTCTTGGGCTTGTAGCTAATATTATTTGGGAGTTTTAAAGCTCCATCTTTTTAACGTTTTGGGGGCAATTACCTGGAATAAAACTGAGTTAAGGCTATTTCATCCTGTATGTGCTGAAGGATCAGTTTTGACTGCTTATATTATGTTATACTCATGTCCCTGCATTTTTTCCTTCTGTGATTGATCAGAACAATACTGTTTCCAGTCTGATGATAAGTAATCATTGTATCCTAAATACTTGGTCATCTATCTGTAACTGGATATTTGTGTCTGCAGATATTCAGGTTTTTTAAAGCTTCTAAATAAAAAGTTGTCTATGAGACCTAACTGATGTTTTATTTATTGGGACTAGAGCCGTTTGCTTATCCTGTGAGGCAAACTTATTTCTTCTCACATAGTAGCTGCTGGCCAATGTATACTGGCCCCTGCACATTTTGTAGCAGTCTGTTCATTTTGTAGATTTGTTTTTTTATCTAGATTTTGGTCAAATTACAGCTATATTGACCTGCTTCTGTGATCTGAATCAACCTACTGGAGGCTTGGATCCTTATCAGCACACTACATCACAGCCATCCCCCTGCCTGGGCTTGAGAGTCAGCCCTTCCTTTACTATTCTCAGCAGGAAACAGATTTGAATAAGAGACTTCTCCCCCTGCCCCTGATGGATTTTGATGAGGGAAATGGGAGAGGTTGATGAATTATTGTTAAAATTCTAACTGAATTACTCTGTGATTAAGATTTGGGATGGAAAGTGTTAAGATTGGGTTACTATTGCTGTTAAGGATGTTTCCTTCAGAACATGTAATTTTTGAGGGATCTTTAGGATTGTACTAGTCTGATATGTATAGGAACTTTAATTCATTTTCGGGATTTATATGTGGGATGGTTATTTGACTATTTACTTTGCTTTGGATGATTCCTTTCAGTGAAAAAAAGGGGGAAGAAGAGATAGGAAATTAGGTAAACTGGTGGATTTTTCAAAAGTACTGAAAGAATAGGAACCCCTAGTTTTCTGTTAACTTTGCCTCAGGCACTTCTGCCCAACCCCTGCCATTGTGTTTCTTGTCATTGAAGCCCTTCTAGAAGTCCTTTTTTGTTTTACTTCTGCTTGGTCAATTATTTTAAACCCTAACTGGACTGTGATTGCTGGTTATGCTTTAACTTTGAAACCCCTTATTCTGTTGGAATTGCCCTGGAAGACTCAGTTTTTGTGATTATTTTTTAGGAATAACCAGAAATCAGGCACCTTGGGATTTGGCAGTCTCTGGTCCTATAACCCCAGATCCTTAATTAGTATCTCAGCATTCTCAAAGGACATTGCAGTTTGTTATCAGGCCTCTAAAAGTTCGGGGTTTGACTGCCTTGATAGTCTAATTGTGCATACTCTGATAACTCTGCTCAGAAATCCGGATCCTTTCTGTATCCTAGTAGCAATGCCTGCCTGTTCGTCTGAGTGGGGACAGGTGGAGCTACTCCAGGCCTCACCCTTCGCCTTTGAAGTCTGTGACAGCCGTAGGGTGCCCCTTCTAGGATGGGCAGCACAACTGTCTTGATCCCTGCTACTCCCTCTATAAAGAGAGGCTGAGTTAAAGGCACAAATGACCACAGATCTAACACAGACTGAACTGTCCACCTCACACTGGATTCCCTGGCTATGACGGTATTCCAGAACTGCAGAGGACCTGACATGTTTGCAACAGGGAGCCTTTGTACTCTGGGATTATCAGGGAGAGACTTGTCCTTGCCATAATTCCTTGCATTTTTCTAGTTTTATTTTGGTTTATTTGCTTTACACAGGGTTGGTCAAAATTATGGTGCTAAGACCTTCCAGGTACCTAGAGAAAGGTAATTCAATGATTTGAATATTCAGAAGAGAGAGTGTGTGGAATGTTGTGCCACAGTTCCCATTTATTGTCCTGCCTCAGTTTCCCTAATTGTTATGCTTCAATCCCCCTGGTTGCAGCCCCCCCCCCCATCCTTGACCATTGGGACTGATATAACTTAGGGCTAGCTAATCTAAGGTTATAAATTGTAAATGTATTATCTCCAGATAAGGAGGAGTTCAGATTTCCCGGCTCCTAAGTACTCCTAAGTTATCAGGAACTTAAGGTCCTCACCCCCCACCCTGTCAGAACCGAATTGATGGTCTGTCCTTGGAAATTCCTGCCCTTTACCAGTATCCATACTCCATCCCTTTCTCCCTGATCTATGGAAACATATATTTCATTGGAAACTCACATTCCTTGCTGATACTAAGGCTGCTGCTGAAGCTGCTGCTGAATGGTTTGAGACATCAATCCTGGGACCAAAATGGATCCTTTTGTCCCAGAAAATCTCTCCCTCTCAGAAATCCACATAAAATATTAAAAACTCTCTCATCTCTATCTTGCCTCGGTTTCTCCAGCATCACAGAGGAAGGAAGAGGGAGAGAAAATAGATTTTGGTTAATTGAAAAAAATTAAAATAAACACCCCCCCGATATTTTTATGACTTCTCCCCTTTCTAATCTTCTTATACATTACTCCCTTCAAAGCACTGTACTATACTCTCTCCTTTTCCTGACATACAAAACCCTTTTCCTGACAGTCTCTCATGCCTTGACTTCATTTCCCACTTTATACTTCTTCCCTCCTCTTGGAATCCCTGGTTTCCTGCAAAATGAAACTCAAACACAACTTTCTTTCTATATGCACCCTTTTCTGATACCCCCAGCTACTAGGAAGCCCTTTCCCAAAGCTACCTTGTGTTTATTTTACATTTAACTTACATATGTGATTCATAAATTTATATGTGCACATCTTCTCCCATTAGAGTGTAAACTTCTCGAGGAAGGGGTTTGTTTCTGCACACACAGTGCTCAGCACTGCTTCTGGCACATAATAATCATCCTTTGCCAATATGTGTTTTTCCTTTTGGCAAGTTAAGGGAAGGGACTGTTTTTGTTTGTTTGTTTTTGTCTCTATATCCTCAATGCCTGACACAGAACAGCATTTAATAAATTCTTGTTGAATGAATGAATAACAAAATGAATTCTGATATCATACCACAGAACAAGGAGGTAAATCTTCACATAAAATATTAGGCTTTGAAGAGGAAATGATGGTACCAAAATCTGACACTTTAAAATGAGACTTTAATCATGGGGACTTGTTTCCTCATCTTAGAGTTCCAGAGAGCTAGTAGGGATGGTCTCGGACGTATTCCATGATCGTCTTCAGACCCAACCACGTCTCCTCTGCAGTGGGAAGAATCTGACTGGCTGGCAAGAGGAAGCCATGGCGACCTGTGTCTCTCAGTTCAAAAGCAAAGGAATATTTGATGCCATAGTCATAGGCCCAGTCAATGCTTCCTCCACTGGCCTGGTCTGAAAGACAAAAGAGAAAAATAGCTATGTCATACCCTCTCCAAATATCTTACTGTTCCAAAACAACTACAAGCACTCATGAGGTGTCCGGCCTATGAAAGCAGCTAGGAATACAGACTAGAGGTCTGAAGGCTCATCTTCCTGAGGTCAAATCCAGCCACAGACATTCACTATCTGGGTGACCCTGGGCAAGTCACTTCACCCTATGTGCCTCAGTTTCCTCATCTGTAAAATGAGTGTAAAAAGGAAATGATAAATTGCTCCACTATCTTTGTCAAGAAAATCCCAGATGGTCACTGAGAGGAAGACACAACTGAAAAACAATTGAATTAAATGTGTAAAGACTGAGGTAGGTGCTGGGGATTAAAGAAGGAACTGAATGAGCTTGCCTTCTCCTGACACCTTGTTGTATTAAATACTAGTGTTCATTAAGACCAATTCAGATCTCTTCCTCTCCCCCTCATCCATTTTTTTACACACAGGTATAAACCAACAGGGATGTTGGTTAGTCTTCAGTCACTGCTACACAATGACATGGAAAAGAGCTATTAAAAGTAAGAAGGGCCCCATACCAATCGAGTGTTTTCTTGTCATGTGCAGCCTCTCTGTTCTATTCTCAGGAGTCTCTGATTATTCTCACCTGGCTTTTCTCATAACCTTGAACAGCACTGTTTACTAACTTTTATACTTCTCTGACACTGAGCAAGATTTTTTTGCAGATGCTAGAAATTACAAAAGAAAGAGAACATCTGATTTCTAATTCAGTTTCAAAAAACTTGCTATGGAGAGGGGGAAACTGGACACAATAAGCAAGTACTTTATATGTAAATATAAATAACAAGTATGTATCACCTATATAAACAATTTTAGTTTACAATTATATGTGTTCATTCATTCCACAAACATGTGTAAGTCAATTATTATGAGCACTTACAGGAAAAAATTAAATATAACATAATCCCTTCCTTCAACAATCTACTGTATAATGTGGCAAAGGGGTTATTCTCTCTAGGACATAGGAGTAAAATAGATTTAATATGGGAAGGATACCTACAGTGTTCAAACTGAGATTAATAAGCAATAAAGAAATAAGGGCGCATCCTTGAAGGAGACAGGTAAAAGACAGCTGGCTCAGTGCTGGAAAATGTTCCAAAACCAGATAGGTAGCGAGGTTAAGCAATAGCCCTCCAGTACTTCCAAGACTGATGAGGTGTGTTGGAAAGGGGCAAGACTACTGCTTAGTTTTGTAAATTCATTGCAAAGAGATGATTAATTTGTTGTATTGGGTCTTGACTATCCATAGCATATAGTGTGATCCTGGGTGAATAATAAGCATTCAACAAATACTGATTTTTTAAATCTATTCATTAAAATTACTCATCTTTGGAATTTCTGGGACCTTGTTCCAGGACTTTATTTTATAATCATTTCCCCCAAGGCCCTGAATTCTAAAAAAACATGAGCAGAAGGTACCACCTCACATCCATCAAATAAGCAATAATGATAAAAGATAAAAATGGTCAATGTTGGGGATTTAGATTTGGTAGAGCCATATATAGGTACAATCAGTCTAAAAAAAAATTTGGAATTATCCTAGAAAGTAATTGAACTATCCATACTATTATTTAGCCAGTGATCTTACTACTAATCATATACACTCGATAAGACCAAAGAGAGGAAGAAAGATTCCATCTAGACTAAAATATGAAGAGCTAGGCTTTTGGCAGCATCAAGAAAGTAGGTTTGGGAATGGTTATACAAACTGAGATGTGTGAATGATTACACAGTAACAAATAAGTAATATGAAGAATTCAGAAAAGCATGAGAAGATTTACATGTGCTGATGCAGAAGAAAGAAAGCAGAACCAGGAGAACTATAAACAATTAGCTTCAATAAGGTAAACCAAGATATCCAGGCCCCTCAGAAGTCATCCAATCCAACCCCTAATTTTTTAGATGAGGAAACTGACATAGGGATAGGATCTGTGATTTCAGAGGTATAGATATTTCCCTCTACCTATCCACTCCTATATAAGTTATTGTTTTAAAGGGATGCCTAGAGAACTGAACATTGTGATATACCTAGGGTACATAGCCAGTAAGTGTTGGGATGGGGGAGACTTGAACCAGTTCTTGTTGCCCTTGAGGATGGCTCTCTATCCCCTTGACACCACAGTTGCCTACACCTAGGGATTGTCTAAACAACAACAACATTAAAAGGAAGCTGGGTTCAAATCAAATTCAACAACCATTCATGGTCCCAAAGTACATGATGAATCATACTTGTCTCTTCTGATAGACAGGTGGGAGGCTCTAGGTATATAAAGCGGCATCTGGTATTACAGTTTATCCTTATCAATTTTCCTTCATTGTTTCTCTTTGTTACTAGTATGGGGCTTATAAAGAAGAGAAAATATAGTATAACTGGGGTGCAAAAAAAGAAAACACTGATAAAACTTCAAGAAAGAAAAATCAAGATCCTATCAGGAAAGATTTAAAATACAACAAGGGTCAAGAGTGTGTATATGTGGCTCACAAAAGCTGAATAAACACCCATCAAGGATGCCATAGACAAGAGATTCACCCACTGGATAGAGAGTGAGACCAATTACTTTCTGAGGCTCCCTACTGCCAGTAGGAGAAAATGAAAAACTTCTTAGCTTAATCCCCCTAAAGTCTGCCTCCAACCTACTCTTCCAGTCTTCTTGCTGAGTCATTTCAAACATACCTAACTCTCCATGACCCCACTTGGATTTGTTTATTTTTGGCAAAGATACTGGAATGAGGAAGCTGAGGAAAATAGCGCTAAGGGTTTTCCCCAGGTCACACAGCTAGTCTGTATCTGAGGCTGGATTTGAATTTGGGTGCTCCTGATACCAGAGTTGGTGCTAGATAGAGTGCTACCTAACTACTCCCACCCCAGTCTTACACTTTACTCTATTTCATATACTCTAGAGTTCCAGTCAAAGTGAACAGTCAGTTGTTCTCAACTTTATTCTTCACTATTTATTACCTCTATACCTGAAATATATTCCCTTCCTGTGTTAAAATTCATTTCTTCCTTCAGAGTCCATCTCAAGAGTCATGTACCTCATAAACATTTCCTTGATTTCTCCAGTTAAATACAATCATTTTTAACTTTATTCCAAAACTTTGTCTCGTGTCTTTAGTGCATTTTACCTGGTACCATACTTGTTTGTATGAACACCATCATTATTAGATTTTAAGTGCTCTCTGTTAGCAACTAAGTCCTTCCCCTCACCTCTCACTCTCACCTTCATCTTTAGATCTCTAGTCCCTAACACAATGGTTTGGAAATAGGAAATGATAAATGTTTGTTGATTCGAATTATTTTTAAGGTCCCTTTTAATTGTAACATAATGGTTCTCTGAAAAAAACCAAGAAATTGTTCATTGATAAAGCACCTATTAGTTGAATTCCTGGTGCCTTTGCCAGTTGGGAACACAGCACCCAGGAATGTTTTACTCATCATAGAAATATAATCACTTTTGGGGTGGAGTAGAACAGATGTTCTATCCCTCTACAAGAGAGCACCATAGCATCATAGGATCAGAAGCAAAATAGGTGATTTCATTGACACAAATATGCAAAATGTGGTGATTAGTCAAGTTGAAATGAAACCAGGAAAATGGGATCAACTCTAGCTAGGTAATGCAATGAGAACACATCTGAGATTCAAACTATCAAGAGGATACTTAAGTTGAATGAGGTCACAGCAGTCCCTAGTGTGGGACTGGAATATTGCTTCCTAATTAATACCATCTGGTCATTTTTTAAACCTGTCATGGAGAAAGTTTGAGAAGCCAATCAGATTCTCCCCAGCAGCACTATACCCAAGCAATGTTACTTATTTGTAAAGGACTACAGAGCCAAAAATGATGAGAGCTAATTTCTCAACTGGCAATGCTTCAGATCTGGTCATGTTGCCCTGCTTTGCATCTCAGCTACTTATGTGCTAGTCAAGTCCTATATTCCACAATTGGAGATTGCTGCCCCTCAATCACAATAGTTAGGACTCCCGAAGAGAATACTGTGTCTGTTCTCTATCCTTAAAATTGCTCAGGGAATAGGAAGGTGGTAAAGGAAGCTGGCAGTGTGATTGATGGCCCATCCCTTCTTCCTTGGATATCTCCTATGTTTAAAAAAATTTTTGAACAGAAACACAATCTTAGTAACTGTGAGAAAAAGGACCAATTTCCCCCTTTTATTGAGTGTTCCCAGAAAGTGCATGTGGTAACAGGACCAACTCTGATATTCCCCTAGAATAATCCACTCACTTGGTCAAGGGCTAAGAAATAATTTTTAAGGAAAGTCATTGGACCTGTGGTACTGAAACTGTGAGCATTCCCAATAGGATAATTGATTTTCTATTTTGCTTGCAAAATTCTTGGAGGTTTTAAAGCAGAACCAGAAGGAGCCATAGAAATTCTCCAGGAAACATGGGAGTCCCTGTTGCCTTCCCCATCCCTGGATGAGCACAGGAGACCTCTAGGAGTCCAAGGGACTTCTCAAAGTTCCCAAGTTCCTTTATCTCCCACTTTCTCCTCAATCAATAAAGTCAAATGACTGACATAGAACATAACTATTAAGCCATCTGGGTCAGCTTTTAATGTGGAGACCTTTGGTCATGGACACAGGATCCCTCATTTAGCAATCATCAAGGAACCAATCATCCCTCATTATCAAGGAAGAAAAAATTTAATAAAACAACACAGCCTGAGTCAGAGTGCTAGCTGAATCACATTTGTACCAATGAAAAGCTGTACAGAGCAACAGGCCAAAATGTGATTGTTTTTTCCATCTAGTGGCAAGTAAGTGTTTGATGTCTAAACATGGAAAGGCACTGGGTTCCCTAATACTGAAGGTCTTCTGATGGAGGCTAGATAATCATTTGTAAGGATATAATACACAAGATTCATACTTCAGATTGGACTAGATTAGAGATGGCAAACTTGACTACCACAAAACTACAGAACCAGAACTGGATTGGGACATGTTTAACAAAATAAATAAAAATTCAATACTACATAAATAATATTAATTTGTGGTTTTCTAAATCAATATGTGGGCCCACAGGGCTCCATTTCTATTTGAGTTTGTCGCCATTGGGCTAAATGACTTTTCTGATCCCTCCTATCTATGAGATTCTCTGACAAGTGTGCTGCAGAACAGATCCTCTCCAATTTCTGGGAATATCTTTGTCCCAGCCACCATTCAGCTCATAGGGAACTTCTGTCATGGTTGAGGTGTAAATAGCAGCATTGGGTTTTCACGAGTTGAAGGGGAAATCCCTTTTATTTTCAGAGCCTAAGACCACAGCAAACCTCCAAGCCCATAAAATACTTACAGATGACAGAGCAGATTGGTCCCACTTTGTACTTGGTGCCATAAAGGGATGCCACATTCTCAGCAGCTGTTTGGGCCACTTGGTTCTAAAGTGAGAGAAACAGAGAAAAAGTTCTTGGTTGATATCCAATGGTTTTCTCTTTCAGAGGATGTGTATTCTGGTTAATTGGCTTCCTGGGTAAAAGAAGAGCTATTTTGGTTTTAACTCTTGCTGTTGAAAATCTTTCTTAAAATGCTATTAAATTTATCTGCTGGATCTTTTCCTGTGCTCTAAATCCCTGGTATCATATTCATTTTTATAAGTGCTCTCATTATTAGATTATAAATTCCAGAAGAGCAGGACTGTACCTTTTCTCCCACTTCCATCTTTGAATCCTTAGTTCCTAATTAAGCTTAGGAGCAGCTAGGTGGTGCCATATTGTATAGAGTACCAGGCTTTGGGTCAGGAAGACTCATCTTCCAGAATTCATATCTGGGCAAGTCACTTAACCCTATTTGCCTTAGTTTCCTCATCTGTGAAATGAGCTCAATAAGACAATGGCCAAGTATTTTAGTATCTCTGCCAAAAAAAAAAAAACCCAAATAAGGTTACAGATTCAAGATATGACTGAGTGAACAAGCCTAATATAGTGAATATAATTGATTCTTTCTTTGATGTCTGGGGATTAATTTTTACCAGTTCCCATTGTACAGAGGGATACATGAAGAAAGTATAAGAGATTAAATTGAATGAGACCCCAAAACAAACTCTGGCAGTTCCTGTGTGTGTTCTTCATCTTAAAAATAAAGCTTTATTTTGGCTCAAGTACTTATGGATCAGCCTTTACCTAGAAATTGTTGATGGCAAAAAATTCTAATTTAACTAAAGATTTTAAATGTTTAGTTATAATTGTAATTAAAGTTTATATTTAATAGCACACTTTCCAAATGTCTTTATATATTATCTTACTTGGTTGTAACAATGACCTTATAAAAGAAGTAGTAGAGACATTATTGGTCTCATTTTTCAGACAAGGAAAATGAGTCACAAAGCCAAAATCATACAACCAGTAAGTAGCAGAGCTAAGACTCAGTCTCAAATTTGAATTGAGATTTTACTCAACCTGCTTTCCCCCTCCCCTAAATCTGACCAATGAGGAGCACTACAAACTCTCAGGACTACCTTATTGGCTAGATCCCAACACAGAGGATCAACTAAAGGTCACATAAAGGATTATCTATTTCTTTTGTACTCCAAAGCTGCTGACAATGACCCTTCTGGCAGTTAAAGTTAAATTCTGACAGTTAAATTAGTTAAAATAATTGGTGTGCCCTATTCTGTATCATGTCCTTAAAAGAATTATTTTGTAAAGAATATTTGACAAATAGTATGAAAATTAAAATCTTTGTTTAAATTGCTTCCCTCACGACCAACTCTTCCTGACCCCATTTGGAGTTTTCTTAGCAAAGATACTAGAGTTGTTTACCTTTTCCATCTCCAGCTTAACTTTCATATGGGGAAACTGAGGCAAACAGAGTTCAGTGACTTTCCAAGGTGACAAAGCTATTAAGAGCGTTGAGGCCTTGGTGTAGCTAGTTGGTGCAGTGGATAGTGCACGGACCTGAGTTCAAACCTGGCCTCAGATTTGGCCTAGCTGTGTGACCCTGGGCAAGTCACTTAACCAAAAAGTCTTGAGGCCAGATTTGAATTCAAAAAGACAAATTTTTCTGCCTCCAGCCCAGTCACTGTACTACTGAACAGTCCCAAAAGTAATATATATTTACATTATTTTCTTTTTACTTTTAAGAAAGCTTTGTTTTTCATTTTAAAAGCATCTTTCATTGACCTTAAGTTGAGGTTACATTTCTAAGCACACTTGATGTGTGAAAGAAGAAAAGAAACAGAATGGGCCTTGCCAACTTGTACCTTCAGGTTGGAAAAGTGGGTGTTGTCATCTTATCTCAAATTTGAAATGCAAATAATAGAAGCAAAACAACCAAGAAAATATTAACAATTCTGGGAGAGCAAATGACTCACCAGTTCATTAAAATCTTTCGTCTTGCTGCATTTATACCCATAGGGGAACATGAGCAGCTGGGAGTAGCTGTGGAGGGTGATGAAGGCTTTGATATTTCCATGGCTCTTAATGAAGTCCACAATGGATTTCACTTCAACTTCTGAGTTGGCACTAGGTCCATGGTATGAGTCAGAGCAGCGATTGTCACTGGCTCCAGGTCCTGTGGATGATTAAAAGATACTCAAAGAAAAACTCAATTCCAAAGAGATAATGGAGTCATTAAAGTCTATCTCAGAGGACGGAATAATCAGTTCTAAGAGGACAAGGCTCAGAAAGCATCTAGAGGAAAGTATGAGGAAATAGGACTGGACAGCCTTTGTGAGGCAGCTAAGTGGCACGGTGGACAGAACGTCTGTCTTTGTTGCCCTCCCCAGATACCTTGTCAATTCAATCCAACAAGTATTCATTAAGCAATTATTACATGTAAGATTAGACACCAAAGTGACATAGTAACAGGCCATGGAATCAAGAAGATTCAAAATCCAGGACTCAGACACCTACTAGCTGTGGAACTTTGGGCAAGTTACCTGATTCATTTGCCTCAGAGAGAGAAATGGCAATCACTCTAGTATTTTTGCCTAGACAAGTCCAAATGGGGTCTGGAAGACCGAATACAAGTGGAAAGCTATTAAATAACAAAATAACACTCCTATTCATAGTGCAACAGAGAAAACTACTGAATTAGATCAAACTCTTGCAGTGGGCATTAATAAGGATTTTTGCCCACAAAGTCATAGGAAAATCATGAAGATCACAAAGTCATCTTTAAAGTCATATGGCCAACCATAACATTCTGGAGGGCCTAAATCCTGGAAGCTCTGTAATTCAAGCCTACAAGGAAGACTTACTGATTATTACCCTGGTGGGACCTAGAATTCTGAAGGATATTAGGGGAAAGAAGTGATTCTCTTCTCTCATCACCTTCAGGATAGTCAAAGGGTACAGAGAAACAAACACAACCTCTGCTCCTTTTTTTATTATTTTAATCTTGTTAGGTTGTGCAATATTTTGCAGAATGTGACATTGTTCAGTATTTGTATCTGACATTTGTCTTGACATGATAAGGGATCCGTGAAATGAGAAGGTTGAGTTAGACTTCAAAGTCCCTCCAGCTCTAAAATTCATAAGTCTATGCATTTGTCTTATGCATTTGCCCTTTTTTGGTCTTATCATACCTATCATTGAACTTTAGAAAGCCATGAACATAGGGTGAACAGGATTTGGAAAGAGAATTTAATTTAACTTCAAGTGCCAGTTTGCAAATAAAATTATGTCAAAATTGTAAAAGCTTTATAACATTCAGGAAAAAGAAAGACATCTATGCAAGGTCATGACTTTTGCATGTATCATACTCTTTCTGTTCCAGTGGCTCCTCCAGGACTCAGTCTATGAGCCAACGTCAATAATTCCAGAAGAAAGAAGCTCTTGGGAGCTGAAGAGAGCTTCATGGGACTATACAACTTGGGACTAAGGGTACTATAGAGACCATATAATCCAATGGCACTTGTTTTACCCAAGAGAAAATTGAGACCCAGAATGGACAAGGGACCCTCCCAAATTCCCACAAATACTAAGTGATAGAGACTGGATTCATATTCAGGGTCTCTTTCTCCAAATCCAAGCTTGCCCATGAGTCATACTACTGTGTCTCATTCTTAGCCCCACAAAAATAGTTCATGGCACCTAAGTAGGAAGCTTTCTCAGGACTTTTTGAATTTTTTTGTTGGTTTGGGTTATTTTTTTTTTCCAGATAGATTGTTATAAAGAAAAGAGGGAGAAGAAAAAAAACAAAACTTGTACTCTGAGATTGAGTTTCCCACCTCCAAAGCCTGCATCCCAGTTCCGGTTTGGATCAACACCAACACAGATGCTTCCAGAAACCTTAGACCGTGTCTTCCTCCACATTCGATTCTAAGAAACCCAAACAGCATTAGAGAAAAACACAAGAAATGTACAAGCAGAAGAAGCTTCCCTGAACTTCCTTAGTTTCTCTCTACCTGTGGACCAGGGAGAGTCCTGAAGTGAGTACCTGTGGCCATGGAGAAACAGGTGTCTGATGCAGAAAGACTTATGCCAGTCATCTAATCTTTCTCTTTTCTGTTGCCCAGCCAAGACAACAGGTAAAAAACCCCACATCTCTTTAAACAACCTACAGCCCCCCCCCAGCTCCTTCCTGGTCCCTCAGAGATCATTTAAGCCCTTAGGGGGATTCCCGGGGACTCCCGGGGCTCTGCCCTCTCATCTCCCCAGCTAGGTTTGGATGCTGCTGATCTGATCGCCCCAGAAGCACTGCTGCCCACCCACTGACCTCCAGGGCCGGGTCAACATGACACTAATCATTATTACTTTTTCATGTACTTATGTATTCATTTTTTAATTATTTATGACTCCTGAAGTCATCTCTTCCTGACAGACTCCAAATGAACCGGCCCGAAGGGCTCCAAGTCTAGCCGGGGCCGCAGGTGGCTCCCCTTAGTTAGTGACTGAGGGTCCTGACCACTGTACTCCCATGGACAGGGCGGCCAGGAGGTCTCAGCGCTCCCTCCCACCCTCTTGGATGGAAGAGCCAGGCCCCGAAGCTGCAGGGTTAGCACTTCTGCGCCCCGTCTTCCCTTCAGTCACTCAGTTGCGCCCATGTGGTGATCAATGTGGCACTGGGAGGCAGGCATCCAAAGCCCAGGCTTGGCTGGTGCCCCTTGGGATTCAGCCAGACGGATAAACTGCTGAGCAGGATGGGGACTGGGACCCTCGGGGGTCGTTCTGTATCCCGGTGACCCCGTGATTTGGGACAAAAAAAAGCACGGCTATGGCCCTCCGCCTCATACTTCAGCCACAGGAAACTTCCTTCCCCCCTAGATCTACGGGTGTGACTAGGGGTGCGGCTGCTGCTCTAAGAACCGGCACCTCAGCTCCAGCTGCTCCATCTTTCCTGAGACCTCCAGGCTTCCTGCCCTTTGGGGACTGAGAGTGACTCTATCCTGCCACAGTGAGGGGTGGTTTTTGGAGCAACTTTCAGATGGCAGTGGTAATAGCCTTCGAAAGGATGGTAACAGAGGCAGCTGGATGGCACAGTGGGTAGAGTCAGGAGGACCTGAGTTCAAATCCTACCTCAGTCACTTAGCTGTATGACTATGGACAAGTCACTTAACCCCAATTGCTTCAGAAGGAAAAAAAAAGGGATCATGTCTTGCACACTTTAGAGCCATGACTTCTCTGATCTGAATTCCCCCTCCCTCCAGTGTAAATCCCCTCTCCTCCTCTTCTTCTCCCAGGTGTTCTAATATATCAGCTGATTCATTTGTCAAGAACTCCCAGGAAGCTAGAGATTTATTCCCTCCTCCTAAGATTAACCAAGGCTGCATTTAAGCTTGAAATCATGAGAAAACATAAGGTTCTGGCGCAATTTCTGGGGCACTGTGAACTTTACATAAGATTAAGTCTCCAGAAACTGACAACATGCTTCAGAGAGTTAGATCACAGAAAACAATATAGGGTTGGTCACAAAACAATGCCTTTCACAAAAACAAGGTTTTAAGATATATAAGCAACATGATTTCTGGTAATAAATGGCTCTGTTGAATTATCAGCAACCCTTATTTTCAATTGCCATTAACCCTTTTGTGTTGTGCTGGTCACAGACAGCACAACACTCATTGGCCTGTTGTTTGTCATTCTTGCTACATGACTGGCCCAACTCCTTTCCTGATCTTAGTACCTTATTATATCACCTGTCTGAATTCAGGCATAATTCATTTGTCAGGGAACATACTTCTTTACTTTGTCCTCATTCCTATTACTGAGTTAGATGATTAAAAATTCACTCAGCTGCCCACACGAAAACCACCTTCTGGAGAGCAGCCCAAGAGCCCTGTGTGACTGAGACTACTCCTAAAGTCATTTCAAACTGAAAAGATGAGATCATAGGCCCCTCTCTGGGGTTAATCTCAGTAAATTTAGGGAAAACCCAAGACAGAAAGATCAACTTATTCCCTTTTGTTTTTTGTTTTGTTTTGTTTTGTTTTTAACCACAAGTATTTTTCTACATTCTCTAATAATCACTGAATAATCAAAGAGGAGTTGCTTACTTTGGTCCAAGAGAAGACATATCCGTCTGGGTTTGTAACAGGCAAAAGGAAGATATCCATTGCATCCAAAAGGCTTTTGATTGATGGGTCCTTTTCATAATCAGAAGCGATCTAAATGGAGACAATGTGATGTCAGATAACTTTTCCAGGAATCCAGAGATATAATGTTGTTGTTATATTTTCAAAATCTGAGACATCGGGTATCTGGTGCTATGGCTAGAGCACCGCCCTGAAGTCAGGAGGATCTGAGTATAAATCTGGTCTCAAAGCTGTGTAACCCTGGGCAAGTCACTTAACCCCAATTTCCTCAGGAAAAAAAAAAATGGTTCTTTGCATATGGATTAAGGTAAATAATGGAGAAAGCTATGGTGATTCTCAAAATGTGAGCCCTTGTTGTGATTGAAGGTTGTCTAAATATTCTGTTGTCTGATCTTATATAGAATGTTTATTATAAATGTTTAATATAAGTGCACTGTATAACCTATAGCATGTATAATTGTGCCATCTTGTGGAAGGAGAAGAAAGAAAGAGAAAAATTTGGAACTCAAAATCTTATTTTAAAAATCAATGTTAAAAACTATCTTTATACTTAGTAAAATACTATTTATTTACAACCAAAAATGTTTGTCATAAAATTACATATATGTATATTTTGTTTTTGCCTTGAATTATTTACATATTTACAATTTAATTTAAAAAAATTAATATCTGTTATAATATATCTGTTACAATTTAATTTAAAAATAGATCTCTGTTGACCAGCTGTAAATGACTTTCTTATTCTCAGTAGTACAATCATACAAACCTACCCTCAGTTATGGAGTTATGATGAAAAATCCTATCCAAATCCAGAGAAGGAATTGATCAAGTCTGAATATAAATCAAAGCATTCTTTATTGCTCTCTCTCTCCCTCTCCCTCTCTCTCTCTCTCTCTCTCTCTCTCTCTCTCTCTCTCTCTCTCTCTCTCTCTCTCTTTCTTTCTTCTTGAGGGTTTTTATTTTCATTAGGGTGGGAGATTTATGTTTTTTTTTTTTCACAACTTAACTTTCATGGAAATATTTTGCCTAACTCCACATGTGGTTTCTTAATTGTGGGTCGGGACAAGAAAGAGAACCTAGAACTCAAAAATCTTAAAATGAAATTAAAAAAAAAATTTAACGAAACTGGGGGGAAAATATTAAATAAATGAATTAAAATAAACAAAACAAAACAAAAAAATCTGTGCATACTCTGACCCACAGGGCCACTATTGGGTTTGTATCCCAAATCTATCATGAAAAAGGGGAAAGGACCTACATGTGCAAAAATGTTTATAGCAGCCCTTTTTGTGGGAGCAAAGAATTGGAAATTGAGCAGTTGCCCATCAATTGGGGAATGGCTGAATAAATTGTGGTATATGAAGATAAAGGAAAGTTAAGGAATATGAAGGTAACTGATATAAAAAATGATGAACAAGCTAATTTTAGAAAGACCTGGAAAGATTTACATATACTGACACTCAGTGAAGCAAGCAGAATCAGGAATACATCATATACAATAACAGCAAGATTGTGTGATGATCAACTATGAAAGACTTGCTCTTCTCAGTGATCCAAGACAATCCCAGCAGGCTTTGGATAGAAAATACTCTCTACATACAGAAAAAGAATTGATCATCCAACCTCTACTTAAAGAACTCCAGTGACTAGAAACTCACTAGCCAATAAAGCATACAATTCCAAGACCAGCTTCAAAAGGAAATTCTGTCAATGAAAAATTCTGTCAAATGAAAATCTGATCAATCATGATTCCAGAGATCCCATGATGAAACATTCTATCTACCTTTTGACCAAGAGATAACACATTCAAGATTCAGATTGGGATATGCATTTTCCAGATATGGCCAACTTGTTTTGCTTGACTATGTATGTTACAAATTTTCTTTTTCTTTTCTTTCTTTAGGGGATAAGAGGAGATGGGAAAAGAGGCTTTAAAAATACACTTAAAAAAAGTCAAAAAAAATTGGTAGGAAGTTTCTTAATTGAACCTGAATCTTTCTCCATCCTCTCATAAAGTTCCATTCATTTATCCTAGTTTTGTCTTCTGGGGCCAAATAGACCCTCAACTTCCTCCAATGTGACAGCACAAGCTTTATTAATTCTGGTGAAATTTTCCACAATATAAAGTAAGTAGGATCATTGGCTCCCCATTCTGATGGCCCCAAGGACCAAAAGAATCTGAGAATTCTTTTTTTTGCTTTAGGGTACAATCAACTCCTACCCAGGATAGCTTTTTTACAAGACTTCACATTCACATCAATTGAACTATACATATAGAATCACAGGCTTTAGAGTTGAAAGGGACCTCAGATCCAGTCTGATATCTGAACAATATTCCTGATTAGTAGTCGTCTAGCCTCTGTCTTAAAACCACATGTTCCTTACATACAGAGCCTGTTGTCTGGGACAGATTCCAGTTAAGAGATTACATTTGCTTATTTACATGACATTATATTGCAGTTGTAGATATATTGAACAAAAAGCCTCTTCACTTGTAGTCATTAGCCATTTTGAATTGTTAAATAGCTGTTTTGTACCACTCCAAAGGGTAACTACATTTAATTGTGCTGGAATGGAAGGCCTGGGAGAAAGGAGAAGCCAGCTCCCAGGATCTATACATGTGATCTCACTTATGAACACAGAGCTAATGGAGAAGGATTTCTTTTTAACATCTTCAGTGTGGTATGTCATCTCAGAATTACTTAAGAAATACTGTATTAGGTCAAATCCAAGTCAGTACTGTTTTGGCCAGTGATAACTTGTGGTGTGGGAGGTTCTGTGAAGTAGTTTCCTTCAGGGAAGTCCTGAAGGCAGACAAAGCTGTCTTTTTGTTGTTCCAACCCGTAATTTCATTGGTTTATATAGAACTTCCAGGAAGGAAATTCCCTCTAACTAATGTAGCTTAGACTGTTCTGTAGCTTAGAGAATTGCCTGAAAGCCTGAGAACCTCAGTGACTTGCCTAGGATCACAGTAGAAACAATAATGGGTAAGGGCCAAATCAAGTCTTCCTCATTCTTGGGCCAGTTCCTTTGGCTGCCCAGCTAGTATGAGTATTGAGTCCACAACACCATGGAGTGTGACAATTTGTCATCCTCCTGTCATCTGGAGCATACCATAAAAGTGGGTTTACATTTTATGATGCCAAAATTTTATTTTATCTGAAAACTAACTTGTTAAAGCTTCAGTTTCAGTATTCATGCTAGTATTCCAAGAGTCAGTGCAGCCATTCTTACCCCTAATGATTTTTACAAATGGAAAACCACTCTCCAGTATCTTTGCCAAGAAAACCTCATGTAGGGTCACAGAGACTCAGACCCAAGTGAAATGACTGAACAATAACAACAACCAATGTTGAGAAAGTCACTTCACTCACAGTTTTACCATCTTTAAAATGAGAGGAGTGGACTACATGATTGCTAAGGTCAGTTCCACATCTCATGGTAATACATTAATTGTCCTTCTCCAGCCCTATGTTTTTTAAGGCAAAGTAACCAGATATGCACATGGTTTTCTAGTGCAAATACAATTCTAACCTGACATAGAAACAAAAGCAAAGAAGAGACTATTGGATGGATTACAGGTATGCCAGATCTGAATTATTTTTTTAAATGAATGATCTAACTGAGATGGACTTGGTTCTGTTTAACAATGAAGTGATCCAGGGCAATTCCAATAGTTTGTTGATGAAGAGAGCCATTTGCATCCAGAGAGAGTGCAATGGAGACTGAATGTGGATCACAACAAAGTATTTTCACTTTTCTGTTGTTGTTTGCTTTCTTGTTTGTCTTTTTCTCATTTTTCTCCCTATTGATCTGATTTTTATTGTGCAGCATGATAAATATGAAAATATGTTTGGAAGAATTGCACATTTCTAATATATACTGGATTTGGATTATATAGCTGCCTAGGAAATGGAGGAAGTAGGGGTAAAGGGAGAAAAATTTAAAACACAAGGTTTTGAAAGGGTAAATTTTGAAAACTATCTTTAAATATATTTTGAAAAATAAAAAGCTTTTATCATAAAAAAGTATGATCTGTCTCTCTATATTTAAACCAATATGACTACTTGTACTACATATGTGGAGGAGTCAGATGTGAACCTAGAAAAAAAATCCATAAATTTTAGGTGAAAATTACCTTATTAGCTGTCCACAATGCTGTAGCTTGGGTAACCCATTCTCGGGCATGGATCCCAGCATCTAACCAGATGGCAGGCTTTTTTCCTCCGGTGCTAAACTATAAAACAAAATATGAAGTGTGAGGCCTTCCCTATCTCCACTCATTCTTTTCTTATTCCTTCCTCCTCTCCCATGACCCCCTTCCCATTCATTGTCTTTTCCCCCTGTTTATTTGTTTAAAAAAAACACAGGATAAAAATTTAACTTGAACATTAATATTTCTGACAGCTCTTGACCAATTTTAGGCAATTCTATTCCCTCTTCTGTTAGCTAAAAATGTAGCATTTACACCATCATCTGACAACTTAGTCCTGGTTTTTAGGAAATCAGAATAGAGTAAAAAGAAAATTTATAGCATTTAAAAAGCTATAGAATTTATAGCATCTTCTTTGAGGGAACAACAAAACCACACTGCTCTCTGCTCCCCTGGATAGACCTCTAGTGTAGGAGATAGTGGGAGATAGATTCCTACCCCACTAAACAAAGATGCCCTAGTAAGCTCAGATCCCCTGAGTCACCTTCTTCTCTGGGAGTCTGAGTATCTGTGAGCCACCAATTTCTCAAATATTCTTCCCAGCATGACTTTGACCTAGATACCAGGTAGATTTTCTTCCCCTTTCCCAATGTCTGGTCTTACTCAACCCAGTTCAAATCCACCAGCTTTTATTATCTGGGCTATCCCCTTTGATTTGGCATCCTCAAAGGACCATCCTTCTTCCCAACTTCCTTGGCAGCCATTCACATTTTCCCTCAATAAACCTGGCTTTTTTTACTTTTTTTGACTGACTTCTATCTTGTGTTGTGTTCTGTCTCAGGAGCTTTCTTCCCATGTCTTGTATTGTACCTAGGAATCCTTAACCTCATTTACACTACATTAAGCTATCTGGAGTCAGGAAGATGCATCAAAAGATGAGTTCAAATCTAGTCTCAGACACTTTCTAGCTGTGTGACCCTGAGCAAGTCACTTAACTCTGCCTCAATTTTCTCATCTATAAAATAAACTAGAGAAGGAAATGGCAAACCATTCTAGTATCTCTGCCAAGAAAAGCCAAATGGGGTCACAAAGAGTCAGAAACTGCTGAAAAACAACTGAGTAAAATTCCTTCTCTGTGTCTGTATGATGCTATTCTCTATTTTAGGAATATTGTTTCTTTCCCTTTTCATCTGTTGAATTCCCCCTCAATTTTTAAAGGCCCATTTAAACTACTAGCTATATAAATCCTTCCATGATCACTCTACTCTAAACTAATTCCATGTCAGCAGTGATCTTCCTTCCCATGTCTCATATGTAAAAAAAAAAAAAAAAAAAAAAACACCCAAAAACTTTGTCTGCAACTCTTTAAAATGCACTTAAATATAATATATATTACATAGCTGCTGTTTGGAGAGGAATGAGTGGGTTTCACTGCAAATATTAAAACTATTTAGATTCAACTTACCTTAAGCACATTCATGGGCCGGTTTTCAAAAGAATGTCCTATTTGCAGTTTGCTCACTAGATTTGGGTACTGTTCAACAAGGTGGTCCATTTGTTGAAAAATCTGAAATTTTTAGGTACAGATAAAGAAATATTTGTTAAATCAACTACCATTTCAACTTAGGACTATTTTCTCTTTCCCTGTCCCATTCCATCAGTGCATTAATACCAAAAGCAGTTTGTATATGTTAATATTTTAATTTGCGATAGTTAATCATAAGCCATACAACCCATGGTTCAAATCCTAGTTGAGAAAAAAGAAGCATTTTGCAGCAGAAGGAAAATTGTATTTTCTTATCCCCATGAGAAGGACATCTTTCTATCTTTTTTTTTTTTTTTTTTTTGAGGCAATTGGGGTTAAGTGACTTGCCCAAGGTCACACTTGGAACTTTTAAGTATCTGAGGTCAGATTTGAACTTAGGTCTTCCTGACTTCAGGGCTAGTGCTCTATCCACTATGTAACATATTTCTATGTTAACTGTTCCAGCTGGAAAACTTTCTAAAAAGGCTTCCTAGCTCCTTAAACACAAGAAATTAAGCACAATTTTAGGTTAAAATATTTATATAAGATATAAGCAATATATAGTAGAATTTTAGCTTCCTGAAGACAGGAATTTTTTTTGTTTTGTCTTTGTATCTTTGTCCATGTTTCCTTCCATGTATCTTTTCTCATGGTAAATACTAAATGATCGTCAAATGGAAATAAATTACATTTTCTTGGTGACAAATTCTTGCTTCCTATCTCCATGTATTACTTTCCCTCTCTCCCATCCTTATTCTCAGACAGAACTTCCATATACCTGTTGAGAATACCAGAGACAGTCATCAGGTAAAGTCAGAGAAATGATAGCAGTAGGATTCCCCCCCTCCAGGTTAGCGGCCTGATTCTTAGCATTTCCCTAATTTGAGGATTCATACTTTCAAACCTGATGTAAGCAAATTATCTATATGCTTGCAAGTGTCCTTAACTTTTTTTGTATCTTGAACCTGTTTGACAGCCTAGTCAAGCCCATAGACTCCTCAGAATGATGTTTTTAAATAAATAAAATTAAACATATAAGATTACAAAGGAAGGTAATTATTATTTAAATACTTTAAATAATATTATTTTAAATACTTCAAAAAAGAAAAACAAGTTCATACATCCCAGGTAAAGAACCTTTGATAGAGACTAGAGTTTTAGGGCAAAAGTTGAGGACAGGGGCTAGTTCCTTAGAAAGCTGAATTCTAAAACAAGGAAGATTATCCATTTCTTAAATTAAACAGTCTGAAAAAATCACCTCTTCCAAGTTATGGTAGTTTCCAAAATTGAAGCTGTAGTCTGTTTTTCTTGTTTGATGAAAAAGGATCTCTTCCTTCTCTTTGTCCAGCAGAGTCTAGGATAAATCATTTCCATTATATTTTATTTGTGGCAATCCTTGTCTTATGAGCAAGAATGAAAAAAGTGAGGGCTGAAGAAAATGGACAGAAATCCTAAAGTAAATAACAATTCAGAACCTATTTTTCCTCTTATTGAACATACCAGCTGTAGTGCTATACATTATCCTCAAAGGATGATCAATATCAAACTACAGGTCATATTTTAACAGCAGTTTTCTTGGTCAGAAAACACAAGAGTTAGTCAATGGAAAGGAGACCTTAGTCTAGCAAAATTATTTTATGTAAGAAGCATCCATGACCAATTGAGTGGTTAGCTTGCATCATGACAAAGAACTGTGTCTCTGTTGGAAGGTGATTTTTGTGTCCACCTTCATAAATCAAAATTGATTCACTTTAGAGCAAGGGGAAAGCAGGTAGTGCTGAAAAAAACTGAGGCCTTTATATAAATAGACCTAGGGTTATAGCTCCTCAGTTCTATGTACAGCCAGAAAGCTTTTTTCTTATCTCCTTCATTATTTTCAGATTTCACTCATAACAGAAAGGAGGTTCCCACATCCCATGGGATGACTCTGCCTATTGAAAAGGGGTCAGTCAATTGATTTCAGAACCAAGTGGGAGGTACAAAGGATAAAAGAGAAATATGAGAATGACTTTATGATTGGTTCATTTTAATCAGGCTTGAAAGAGGAAAGATCTTTGGAGTACTCACTTGCACATCTTCAATCATGATGGAATAAGGAATTTTATGGCTCTCCAAGAAAATTTTGACTGCTTGTAGACTGGAAAAGGGAATTCGAACATGTACATTCTTCCCTGGAATGGTGAGGGACTTCCAGAAATCAAGCTGTAAAAAGAAAGAACAAAACCAAGCTGGGATGATCATTCAGTGCAATGGGCCTATTTTCATTTCACCTCATTTTGATAATCCCTTTGGTAAAGTTATAATATAATAACAGGCAGGTTGAATATTGAAATTGTCAACTTTGGCCCATTATTAAAAACTCTATGTTCTTAATATAATATTAGAAAGTCTATGATTTTTAATAATGATTGGACATCATGTCCAAAAAAAAATGATTCAAAACTTGTGGTTGTATGTTATAATAAAGTTCATCTATTAGAATGCAAACATATTAATAATTTGTAAATAATGCCTAGTCAATTTTCAGAGCTTTTAGCTTTACAAAATATTATCATATCTGTCTTCTACTGTTAGTCCCACCATAACTATTTGACATAGGCAGGCCAGGTATCATTAACTCTATTTTTTCAGACTGGATCTGTGAAGCTCCCTCTACCAATGTAAACTGACATGTGTTCCACTTTATAGTTATATATATATAACTACATAGTTCTAATTTATAGCCCTAGAAAATCACCTGGAACACAGTCAGTCTATGTCAGAGGCAGGAACCCAGGTCTTCTAAGATGTAATTCTCTAGTCACTACTCCCATGCTTCCTTGCATCTCTATTTTACAGGAGTTCATTAGAGGAAGTGCTAAGAATAGGACCTAAGATTCTTGAATCACGGTCTCATTTACTTTCAACTGGAGTCCAAATTCTGAAGCACTTAATGGGAATTAGTGTGGTGGAATGGAGGTGGATGTTAGATCTGTCATAAGAGGCCCTGGGTTCAAACCTGACTACCCACAAGCTGTGTTATCTTGAGGAAGCCATTTGATTTCCTTGGGACTCAGTTTCTTTATCTGATATCCTCTAAGATCCTTTGTTAATGCTCTATTATATTTGACCAGATATATTTCCAGAAAGGGAATCCCAATCACCTTTTTTTAACGCTACATAAAATCTACTTTGATAAACATGGATCCAACCAGAAAGGATACCTGAAGGTGAGATTCTCTTTCCAGTTGCCTCAGCTTTGTAACTTCTTCTTCATTCCTTGGTGTGATCTCGAAAACCTGGTGTCTGAAGAAGATAGAACCCCAAAGAAGGCTTTAGACACATATTGCTCCTTGTGGTAGCTTTCTCTAGTCATTCCTCAGTAGGATGAATTTAAAACTTCCGATCAATAATTTAATTGACAATCATCAAGTAAGAAACAATGTGCTAGAAAATCTATGGAATGAATTGGCTCTATTTCTCTATTGGGTTGCTTTAGCTATGAGATTTACAAATATGTTATATTGGTTTTGTTTTTATTAGAGGAGTGAGAAAAATCATAGCTGCAGTTAATCTTCCATATTTGTGTATTTACTTTTCAAGATTACAAGATATGTTTTTTTCTTTTTTTTTTTTGTTTTTCCCTTTTGATCTGATTTTTCTTGCCCATCATGATGAATATAGAAATATGTTTAGAAGAATTGCACATGTTTAACCTATATCAAATTGCTTGCTGTCTTAGGGAGGGGAAGGAAGGGAGAGAAAAAAAGTTGGAGCACAAGGTTTTGAAAAGGTGAATGTTGAAAACTATTGCATATATTTGGAAAAATAAAAGACTTTTTAAAAAGACTACTAGTAGTATTAGTCATTTTCACTTTCATGTGAGCAACCATACACTTTTGTTGCCATGTACAAAAAAGAAAAAAACAAGAGTGTGGGCAGGTTTTGGAGAAGCTAGTAGCATATCAAGTCTTGTTCATCTCACTGCGGTAAGGATCTCCCCAGTACATATTTTCATTGTTTCCCTTTAAAACTCAAGCTTTCTGTTGCAGTTGTGCTTCAAACATAGTGCTAAGCCCAAGTTACAAAGTCAGTGATACAGATTAGTGAAAAAATAAAGGTGTTAAATAAACTTCATACAGGAAAGTCTGCAGATACTGTCACTTCAAGATTGGTGTTAATGAATCAATGATTAGATATACAGTACAATACCCCCCCATACCATCACTTCCATCTGACACAATGGAAGGTAAAATTCAGGTTTAAAAAAAGTTTGGTTTTTAAGAATTTCATTTGCTGTACAGTGTTTATGGTACTGTAGATTTCATGTTTTATGAAAAATGCATATTGCCCAAAATCAATGTGGGGCTTTTGTTTATATTGAGATGTTAGCACAAAGAGAGAGAGAAGGAGAAGGAAATAGCAATCCAGTCTAGTATCTTTGCCAAGAAAACCCCATGGGATCAGAAAGAATCAGACTGAAATTGTAGAACGACAACAAAAAAAGCACAAAAGATCACCAAATTCTAAGGCATTACTAGCAACAAAAAAAAGTTTGCATGTTTCCAATTTTATTTTTGTGAACGACATTTTATAGGTTATTTCATGGTTACTCTGTTAGGAAAAAAATGTATGTTTTCAGAATCAATGTTTTATTATAAAGAATTGTTTGCAGAAAATTGTACTTTCAGAACTGCCTAGTGAAAGATTAGTTTTTGGTGGTCCTAGGAACCTAACTTCCATTTCCCATAGATTTAATATATCAACATTTGCATTTTTTACTTTTGCTCATTTTTGAGGAATGCTATCCCTGTGAAAGTTGAGGATTGATTATATATGAAATCTGACTCAACAATTATGAGATAAAAATCTAAAGATCAAAAAATGTCCAAAATTAGAGTCAATTTATCGGCTAGGTACACTGATTCTCAACAATACAATTATACCTGACAATCAGTAAAGCTTTCCCTCTTCCCCATCCCCAAAGAATGGGTAGGAAAAAAGGTTAGAAAATTTCCATCAATTGAACAGCCACTTAAACAGCAAGTGATTGATATATATCTTCTATGTCTTATGTAGAAAAACCCAGGACAGTCTCTAAGCTATTCAACCCATGTGGCCAGAAAGCTGGCAAACTAATCTTGGGAGAGTGGAGCATTTGAAGGATAAAGTCCATTCTCACCTGAGTTTCTCAATATTAATTTGAGTCTAATCTGCACATATTTCCTAATTTCTTGACTCTATTATGTTGTTTCTCCTAGTAAAATACTACTTTCTTGAATGCAGATA
Source organism: Sminthopsis crassicaudata (assembly GCF_048593235.1). Taxonomy (NCBI): domain Eukaryota; kingdom Metazoa; phylum Chordata; class Mammalia; order Dasyuromorphia; family Dasyuridae; genus Sminthopsis; species Sminthopsis crassicaudata. The sequence continues at coordinate 112,944,698 of NC_133621.1, forward strand.
TGGCTTTGTATTTGTATTCCTGATATCTAACATAGTGACCTATTTGCTTAAGCCAAGGTTACATAAATATTTAGTCATTAATTGAACCAGCCACAGTTATAAGAAGTAAGAGAAATAAAGAAGTGGTCAGACAGATAGGAGGAAAATCAGGAGACAGTATTATTGTAAAAGCCCAGAGAAAAGAAAATACCAAGAAAAGGATGACTGACAGTGTTAAAAGGTGAATGAACATTAATCAAGAAGATTAAGAGAAAAAGAGAAATCAGTTACAGCCCAGTGAAAGAACTCTGGGAGATGACTAGGAACCACTATATAGAATTCCCAATACCCCTATTTTTGTCCGCCTGCATTTTTTATTTCCTTCACAGGCTAATTATATACTATTTCAAAGTCCGATTCTTTTTACACAGCAAAATAACTGTTTGGACATGTATACATATATTGTATTTAATTTAAACTTTAACATATGTAACATGTATTGGTCAACCTGCCATCTGGGGGAGGGGGGTGGGGGGAAGGAGGGGAAAAGTTGGAACAAAAAAGTTGGAAGCAATTGTCAATGCTGAAAAATTAACCCGTGCATATATCTTATAAATAAAAAGCTATAATTTTTTTTAAAAGCCTTTAGATTTGGCAGTTTAAAGATCATTGATAACGTTGCAGAGAGGGGTCTCATTTGAATGATTAGACTGGAACAATCTTACCAAAGAGTTAAGAAAAAAGTAATAAGAGATAATGAAGTGGAGGCATCTATGGGGCAGAGAGGTTCTGGGCTGGAGTCAGGAAGACTTGGATTCAAATCCAGCCTTAGTCCTTACTACCTCTGTGACCCTTGGCAAGTCATTTATCTACTGTTTACCTCAGTGTCCTCATCTGTAAAATGGTTATAACACCCATCTCCCAGATTTGTTGTAAGGGTGAAATGAGATAATAATTATAAGTATGTTAGCTATTGTTATTATCAATCATAACCCACTAGGGAGACAAACTGACTAAGTGAGGGTTTTTTTGAGGATGAAGGAGTCAAGTATAACCAGGTAAAATGAATATCAAGGGCAGCAGTGGTCATGGCCACAAAATATTTGGCCTGAGGCCCTTTGGGAAGGGGGATTGGATAATGTCACCTGTATTGCCTTCGTAAAGCTGTTACTATCTTCAGGCAGGGTACCCCATGAAATAGAATCAAGCTACTTGATCAAAGAATGGGAAGCCTACATTCTCGTAGATGCTTGATTTAGAAAAAAATAAAAGAACATTGAATTCTTCCCTTTAGTTCAGAGTAGTTCATACCTCTTAACTATATACCTTGTGGATAACTCATTTTTTTCTCTCTCAAGGCTAATTATCTTATTATAATAATAAAAATACATATTATCTCCTAGTTGTCCTAAAGAGAGTCCTTCATAAATTTAAAAGAACTAGATAAATGTTCACCTATTAATAATTAATTATCATTGATTTTGTTAGGACCAGCAACGAATATTAGAATAAGAGCTTGTCTGTTCTCAATACCAGCCTACCTGCATTCACTTTCCTACTTAGAATGTTGACGGACTAGAATATCTTTTTTAAAATGTGTCTCCTCCCAAGAGGAGATGAGGAAACAGTTCAGAAAGGTGGAATAGTGATGCCCATAGTCACATAGGTAGCTTAGTAATGGAGTCAGGATATGAACAGAAGCCCTTCAGCTTTGATAACGAAGCATGGAATTACATTGAAATCTTTCTACTTCTTTACCTGATCCCTCTTGAGACCAAGCTAATAATGGTCGTGACAATATTTATATATGACTTACTATATGTCAGGCACTATGCTAAACACTTTGTAATTATTTACCTCTTTTGATTCTCACAACAACCCTGAGAGGTAGGTACTATGATTGTCCCCATTTTATAGATGGGGAAACTGAGGCAAATCATGATTTTTTTTTTTTTTTTTTTTAGTAACTTACTCAGGGTTACACAATTAGTAAATGGCTGAGATCGGATTTGAATTTAGGATTTTCTGTCTCCAATTGCTGTGCTCCATACACTGTACCATCTGGCTGCTACCTAGCACCTTGGGGTTATCGATAAAACCTCAAGCCTGTGAAATAGATAAAACTAATCCATCCCAACCAGCTGAGGATCGAATCCAGGACCTGATGTCATTAGCCTTATGTGTTAATCAAATTAATTCATCAGCCAAACGTCCTGCATTATTCATTCTACCTAGCCCATGTCTGTGCCATCTTCCCCAACTTTAGTGCCATATCTCTTTACAATTCTCTGCTGTCTTGTATCGAACTTTACAAATGTTAAGCTTTTTCATGTGTTGAGTGTATCCTCAAAGGAGCATAGTAACTCTCAGGCCTTCTTTTTTAATATATATATATATATTTGTATTTTTAATATTTAATGACTTTTTAGAAAGAAAAAAAAACATTAAATCATTTCCCAATTAAATGCTGCATTGAATCCTCTCTTGTAGGAAAAAAAGAATTAATTCAGCAAATCCAGTCAAAATAAAATTGCATCTGACCATGTCTATCACATTCTACACAGGTGATCCCTTACCTCTCTCCTGAGAGAAGTGTTTCAGAACTTTTCTATCCTTTCCCTGACCAGGACACCAAAAATCTTAATATACAGTGGGTTAGGGTGCTGTTATTCACATCATGTGATTATTATTACTGAAGCTGGGGATTGTAAGGGGAAGTCAGGTGTTTATTCTTCAAAGCATTCAGTATGTTCTTCAGTCATTTTTCAGTCATGAGCCACTCTTTGTGACTCCATTTGGGGTTTTCTTGGCAGAGATACTAGAGGGATTTGCCATTTACTTCTCCAGATCATTTTACAGCTGAGGAAACTGAGATAAAAATAAAAGTAAGTGACTTGCCCAGTCACACAACTAATAAATGTCAGAGGCCAGGCTTGAATTCAGGAAGAGTATTCCTGACTCTAAACCTAGTGCTCTATCCACTGTGGTACCTATTTGTCTCTATCTCAAGAGATAAGCATAGTAAAAAAAAAAAAAAAAAAAAAAAAACCAGAATTGTGAGGAACACTGTTTCCTGGAAGAAGGGAGGGAAGGTCTGAAAATAAGGGAAAAAGCACAGGAAGGGAAGATGAGGGGATAGTCATTAAATACTCTTCCTAATTCACCATTTTATTTAGAGTGGGTTCCCAAGCAGGAAAGAACTTTATTTTCACTAATTCACTAATTTAATTCAGCTAACACCTATTTGGAAACAACTATGTTCAGGACAAAGTCCTTGCCCTCCCAAGTTAACAAACTAATAGAGAATATAAGGGCCACAAAAAACAATATAATTAACACATACAAAATAGAAACATAAGTGAAGAGGAAAGAAACAAAGTGAGCTATGGTAGAAATCTAAGAAGGGAGAACTGCATTTGGAATCAGAAAAGTTAAAATCAGAAGACTTAGCCCTGTTATTTATTTGTTTGGCAGGTTAGAAAAAGCCATTTCCCCTTCCTGAGGATCAAATTTCTGTAAATGAAGGAACTAGGATAAATAACTGGTTAGGTAAGCATCATAGAAGAGGATTTAGGCTTTAGAAGATAGGTATTTAATAGGGATTCGAGAGGGGACATTCTAAATACACTGGCACAGGATATGTAAGGTATGATGAGAAATCATCTTATTTAAAAAAAAATTTCTAAGTACAAGGTGAGAGAACGTGGTTAAAAAGCAGTTTTTCTGAAAAGGATCTGAGGTTTTCAGTGGACTATAAGCTCAGTCGGTGTCACCAATATAAGATGTAGCCCAGAAAGCTGATGACATCATTAAGCCTGGCATTTAGGAGTAGAAAAGTGACAGAATAAGACTTAGGGTGACCCAGAAGCAGAAGGGCTATCTTGTGAAGGAGTTCAATCTCTGTCACTTGGATTCTTCTGGCAAAGGCTGTATGAACATTATAGAATGGATTCTTGCTCTAATCAAGGTGGATCTATCGAGATAGTCCCTAATTCTATGATTCAGATTCTGAGATAGTCCCTAATTCTATGATTCAGATTGTGATCCATTAGGAAAAGTTGTGCAGGACATGGGAGACAAAGGAGATTGAAAGGAGAAGCTTCATTATTTTGTATATTTAATTTTTCTTAATTCTTTTCTACTTTTCCCTTTTTTTCTATCACCTCACTTGTTACTCCAATGCTTGGACCACCCCACTTTTAATTTGAGAAAAAGATATATTTGGGAGTTTTAGATACCACTTAATCTTTCTGAAAATAGAGAGGGGGCAGGATTTGTGATTACATTGGCAGAGGGAACTCTAAGGTGAGGGAATGAAGGAATTCCCTCAACTACTGTCCATCTCAGTAATTTGAAGTCTCAGGGAGTTGCCTGGAATACTAAGCAGTTATGTGACTTGCCCAGGGTCCTATATACAGTCAGCATTGTCAGAGATAGAAGTAGGGTTAAGGTACTCGAAGCATCAATGCCAAATCTGCCCATTAAGCCATGATCTCTCTCACTCATAATATAGCTCCTAAAGAGATGCCATACTACAAAAAGGCAGGCTGAGCCCCTGTGAATCTCAGGGAATAAAAACTTTAAAAACAAATGAAAACAGAACTTACCCAACAAATGTTTCCCAGCAGGATATGTACCCAACTAGAAAGCCAAAAAGCAGAATAGACCTCATGGTCAAAGATTTCCCCCAGGTCTAATAGACAACATTCACTACCTGATCTTATTTATAGGGACTGTGGCTAGAACTTTGATCTTTTCAGGACATAAGTGAATTCCCACATGGCAAAATTCCCACCAGTTTCAAAAACTCTCAAGGGGATAGTCAGACACACCTGTTTCAATCAATATATTTTTCCATTCAAATGATAAGATAAAGAACAGTTATTACATTTTGAACAGATTAGATGTTTTCAAAATCTCTTTGGGAAAGAAAATATAATTGCCAGAGTATATCAAAATCATAAAAACTATTTATGGCTGATATATAAATATGACACCTAGGTTTCGCCTAATGATAGGAACAAATTTATAATCCTAAAAACTAAAGTTCTTTCCAGGCCCATATCAGGAAGATCAATAGCTATATGAGGACATAATCTGCAATATCAGCTTATTTCTTAATTTTTTTTAAATACACTGCTCCTAGGAGGGCCATAGAATCATCTTGCTGATGAGGAAAGTGAGTTCCAGAAGCATTTATTAACATACTCAAAGTAACATAGATTGGAAGTTACTTAGTTCATATTTGATGAGGTTCCACAATGAGGTTTTCCATTTGTTTTGCTTTTCTCAACCAAAGTCTCTCAACAGCAGGCTTGTTAACATCAGTGGAAACCTCTAAAGCAGGAGTATAAAACTCAAATAGCAGCAGGGGGTCACTAAACAATACAAGAGGATCCCTGCCATCACATATGAACTTAGAAAACCACTTTTTCACATTATCTTATGTTTTGTTGTATTTGTATTTGTAATATTTGTATTAAATATTTTCCAGTTATACTGTAATCTGGTTGAGGATACACTGTGGAGTGTTGTGGTTCAAATGCAACCAGTGGACTTTATGTCTAACACTTTTGCTCTAGAATAATATTCCCCCAAAAAACCCCAAAGCAATCCTACTTGGCCGTCAATGCAAAATTCCTAGAATACTAGAGTTTGCTTTTCATTAAATAATGAAAGAATATTCTTAGTTGTTGGGAAAATCATGTTTTATAATATTTTATTTACACAAAAATGGGAGAAAACCTGGATCTGTGATTTCATTGGCATTGAGAATTCTCAGTGAGGCAAGTCCCTCCACCATGGAGGTCAGCACTTTCTCTAACTTAATATCTAAGGATACTTGAGCATTAAAAAGGTAAATTGCTTAGGTGCTTTAGGAAATATATATCAGGGATGAGACCTGAACTCAAGTCTTCCTAAGTTGGAGGCTGACAATATTCACTGGGCAACATTGTCCCTCATACAAATCTCCCATGTAAATAAATATGCCTTTAAATGTGAAACTTATAATAGGATTGGGATTGGACATCCTTAGTACAGGGAATTCTTAGGTAGGGAAACTCTCTGTACCAACTCTGTATGGACCTTTTCTGCAATTTATGGTCTTAATAAAGTAGCCTAGAATATACTATAACATATTTAAAGTGTATGGGGCTGCCTGCCATCTAGGGGAGAGGGTGGAGGGAGGGAAGGAAAAAGTCAGAATAGAAGTGAGTGCAAGGGATAATGTTGTAAAAAAATTACCCATGCATATGTACTGCAAAAAAAAAAAGTTATAATTATAAAATTAATTTTTTAAAAAGTAGCCTAGAGTACTGCATGAAATAATTTGCCAGATTGGTGATAAGTGGGCTGGTCTGTTGCTGTCCTTTGTACTCGAAGAGGTGCAAAATGACATCACTGTGTCAGAGTAGAATTAGCATGTCCCACTGTGGCTGATCAGACTGCTTTGCTCCTAGAACAGAGCACCTTCTCTGATGAGGGCAGATCATCTGGGTTTATAGACCAGCTCTCTTCTCCCTACCCAATACTGCCTTTCTAACAAGTGATAACAAGGAAAGTATTCACCTCTCTATATATAGCTAAATCTTTATCTGCAGACATGATGATTTTTCTCCTAAATTTCACAAGTGCTTACTTGATGAAGAAAGAATGATTTAATGGTTTGTATTTAACAAATTGCTTGTTTACATATATAATCTACCTCAAATTGCTTATTGTCTTAGAGAACAGGAAGACGAGAGAGTGAATAAGACAAATTTGAAGTCTAAATTTATTTTTAAAATGAACATTAAAAATTATCTTTAAATGTAATAAGAAAAAATGCTATTTAAAAGAAAAACTTGCTTATTTAACTAATTATATCTCATCTTTTGGGGGGCAGTTAATGTGAGTAAATGAGCAATAGTTAGAAATCAAGAATATTGGCCTTCACTGTCCAATCACCAAATTTTATTTACAACCTGCTGGATGAACATAGTATTAAACAGGATGAAGATTTGTATGTAGGGGAAAGTCTCCTTGGGCTCCAGATCTGCATTTCCAATTGCAAAGGGAACCTCTCTCCTTGAATATCTTACTGACAACTGAAGTTCAACATTCTGGCTGTTGCTTACTACGTGATTCCAGACAAGTCATTTTCCCCTTTTTATACCTCAGTTTTCTCATCTTTCAAATGAATTGGATTAGATAATCACGAAGGTCCTTTTCTGTTCTAAAGTCTATGTCTAAAACTGACTCGTGCTGTTTTCTTCCAAATCTATTCCTCCTCCAGCTTCTTTATTTCTGTTACCAATTTTATTAGTCTCCCATTTGTCCATGTTCAGTTATCTTTGGCTCCTTCCTCTTTCCCTCTTCCACAACCAGTTACCAAGGATTTTAACTTTTGCCTCAGCAATATCTCTCCCATTGTTCCATCACCATTGCTGCTACTCTAGTTCAGGCTCTCATTCTTCTTTCTCTCAACTATTGAAGTAGATCTCTAAACTATCTTCTTACCTAGAGGCTTTTGCCCAATAAATTGGGATATTAGATGTAAAGAAATGTGCAAACTTTTTCCCTCAATAGATAGTATTTTATTTTTTCAATAACATGTAAAGATAATTTTAAACATTCATCTTTGTAAGTTTTTCTGTTTCAAATTTTTTCTCTTTCCCTTATTTCTCCCCTCCCCAAGATAGCAAGTAATCTGATATGTTATTCATATACAATCTTTTTTAAACATTTTTTCATTTGTCATGTTGTGCAAGAAAAATCAAATCAAAAGGAGAAAAAGCAAACAAACAAAAAGAAAAAAAGCAGAATACACTTCAATCCACATTCAGTAACCAAAGTTCTCTCCTTGGATGAAGATAGCACTTCTATCCCAGGACTATTAAAATTGTCTTGGATCACCACATTGCAGAGAAGAACTAAGTCATCATAGTCAATCATCATATAATGATACTATTACTATATACAATGTTCTCCTCATTCTGCTCACTTCACTCAGAACCAAATTCATTTTAAGTCTCTCCAGGCTTTTCTGAAATCAGTTGACTCATCATTTCTTGCATTACATTCATATACCATAACTTATTCAGCCAAGAAATGTACAAACTTTAAAGCACAACATACTCAAAGTACAATATTATGCTGTCATTGTTACTGCTATTGTTATTATTCCAATATATTCTATTTACATAAGCTGGATTTCTTTTCCCAATATCAATCTCAGTTCATTTCATCCCTCTACTCAGAAATTTTCATTGGTTCCTCATTGCTAGATTTGTAATCTAGGAAAAAACCCTTCTTGTATCCCATCACTACTCTCCCTTTTCTCTACTCACACAGGCTCTTTTTTCCCCTTTTTGGGACCTCATCATCTCTCACCTGGTCTATTAAAATTAAACTCCTAATTTCTCTGCATGACTTAGTGTCTTCCCTTTCCAATCCACCCTCCACAACTGCCAAACCTATATCCCTAAAACACAGATCTAATTGTCTCCTCTCAAAAATCTTCAGTGGTTCTCTAGGATAACTTATCAAATTCCCAGCCATTTAAAACTTTTCACAATCTGATTCCTACCCTTCTAAGTCATTTCATGTTATTTGCTTTTACTTACTCTCTGTTCCAATCCAATTGATCTGTACAAAACAGATTCTATTATAAGAAGCTAGGTAATACATTGGATAGTGCCCCAGGACTGGGGTTAGGCCTTAGAAAACTTTGTGACCCTGGGCAGTCACTTAACATCTTTTTGCCACATCTGCCTTATCTGGAAAAGAGAGTTGATAATAGTGCTTAACATATAAAATGAGATAATTGCAAAGTACTTAGCACAGAAACTAGCTTATGATAAGGTACTATAGATAGATAGATAAATAGATAGATAGATAGATAGATAGATAGATAGATAGATAGATAGATAGATAGATAGATATAGATATATAGATATAGATATCATAGCTATTATTATTCACTCTTTGTGCCTTTGTATAAACATCCCTATTTCTGGAATATGCTTGCTTGTCACCTGTTTTATAAAATGCTAAGCGTTCCTTCAAAGTAGAGCTCAAATGCTATCTCCTAAATGCAAGCCTTTCCTGACCCTTTTATTATTTCTTTTTCCCACTTCTGCTTTGAATTCACTTGCCTACAGGTTCTACACTCCTCAATAGAAGGCAAACTCCTTGAAAACAAGGCCTGTTGTTTTTGCCTTCATTGTCCTAGACATCCAAGATACTCTTAAGTACTTAATAAATTGTTAAATTGAATCAAATAGATATTCTCCTTCCTTTTGCTCTTCCTTTTTTTTTTTTTTTAAAGAATTCTCCATATTTAGCTAGAAATGTATAGCTGTGGCCCCATACAACTAGGAGGAGTGATAAAAGTTTGGAATAGCCCATGTTCTGGGTTCAGTGGGAGGCCCTTGCTGAATCTTCACATTTCTTCTTCCATTTGCTGTATCCTGAGTGAGATCATCTCATCCAAAGTTTAAATGTATCTCTCCCTCACTGGCTAAATCTGAGACATTCAGAGTCATTCCAAAGATATCTCTGGTGGTAAAGATTCAGTTGTGTCTTTGTCCCATCCCAATGCTCCTTATTCAAACCAGGACTCTCAATTTAGGCTTTAATTAAAAATACCTCAAAGAGAGGCCTGTTGACTACTGAATGAATAAAATGTAGGACACATATAAGACTTCACTGAGAATGTGATCATTTTAGCTGAAGTATATTATAGGGAAAAAATGATCAAATGGGCATAATTACTATTAGAAAGACCTTAAAGGTCTCCTTGCCCACGCAATTCCTTTCAGTCTGACTAAATAAATATTCCAGGTTGATTCACATAAAGAACATGGAACATGTTGAGCAGCTTTGACTGAACCTTCCTCATTCTAAGTCAAAGGGTTGACTGGATTCATCAATAGCAGCAGCTCAGATTCATCACAATTCATTGCAAAAGATAAGTATATAATTGGAATACCTGCCATCTGGGGAGGGGGTGGGGGGAAGGAGGGGAAATTATGAAATAGCAGGTTTTGCAAGGGTCAATGTTGAAAAATTACCCATGTACATGTTTTGTAAATAAAAAGCTATAATTTTTTTTAAAAAGAAAAAAAAATGAATTCATTTTTTGCTTTAAAAAAAAAAAAAAGATAAGTACACAAACAACAACCAATTTATAGTCCAAAGCTCAAGAACATTACTAGACCAGCAGGTGGCATCAATAGCAGCAATATGAGCAAATATACAGGAGGCAGAAGTGGCAGAGAGATGTTCCAATAGGATCTGGCTATATATTTTTCCTGGACATACACTGTCTCCAGTGAATTATGTAACTACATGTGTTCCCTGTGTGTGTGTGTGTGTGTGTGTGTGTGTGTGTGTGTGTGTGTGTGTGTGTGTGCAAGTTCCAAATTCCCAAATGTTTTCTTTGGGCATGTGTGTTTCCCTATGTGTGGTTCCTCTCTCCAATCAATATATTATAACTTGTGGAAGAATAAAATTATACGTATATGGAGAACACATCCTTGTAATTTATTCTGGTATCATATTTAATTAAATGCCTTTTGCTTTAAACTAATGTGTCCTGTGATTAATCTGGTAAAAACAAACAACAACAACAACAACAAAAAGGCAGTGATTTGGGCTCATTAGCTGTAGTTTTGAGTGGATATTGATCCAAAGTATTCCTTGAACCTTGGAGTAGTTTTCAGAAGGGACTCAGGCTACAAATGTAAATGTAATATTGTTCTACTTAAAATAATTGCCTTCAAGAAGTGAATAAATATCCATTTATATGCAAAATTGATTAATTAATTGGTTAATTAATTAGCAGATAGTGATTGCTGGTCTCCTTTTCTTCCCCTAATGGTTTCCTTAGCAAAAAAAGTATCCTAGTGACTTTATGGCAACAAGAGGCCCTACTGAGAGGTCTGCTGGAATGGTATTGAGAAAATAGAAGCTGTGACTCTGAAGAACTACACCCTGAGTATGGGGTTACATTCTCCCTTGTAACAGCAACAAAGACCCTGGATCTTTAACAAGATAATAATCCAAAATAATATTCCACTTTGAAATGATTACATTTTTCTTTAAAGCATGTATATTAAATTATTTTTCATGGAAGATGAAAATTGTCTTTTGTATTAGTAAAGCATTTTTTTGCTCAGATCTCCCAAATAAATGTCAAGGTGAGAAGGCCTCCTTTCTTCTAAAAGTCCTTATGTCTCCCTACCCCTTCTATAAGCAGATGACTTTCCTACTTTACTGAAACATTCAATGCCATTCATTAAAATAAACTTTAGAAGCAAAGCACTACCTGCATCCAGAGAGAGAATTATGGAAACTGATTGTAAATTAATACATGCTAGGTTCACTTTTTTTTTTCCTTTTTCTTGTTTTTTTTTTCCTCTCTTGTGTTTTTCCCTTTCATTCTGATTTTTTTTTCCCAACATGATTCATAAGGAAATGTGTTTTTAAAAATGAATATACATGCATAACCAGAAAAAAATAAAACAATAAAATTTTTTAAAAAACAAAAAAGAAAAAAAAAAATCCAGGGATAATATTACCTACCTCTTCCCTGGGTTGTTTCGAAGATCCAATGAGATAATAACTATAAAGCATTTAGCATGATGACTTAACACAAAGCATTATTTTGTTGTTGCTGTTTGTTCTTTGAAAGTTGGCTCTATAAATCCAGCATCAAACATTTACTAACTGTGTGTCCCTGGGCAATGCATTTTAACCTTTCCTCAACATCCTCCACTGATGCTGTTGTTTGTCCTTCCTTCTTGAACAGAACATCAGAGAGGTCACCATGACATGAAAATGTATTTGAGCAAGGGAAGCCTGAGCAAGGTCAGGTGCCTCATTTTCTCTTCCAGAACTGTTACGGGCCAGAACTCTGAACTTGAAACAAGGATGCTTACAAGGTACTGACTAAGTGGAATTGATGAGACAATGGTTATCTAGTTTAGCATGATACTTAATAGTTCTCTAAATTTGGTATGACTGATTTAATCTTACAACAAATAATGGCTTCCTAATGATATAATGATTGGTTTATACTCAGTGTAGAGCATATAAGCTAGAAGCTCTCGGAGTTAAGGAGAGAGATTCATTTCCATCTTCAGTCAGGCTCCTGGTGGCTCTCCTGGGGGACTGAGAGAGCTCGGATTCAGAACTAGGGAAGACAAGTGGCCTGGAGGCTGAAGCACAAGCCCTTGGACTCAGATTCATTCATCCCATCTCACACTCTGTGGTGGCTGGCCTGTTCTCCTTAGCTTCTCCACTGAAACCAAGACTCCTGAAGACCTTTAAGAAAGCTAAGCAGACCCCAGGAAAGGAGACAAGACTTTGAAAGAGACAATAAAGGACTTGGACTTTTAACACCTGGCTGCACTTGCGGTGATTACTCTGCTGAAAAGAAGGCTGCCCCAAAGACTTTAAGAAAACCCAACCAAGAACACTACACAGAACCACCTGGATCCAGCAGCAAGAAATGGATCACATGACTGGAGATGGGCCTGGATGAGTGGGAGACTTTGATCCTTTTAAGCTAAGGGTCTTTCACATGTCTCACTTTGACTGAAACAACCTCCCATTTCCTCAACTGAGAAATAATACTGTAAATGTATATAAAATAGGACTAACAATAGCACCCATCTCCCAGTAATACCCTATTTGTGAATATCAAAAGAGATATTTAGAAAACACTTTGTAGAGCACCTGGTACATAGTAGATAAACACTTGTTTTTACCTGCAAGTGGGGAAAGATGTCAGTAGACAGAGAAGAGGGTCCTCTGGACATGTGCAAAAAATATCAAGCCAAGAGATAACAGGATGAATACAGAAAACAACTAGTTTAGTTTGGCTGAAACACAGAGAGCAGGAAGTGGGGTATCCCATGAAATACAGCTGGAGAGAGAGGTTGGAGCCAGACATGGAGGTCTTGAGTCCCAGGATGAGGTAGGACAAAGAGCACTGGGTTCTGGGGATCAGAAGACTTGGATTATACAGTCCTAGTTCTACCATTCACTCACTGTGAGACCTGTGCCTTAATCTCTGGAGTTCCGTTTCCTCATCCATAAAAAAGAGGCTAAAAAGTTAGTTCCTTTCTGACAAAAATATGGCCTGATGCTAGTATTTACACATACATCTGCACAAGCAAAAAGGAACAACTGTAAGATAACAGAAATCACAGCAGCAGTGCAGGTAGGCTGCTCTTGTATGTGGCAATCACATTACTGGTGAGACTCTCACTTTATTTTTCTGGTGGCAGAGATGGACTGATTATGCTAAAAGCCAAGAGGATCTGGCTTCCAATACCCACTGCCATTTTACTCCCTGTGAACAAACGACCTCACTCTCTGAACCTCTGTTTCCTTAATCATAAAATGAGGTTGAACTAGGCCTCAAATTAATCAGTCAATTAACAAACACTTATTGAGTGCCTCCTATGTGCCAGGCACTGTGCTAAGCACTGGGACCAAAGGCCCACAATGGTCCCTGACAAGCTGTAAATGCCTAGATTTAATAGATTCCCTGAACCACAGTCTCACATTTAGCCAAATGATTAGTGAAGGAGAGATGGAGTTAAAATAATTTCATCAGTTTATGTGAAAAATAAATTCTTCACCATATCCTCCTTGGCACCCTGGCACCGCTAAGGGCCTGCACCACAGTGACTAAAAACAGACACAGGCCAGAGGAGCTAAGGGACTTAGTTCAGTGATTTTCACAAGATCATAGGAATGTAGATTTGCATTTGGGAAGAGTTCAAAGATCATCAAGTTCAAGCTCATCATTTCACAGAAGAAGAAACAGAGCCAGAGGTCAAGTCACTTGTCTAAAGCCAGACAAGTGAGAAGAATTAGGATTAGGATTTTCACCCAGGTCCTCTGACTCCAAATTTAGCTCTTCCTGTTTTAAGTTCATAGCCAAATCACAGTAGCTTTTGTAAAAATAATATTTCAGATGCTGAGTGAAATGAGCAGGACCAGGAGATTATTATATACTTCAGCAACAATACTTTATGATGATCAATTCTGATGGACGTGGCCCTCTCCAACAATGAGATGAACTAAATCAGTTCCAATAGAGCAGTAATGAACTGAACCAGCTACACCCAGTGAAAGAACTCTGGGAGATGACTATGAACCACTACATAGAATTCCCGATACTCCTATTTTTGTCCACCTGCATTTCTGATTTCCTTCACAGGCTAATTGTACACTCTATTTCAAAGTCTGATCCTTTTTGTACAGCAAAATAACTGTTTGGACATGTATATATATATATATATATTGTATTTAATTTATACTTTAACATATGTGACATGTATTGGTCAAGCTGCCATCTGGGGGAGGGGAGTGGGAGGAAGGAGGGGAAAAATTAGAACAAAAAGCTTGGCAATTGTCAATGCTGAAAAATTACCCATGCATATATCTTGTAAATAAAAAGTTATAATAATTTTAAAAATAAAATAAAATAATTTTTTTTAAATTTAAAAGGAAAGAAAAAGAAAAATGGCCTTTAAGGGAGAAATTGTGTAAATATTTTTAAATTTATTTTACTTAAATTAAATAGTAAAATGTAAAAACAAAAAATAGTATTTCAGGACAGTTCATCAGTATTTCAATCAGTTAATAAATATTAAGTACCTACTGTGTGCTAGGTGTTGTGTTAAACTCTGGAAACCACTCTCTAGCTGAAGGGGTTTGGATTTTCTTTTTTCTGCCTCTGTAGTTTCATTTTTCAATCTTTCTTTTTTTCAAAGCACACCCATGGTGTCACAGTGAATAGAGAGCACTGGCCCTGGGGATTTGAGTTCAAATCTGGCCTCATATACTTACTAATTATGGGACCTTGGGCTAGTCACTTGATCTTATATAAAAGAAGAAAAAAAAAAAAAAAGAAAGAAACCATATCTCTGATTTCATTGCTATAGGGGACTTTCAGCAAGGAAGCTCCCTCTACCAAGAGATCAGCAACTGCTCACTAACTCACAGTCGGAGAAGTTTTCTGGGAACTAGAAGTTACCAGGCCCAGAGTTGAGAAGACCTGAGTTCAAATCTTACTTCAAACAGTTCCTAGCTATGGCCCTTGGGCCTGTTGGCCTCAGTTTGCTCATCTTTGATGAACTGGAGAAGGAAATGGCAAACCATTTCAGCATCTCTGTTGAGAAAACTCCAAATAGGGTGTTGAAGAATCACACTGTATAAGAAGAGGTTAAGACTAATTTGTCCAGAGTCCCGTAGCCAGCCTGTGTCAATGATGGGACTTGGACCCAGAAGTCCTTATTCAGTAGAAAGAGTCCCATGACATCCCACACTGCCTCTCTTACAAATTCACAGTGATAACAAAAATCCAGGTTTAAGGGGACAGCTAGGTGGCTCAGTGGATAGAGCACCAGCCCTGAATTCAGGAGGACCCGAGTTCAAATCTGGTCTCAGACACTTAATACTTCCTAGCTGTGTGACCCTGGGCAAGTCACTTAACCCCAGCCTCAGGGGGAAAAAAAACCCAGGCTTATTTGGCCCTTTACTAATAGCAACTGTGCCATTATGCACAATAAAGTGAAGGGTCCTCAGTCATCGTGATGGAGCAGAATTTTTGCACCAGTGGCTGGATTGAGTTCCTTATCTGGTATCTTATTAAACAACTAGAAAAAGCACTATTGCATTTTGAGTCATATCCAACTCTTCTTGGTAAAATTGGCCATTTCCTTCTCATTTTACAGATGAGGAAACTGAGGCCAGTTTGAATTAAATGATTTGCCCAGTGTTGCACAGCTGAGGGTGGGTTTGAACTTATGAAGGTGGATCTTCCTGATTCCAAGTCCAATGCTCTATCCATTGTGCCATAGCTTGCCCAATTAAATGACTGAGAGAAAAATTTGTCCACAGCCATTGATTGTACCCCAATCCTAAGGAGCCATTTAGCAAGAGATGAACAGAAATTAATGTCACAATAGGTATCTGAATCTCACCTGCAATAAACAGGCCTGAAGCTCTCCTGCCCCCACCCCCATGACAGCTTCTCTGGAAGAAAATCACACATTTACACCTTAGACACAGGGATCATTCAAGGATCTGAAGTACTTTCTCCATCTCATACCTCCTAAGTTCATGTCCTTGAATTTGGAGAGGGTATTAAGTACACAAACGTATATAAAGATATATATGTGTATATAGAAAGTCCATGTGGCAGAGCAATATCTATTAAGCTAAAAGTAGTTGTTAAATGCTTATTATGTATCAGCCATGAGTACTGGATTTGTAATAAGATCTGAGTATTGCGAAGGTCTGGTCTAGCTCCTCTTGTCAGGATAAGCAAAAGTCCTTGCTCCACGTTGGGCGCCAATTGTAGCAAGCTGTCATCTCCAGAATCTGCCGGATCGCTCTCTGGGAAGAGATCTGCTGTGTCTACTCAAATCTTTCAGACAGATTCTTCTTCCTGTAGTGAACCGTTGTCTCCAGGCAGTTGCTGTTAATTCTTGTCCTTAGAAGTGACTTCCCTTCCTGCAGAGAGCCCCGTCAAGCCTGATGCAATGCAGAGTCTTTCTTCTTGAATCCTGGCTCTGAATCTCCTCCAGCTCTTATCCTTCTCCAGGCCGATCTGCTCTCCAGGCCCAATATTGTGTCTTTTATCCTCCCAGAGAATGGGCGTGGGATAATGCAAGGGCTTCTGGGAAGAACCACCCCAGCCAATGAGCTTGCCCCCTCTATCAAGTCAACCTGAGTTCTCACCTTGTAATTGTCCAGAAAACCTGAATTCTCACCTTGTCACTGTCCAGACAACCTGAGTTCTCATTTAGTAATCCTAACAGAGTATAAATCCCATTTTTGTCACTGACGAGATGTATGACTGAAAACAAAATGGGACCAATTACGGCTGTAGTGCTTACTTAGCAGTTCTAAATGAAATAAGTAACATGAAGGGCTTTGTGAATTTTAAAGCACAATTTAAATTATTATTAAAGAAAATATCCCCAAAGTTAAGGATTAAACAGAACTAGCCTTTAGGACACTCTATATGTAATGCCTCACATGGCTTTGGAGATGGTTTTATAAATTGTGGCAAAAAAGTTCCACAACCTGGTAGCAGATCCTCTCTCTCTCTCTCATTCTCTCTCTCTCTCTCTCTCTCTCTCTCTCTCTCTCTCTCTCTCTCTCTCTCTCTCTCTCTCTCTCTCTCATTCTCTCTCTCTCTCTCTCTCTCTCTCTCTCTCATTCTCTCTCTCTCTCTCTCTCTCTCTCTCTCTCTCTCTCTCTCTCTCTCTCTCCTCTCTCTCTCTCTCATTCTCTCTCTCATTCTCTCTCTCTCTCTCTCTCTCTCATTCTCTCTCTCATTCTCTCTCTCTCTCTCTCTCTCTCTCTCTCTCTCTCTCTCTCTCTCTCTCTCTCTCTCTCTCTCTCCTCTCTCCTCTCTCCCTCTCTCATCTCTCTCATCTCACTTCTCTCTCTCTCTCTCTCTCTCTCTTCTCTCTCTCATTCTCTCTCTCATTCTCTCTCTCCCCTCTCCTCTCTCTCTCTCTCTCTCTCTCTCTCTCTCTCTCTCTCTCTCTCTCTCTCTCTCTCTCATTTTTTTCCCTGAGACAATTGCGGTTAAGTGACTTCTCCAGGGTCACACAACTAGGAACCACATTTGAATTCAAATCCTCCTGACTTCAGGGCTGGTGCTCTATCTATTACACTATCTACCTGCTCCCATCCTCTCTTAATGAGCCTTTCAAACCTCAACTATACTGGTCTTTGAATAATAGCTACACAGTCTACTATCTATATATACAAGTTCAAAATCTCTTAGCATCCATGAGATCTCAACTTCTATGCAGCCTTCAAGAATACAGAGTTATCTACATGGCACAAAGAGATCAACTATTGATAAAAAGACATAATATATTACACTTATTACTTAATGTAATTAATTGATAAAATAATGAATTTGTACAGTAAGTAGAAAGTGCTTGAAATTTATAAAATAGAATTACAGACAGAAACAGACAAAAAAGAAAAGAGACAATGCAAAGCATACACAAACACACACACACAAATCCTAAGAGATTTAACTTGGATTCCCATATTTCAACTATAATCAAAAAAAAAAAAATTAATAGACCAAAAAGGGAACTTACCTAATAAAAGTTTTCTTGCCATAGATAGACCCAATAAGGGCCCCGAAGAGCAGTATCCACCTCATGTCCAGGAAGATGGGTTATGAAGTGCCTGAGTCAGTCTGTATTTATAAGGAGTCAGAGGTAGACTCAGGCTCCCGACAATGCAAATGCAATTTCCACCCCTGTGCAGCCCTTACAATAACAGACTGGTCCTGCTCCTATCTGTATCTGTGTGCCTTCCATTCCTTTGGGATGATAAAGGACAAGGTACTTGATTGACAAATCAAGGTGAGTCTGATCCTCAGGCTCAGCAAGGTTGACCTAAGGAACCCTGGGCATGTAGATGGGGTGCTTAGTTCCCTGAGGGACTTTCTTTCCCTGAGTTTAGAGTGATCAGGACAAGACTAAGAATCCTACTAATAACAGCACCGATAGCTAGCCTTTATATGGCACATTAAAGTTGGCAAGGAGCTTTACAAATATCTTACTCTATCCTCACAACACTCCTAAAAGGAAGATGTCATTATTCAATTATTTCAGTCATGAACAACTTCATGATCCCATTAGGGCTTTTCTTGGCAGGGACACTGGAGTGGTTGTGATTTCCTTCTCTACTTCAATATATATATTGATTGTTACTCTTCTTATTGTCTTTTTTTAATTGTCCAAATCTCCATGACTCCACTTGGGATTTTCTTGACAGAGGGTTTCCCATTTCTTCCTTGAGCTCATTTTACAGATGAGGAAATTGAGGTCAAAAGCATTAAATGAGTTGGTAGGTCACATAGATAATGAGTGTTATTGTAAAAATCCAAGGAGATATGTAAAACTTTTAGCACAGTACTAAGGTGTTGTGACCCACAAACGGGCTTGTGGCAGTTGGAAATAAGGAGGCAGAGTTGCTGATAATTGAACAGAGCCGTTTATTAAGAGAATGCTTATATATCTTAAAACCCCGTGTTATTATGAACGGCTTTGTTCTGAGACCAACCCTGATTTGTTTTCTATGATCTAACTCTCTGAAGCATTGTCAGTTTCTAGAGATTTAATCTCACGTAAAGTTCACAATGCCCCAGTAATTGCACCAAGATCTTATGTTTTCTCATGATTTCAAGCTTAAAATGTGCCCCTGGTTAATCTTAGCAGGAAGGGAGCAATCCATTACCAAAGTTTCTAGCTTCCTGGGAGTTCTCTACACCAAGGAACATAACATTTCTCAATCACTGCATATTTCCTGCCCTCCCATTAAGCCTCTGCTCTAAGATATCACCTAATATTTTTATTTTAAGATACAATCTAGAATTGTACATTTCAGAAGTGAGCCACCCTATCTCTAATCCATTTTTCCTGGGGCCCCTCACATCCAGGAGTCATTGGGGTCTCTTCCCATAGATCTATATCAAGAATATAAATGAAATAAAAAGACCTTTTGAATGGGAGAAATTATTTCCCTATCTCAATCCAATCCTTTCAGGGGATTGAGAGAGATTGCTTTTTGTTGAGTTAAAATTCTAATCACCCCCAGGCATGCAACTTCTAGACCACAAACATGATACTTTTGTTCAATTTCTAGTAATTTCTCTTTTTTTCCTGGCCTTTTTTTTTTTTTTCTTTTTCTTTTATCCTGGCCTGTCCCTATCCTATCTAAGGTGCTCTCTTTAGCAGTTTGGAAAGGCAAATATTGGAGGGCAAATTATTATTCTTATTACTTTAACAGAAACAAAAAAAGAGATTTTGATTATGAGTCTACAATTCAGTAGGAGATGGGAAAAAACAATGTGTACTGATATAATTATATGTTAAAAAATTCTAAATAAGTAAAAAATAATTTTAGGGAATTTGATGGCAAAAAAAAAAAAACTACTGACAGGTTGAGGAATCAAAAAAAGTCAGATCTCTTCTAAACACTGACCTTCTTTGAAAAATTACTTGTTGATGGAATGAATAGCCCCCCCCAAAAAAAGATCATAATTCTAGGTATCTAGATAAGTCCCTAGAATTTTGACTGGATCATCTTGTCCCTTTATGGAATTTCTTGCACCAACAGGCTTATCTTATATATATATATGTATATATATATATCTTGAACACAGGAGGTCAAATGAGGTTATTTTGTATAAATATTTCTTAATCACTAGCTAGCTGACTTTTTGAGGCAAGCAACTAGCATAGTTAGCATACCTTGCTTTGAATACTTTCTTATAAAAGGTCCCCCCTTTCCCTTTGAAAGTATTAAAGCTCTGTCCCTTGACTTGAAGACATTTTAAATAGGGTTTGAGTCTATGAATTCATTTCAGACTATGTTGCATTTTCATGACTTGATATATCTCATTATTTTTATCTGCTTTATACCTATTTTATATGTACTTTTAGTTATATTTTATATTTCCTTTTGTTATTTTTATTGAAGTGTAAGTCTGACTACTTCTCTGTCTACCTATTCAAGAATCTCCAGTGGCTCCTTATTACCCCTAGGACCAAATATAAATCCTTTAGTTTGTCATTTAAATCTCTTCTCAACTCTCCTTCTGGCCGTCATGATGATTAATCGTGACCTCAGCAGATTCATGATGAAATATGTTATCAGTATCCCAACTGATTGTTGATGGGTTTGTGTGTGAATATGTGTATATA
This sequence comes from Sminthopsis crassicaudata, assembly GCF_048593235.1. NCBI lineage: Eukaryota > Metazoa > Chordata > Mammalia > Dasyuromorphia > Dasyuridae > Sminthopsis > Sminthopsis crassicaudata. The sequence continues at coordinate 112,965,427 of NC_133621.1, forward strand.
CATATTCAGAGTATATATATTCTGTATATAGAGATATGGGATACATGTGTATGTGTATAAGACGGATAGATAGATAGATAAATAGAGGTAGGTAGATAGATAGTATGTGAGGGAATTTATTTTGTTTAACTAGCAAACTAAACTATCTGTTACAAGGACTTTTTTTTTTCTTTTTCAAGGGGAGTGTGAGGAAGGAAGATGGAGAAAAGGTAGATTTTGGTTAGTTGAAAAAAAATTAAAATAAACTGCCTTGAATAATACCCCCAATATTTATTATAACTTCTCCCCTTACTAATCTTCTTATGCATTACTCCCTTCAGAGCATTGTACTAGCCTGCTCTCAGTTTCCTGACATACAAAACCCTTTTCCTGACAGTCTCTCATGCCTTGACTTCATTTCCCACTTTATACTTCTTCCCTCCTCTTGGAATCCCTGGTTTCCTGCAAAATGAAACTCAAACATGACTTTCTTTCTACATGCACCCTTTTCTGATTCCCCCAGCTACTAGGAAGCCCTTTCCCAAAGCTACCTTGTGTTTATTTTAATTTTAACTTACATATGTGATTCATAAATTTATATGTGCACATCTTCTCCCATTAGAGTGTAAACTTCTCAAGGAAAGGGTTTGTTTCTGCACACACAGTGCTCAGCACTGCTTCTGGCACATAATAATCACCCTTTGCCAATATGTGTTTTTCCCCCAATCAGAAAGGCAAGTTAAGGGAAGGGATTATTTTTGTTTGTTTGTTTTTATCTCTATATCCCAATGCCTGACAGAGCAGCATTTAGTAAATTCTTGTTGAATGAATGAATAACGCAATGAATTCTGATATCATACCACAGAACAAGGAAGTAAATCTTCACATAAAATATTAGCCTTTGAAGAGGAAATGATGGCACCAAAATCTGGCTTTAAAATGAGGCTTTAATAATGGGGACTTGTTTCCTCACCTTAGAATTCCAGAGAGCTAGTAGGGATGGTCTCGGACGTATTCCATGATCATCTTCGGACCCAACCATGTCTCCTCTGCAGTGGGAAGAATCTGACTGGCTGGCAGGAGGAAGCCATAGCGACCAGTGTCTCTCAGTTCAAAAGCAAAGGAATATTTAATGTTGTAGGCACAGGATGAATCAATGCTTCCTCCACTGGCCTGGTCTGAAAGACAAAAGAGAAAAATAGCTCTCTGGGATACCCTCTCCAAGTATCGTGCTATTCCAAAACCACATGCACTCATGAGTCATCGCCTATGTAAGGCATGGCAGCTAGGGATACGGACCAGAAGTCCGAAGGCCCATTTCCTGAGGTCAAATCCAGCTTCAGACATTCACTATCTGGGTGACCCTGGGCAAGTCACTTCACCCTATGTGCCTCAGTTTCCTCATCTGTAAAATGAGTGTAAACAGGAAATGATAAATTGCTCCACTATCTTTGTCAAGAAAATCCCAGATGGTCACTGAGAGGAAGACACAACTGAAAAACAATTGAATTAAATGTGTAAAGACTGAGGTAGGTGCTGGGGATTAATGAAAGAACTGAATGAGCTTGCCTTCTCCTGATACCTTGTTGTATTAAATACCAGTGTTCATTAAGACCAGTAAGATCTCTTCCTCTCCCCCTCATCCATTTTTTTACACACAGATGTAAATAACAGGGCTGTTGGTTAGCCTTCAATCCCTGCGACAAAATGACCAAAGAGAGGAAGAAAGATTCCATCTAGACTAAAATATGAAGAGCTAGGCTTTTGGCAGCATCAAGAAAGTAGATTTGGGAATGGTTATGCAAACTGTGTGAATGATAACACAGTAACAAATAAGTAATATGAAGAATTCAGAAAAGGATGGGAAGATTTGCATGTGCTGATTTAGAGGAAAGAAAGCAGAACCAGGAGAACTATAAACAATTAGCTTCAATAAGGTAAACCAAGATATCCAGGACCCTCAGAAGTCATCCAGTCTAACCCCTAATTTTTTAGATGAGGAAAATGACATAGGGATAGGATCTGTGATTTCAATGGTACTCTCTACCTATCCACTCCTATATAAGTTATTGTTTTAAAGGGATGCCTGGAGAACTGAACATTGTGATATACCTAGGGTACATAGCCAGTAAGTGTTGGGATGGGGGAGACTAGAACCAGTTCTTCTTGCCCTTGAGGATGGCTCTCTATCCCCTTAACACCACAATTGCCTACATCTAGGGAATGTCTAAACAACAACAACATTAAAAGGAAGCTGGGTTCAGATCAAATTCAACAACCATTCCTAGTCCCAAAGTATGCGATGAAACACACTTGTCTCTTCTGATAAACAGGTATGTAAAGGGGCATCTGGTGTTAGTTTATCCTTATCAGTTTTCCTTCATTGTTTCTCTTTGTTACTAGTATGGGGCTTATATGAAGAGAAAATATAGTATAATTGGGGTGCAAAAAATAAAAGAAAAATCAAGATCCTATCAGAAAAGATTTAGAATACAGACAAGAGTCAAGAGTGTGTATATACCTCCCAAAAGCTGAATAAACACCCATCAAGGATGCTGTAGACAAGAGATGTACCCACTGGATAGGGAATGAGACCAATTACTTTCTGAGGCTCCCTACTGCCAGTAGGAGAAAATGAAAAACTTCTTAGCTTAATCCCCCCAAAGTCTGCCTCCAACCTACTCTTCCAGTCTTCTTGCTGAGTCATTTCAAACCTGCCCAACTAGCCATGATCCCACTTGGGTTTGTTTGTTTGTTTTTGGCAAAGATACTGGAATGAGGAATCAGGAAAATAGCGCTAAGGGTTTTCCCCAGGTCACACAGCTAGTCTGTATCTGAGGCTGAATTTGAACTCAGGTTGTCCTGATACTAGAGCTGATGCTAGATAGAGTGCCACCTAACTACTCACACCCCAGTCTTACACTTTATTCTATTTCATATATTCTAGAGTTCCAGCCAAAGTGAACAATAAGTTGTTCTCAACTTCATTCTTCACTATTTGTTACTTCTATACCTAAAATATATTCCCTTTCTGTGTTAAAATCTTTCTCTTCCTTGAGAGTCCATTGCAAGAGTCATGTCCCAAGAATGTTTTACTCGCCACAGAAATATAATCACTTTTGGGGTGGAGTAGAACAGATGTTCTATCCCTCTACAAGAGAGCATCATAGCATCATAGGACCGGAAGCAAAGTAGGTGATTTCATTGACGCAAATATGCAAAATGTGGTGATTAGTCAAGTTGAAATGAAGCCAGGAAAATTACCTAGCTAGGTAATGCAATGAGAACACATCTGAGATTCAAACTATCAAGAGGATACTTAAGTTGAATGAGCTCACAGCAGTCCCTAGTGTGGGACTGGAATATTGCTTCCTTATTTATATCATCTGCTCATTTTTTAAACCTGTCATGGAGAAATTTTGAGAAGCCAACCAGATCTCCCCAGCAGGACTAAGCAATGTAACTTATTTGTGAAGGACTACAGAGCCAAAAATGATGAGAGCTAATTTCTCAACTGGCAATGCCAGCAGATCTGGTCATGATACCCTGCTTTGCATCTCAGCTATATGTGCTAGTCAATATTCCACAATTGGAGATTGCTGCCCCTAAATCACAATAGTTAGGACTCCCGAAGAGAATACTGTATCTATTCTCTATCCTTAAAATTGCTCAGGGAATAATAGGAAGGTGGTAAAGAATGTTGGCAGTGTGATTGATGGCCTGTCCCTTCTTCCTTGCATTCTCACTTTGAACAGAATGATATCTCCCACACTTAAAAAAAATTTTGGAGAGAAACACAATCTTAGTGACCATGAAAAGAAGGGCCAGTTTCCCCCTTTTATTGAGTGTTCCCAGAAAGTGCATGTGGTAACAGGACCTACTCTAATATTCCCCGAGAATAATCCACTCACTTGGTCATGGGTTAAGAAATAATTTTTAAGGAAAGTCAGTGGACCTGTGCTACTGAAACATTCTGTGGGCATTCTCAGTAGGATAACTGATTTTCTATTTTGCTTGCAAAAGAGAGAACATTCCTTGGAGGTTTTAAAGCAGAACCAGAAGGAGCCATAGAAATTCTCCAGGAAACATGGGAGTCCCTGTTGCCTTCCCCATCCCTGGATGAGCACAGGAAACCTCTAGGAGTCCAAGGGACTTCTCCCTTGGAGTTCCCAAGTCCCTTTATGTCCCACTTTCTCCTCAATCAATAAAGTCAAATGACTGACATAGAACATAACTATTACGCCATCTGGGTCAGCTTTTAATGTGGAGACCTTTGGTCATGGACACAGGATCCAGACATTTAGCAATCATCAACCTCATTATTAAGGAAGAAAAAAATTTAATAAAACAACACAGCCTGAGTCAGAGTGCTAGCTGAATCACATTTGTACCAATGAAAAGCTGTACAGAGCAACAGGCCAAAATGTGACTGTTTTTTCCATCTAGTGGCAAGTGTTTGATGTCTAAACATGGAAAGGCACTGGGTTCCCTAATACTGAAGGTCTTCTGATGGAGGCTAGATAATCATTTGTAAGGATATAATACACAAGATTCATACTTCAGATTGGACTAGATTAGAGATGGCAAACTTGACTACCACAAAACTACAGAACCAGAACTGGATTGGGACATGTTTAATAAAATAAATAAAAATTCAATACTACATAAATAATATTAATTTGTGGTTTTCTAAATCAATATGTGGGCCCACAGGGCTCCATTTCTATTTGAGTTTATTGCCATTGGGCTAAATGACTTTTCTGATCCCTCCTATCTATGAGATTCTCTGACAAGTGTGCTGCAGAACAGATCCTCTCCAATTTCTGGGAATATCTTTGTCCCAGCCACCATTCAGCTCATAGGGAACTTCTGTCATGGTTGAGGTGTAAATAGCAGCATTGGGTTTTCACGAGTTGAAGGGGAAATCCCTTTTATTTTCAGAGCCTAAGACCACAGCAAACCTCCAAGCCCATAAAATACTTACAGATGACAGAGCAGATTGGTCCCACTTTGTACTTGGTGCCATAAAGGGATGCCACATTCTCAGCAGCTGTTTGGGCCACTTGGTTCTAAAGTGAGAGAAACAGAGAAAAAGTTCTTGGTTGATATCCAATGGTTTTCTCTTTCAGAGGATGTGTATTCTGGTTAATTGGCTTCCTGGGTAAAAGAAGAGCTATACCCATGCTATGCTCAGAGAGTGCTTAGAAGTTCAGTACGGAGACATGACCAATGAGCCAGGAAGCCATCTGATGGGAGAAAGGGATTACACAATCAATCAACCAGGAAGCAACATGATGGGACAAAGCAATTACAATTGGAGAGAATAGAGTTGTATGCATCTGGGACAACTGAGATACCCCCTGAAGAGGTGAAATCTGTTCCTCTCCAGCCTATGGATCCCCTGCCTCCAGACACAGTAGGCTTGACCATTTCACCTCCTGAGAGTACTTACAAAACAGTGTCCATTCATACACTGATGTGGGAAACTGGGGAATGTATAGATAATACCCAGACACTAATAGGTAGATAATGTGTGATTTATCACCCAGGAGAGATAGTAGCATCAGGTTTACTGATACAGACTTCTAATGGGCAATCTGGTGATAGTAGCCCAGATTCTGCTTCCAAGCAACAAAATCCAGGAATATACTGGACAGCCTCTGTGACAGCTGACCGACCCATGCTCACTATCTATATAAATGGCATACCATTAGAAGGACTGATAGACACAGATGCAGATTATAGTCATTAGAGGTGCCAACTGGCCCAGTCATTGGCCAAAGATTAAGGCAGACACCTACATATCTGGGTTGGGAGGATCAATATCAGTTGAAGTTAGTGCTACCCCTTTGAGATGGATATTTGAAGGTGAAACAGGAGTTTTTACTCCTTTTATAGTTGAAAAAAATCCCCATCAATCTGTGGGGAAGAGACATTTTACAATAATTAGGATTTAAAATGAGTACTTCAGTTTTTTAGGCAGGGCTGTTGTTGAAGGCCTGCCAACACTTTCACCTGTTCCTATCCAATAGAAAACTGATTATGATTTATGTTTTCCTTATGATTCTCACAACAAGCATGAGAGGTAGGTACTATGATTATCCCCATTTTACAGATGGGGAAACTGAGGCAAATCATGATTTTTTTTTTTTCTTTTTTTTAAAGTAACTTGCCCAGGGTCATACAACTTGTAAACGGCTGAGGTCAGATTTCAATTCAGGATTTTCTGTCTCCAATCCCTGTGCTCCACCATCAGACCTTCTTTTGAAAAAAAAAATTATTTGTATTTTTAATATTTTATTGATGACTTTTTAGAAAAAAAAATTAAATCATTTCCAAATTGAACACTGTATCGAATCCTCTCTTGTAGGAAAAACAAAAAACTAATTCAGCAAACCCAGCCGAAATCAAATTGCATCTGACCATGTCTTGCACATCCCTCACCTCTCTCCTGAGAGAAATGTTTCAGACCATTTCTATCCTACCCCCGATGAGGACACCAAAAATCTTAATATTCAGTGGTTAGGGTGCTCTTATTCACATCAGTGATTATTATTAAGGCTGGAGGTAGTAAGGGGAATTTACAAAATTTTTCTAGTGTTTATTCTTCAAAGCACTCAGTAAGTCTTCATTTTGATGAGGGCTAAGGGTACTGAAGAAGAGGTGAGGCAGGAATGGGTGAGGGTCAGCTGTCTAAGGCGCAAGTTCACAGGAAAGGAATTTCAATAAACCCAAAGGGTATGGTAAAAATCAGATCAATTTTTTTCTGTGAAAGCTATATCCTGCGATTGAAAATTTTAATTTCATTTGAGTCTGTAAATTCTGTGTTGCTTGACTGATATTTAACTCCAAAGGTAGAAACCTCATTCATGACTTTATCATACTTACTACATCATCTGCAAAAGAGAGGGCTCCTCTGGAGATTCCACGCTGGAAGTTGAGAGAGGGAGAGCTCATCTAAACTCCCAAATCTTGCTGGGAGAGCAAGACCTGAAAGAGAGACTGCTCACCCCTATCCAGGGAGTAGCAGCCATAGGTAGAGACATATCTCCAGGCTCACCCCAATTCAGTGACCTTTCTCCTTGTGGCTACAGCCTGACCATCAGAGACTCCATTGTATTTAACAGTGGAGTGGGAGAAGGGCCTAGACTTAGCTCCTCTTAAGTTTCTCCAGTTATCTCCCTAGAACAGATCAAAGAGAGTGCTGACCGGGGTCCCCCAAGAGGAGTCCCCAAAACAGCCATGTGTCTCCTGGGTCTGGGGGGGATGGTGTTAAAGAGACACTTCCTCTCGTGTCTCCTTCCTGGGGGGCAGGGCTTTCTGGTGAGAGAAAAAGGAGTTTAGGAGTGCCTTGAGATGCAAAGGAACATCCTTTATCTCAGGAGGGGTTGGACAGAGGGAGTTTCCTTAAGTATCTCTGCTCAAAGAAGGATTTTTAAAGGCAGAGGTGTTTCTAGATTGTGGAAAGGTAAAAGCTTTTAGTTTTCCCAAATTCTTGCAGCACCTCTCTTGTGTCTAGATGTCTCTAAAGACAGAGAGTGAGACAAAAGGAGGCCTTTTGTCAATCCACACCTGGTCTGGGTGCCCACTACCTTAAGAGATAGAGTGAGACAAAAGAAGAAATTCTTTCTGGAAGAATACTGCACCAACAGCTCAAAACCCAAATTGGTTCTGAGTGTCCAGAGTTTTGGGGTTCTATTTGGTCACCAATGATGTCTAGTTTTTGGGGATCTGATTCTAAGCCTAGTGCTCTATCCACTATGGTATTTGTCCCTATCTCAAGAGATAAGCATAGTAAAAAACAGAATTGTGAGGAATACTGTTTCCTGGAAGAAGGGAGGGAATGTCTGAAAATAAGGGAAAAGGCACAGGAAGGGAAGATGAGAGGATAGTTATTAAATACTATTCCTAATTCACCATCTTATCTAGAGTGGGTTCCCAAGCAGGTAGGAATTTTATTTTCACTAACTCACTAATTCAATTCAGCAAACACCTATTTGAAAACACCTATGTTCAAGACAAAGTCCTTGCCCTCCCAAGTTAACAAATAGAGAATATAAGAGCCATTAAAAAAAATATATATATATATATATATATATATAAAATTAAATACAAAATAGAAACATAAGTGAAGAGGAAAGAACTAACAAAGTGAGCTATGGTATAAATCTAAGAAGGGAGAATTGCATTTGTGAAGTCTGTTGTGGTCCCTTTAAAAAACTATTTCCTATTGATCTGTGATTCCTTTCAGATTCTCAGGCTCTCCTGGCTGAGGCATATCCCCCCCCAGACAAAGTTGTCTTTCCTGGATGCCAGGGCCTTTGATTCACAAATCCTGGTCAAAAGCATCCCTTTGAATTCCAACAGGAGATCCAGACTTGTCCCAGCCCCCCACTGGATCTGAGCCAACTTGGGCTCTCTCAGCACCCACTGGTTCTGATCTGCTCCAGTTTTCTCATCCCCCATTCTAACTTGCTTGGGTTGCCCACCCCCCACTGGTTCTGATATGCTCCAGTTGTCTCAGCCCCCATGCTCAGGTTTCCCAAACTCCATTCAAGACAATCAATATAATGAGCTTCCATCAACTAAGGTCTTTGCAAATGGACCTTGGCAGCTCTCTTTGCTTCCAGGACCTTCTGTCCACTGAGAACTGCATTCTCAGTGCAAAACTCCATTTTCCATAGATCTGCCCCCTGGAATAATATTCTTTTCCAGTGTTATCCTCTCCTTATCCTCACCTAATTCATAACCAGACTTTATGCCTCTCTGTCAGGATTTCTAACCTTACTTCCCAATCCCCATAATAAACCTCTTTTATCAATCCAGGTTTTCAGGTCTATAAATTCCTTTACAGAGAATCTCTGCACCGCCAGAAGGGAGTCCCCAAAACTCCCTACCCTTGTGCCGAATCCCAAGGGGTTGCAGGAGAGCCCCTGCACCTGCCATTAGACCTTATCATTTAACTCCCTGACCACCAGAAACCCTAATTTCATTTTGGTTCCCTAAATCTAAACCTCATCATTTGGTTCCCTGATCAGATCCCCAAAAACTAGACATCATTGGTGACCAAATAGAACCCCAAAACTCTGGACACTCAGAACCAATTTGGGTTTTGAGCTGTTGGTGCAGTATTCTTCCAGAAAGAATTTCTTCTTTTGTCTCACTCTATCTCTAAAGGTAGTGGGCACCCAGACCAGGTGTGGATTGACAAAAGGCCTCCTTTTGTCTCACTCTCTGTCTTTAGAGACATCTAGACACAAGAGAGGTGCTGCAAGAATTTGGGAAAACTAAAAGCTTTTACCTTTCCACAATCTAGAAACACCTCTGCCTTTAAAAATCCTTCTTTGAGCAGAGATACTTAAGGAAACTCCCTCTGTCCAACCCCTCCTGAGATAAAGGATGTTCCTTTGCATCTCAAGGCACTCCTAAACTCCTTTTTCTCTCACCAGAAAGCCCTGCCCCCCAGGAAGGAGACACGAGAGGAAGTGTCTCTTTAACACCATCCCCCCCAGACCCAGGAGACACATGGCTGTTTTGGGGACTCCTCTTGGGGGACCCCGGTCAGCACTCTCTTTGATCTGTTCTAGGGAGATAACTGGAGAAACTTAAGAGGAGCTAAGTCTAGGCCCTTCTCCCACTCCACTGTTAAATACAATGGAGTCTCTGATGGTCAGGCTGTAGCCACAAGGAGAAAGGTCACTGAATTGGGGTGAGCCTGGAGATATGTCTCTACCTATGGCTGCTACTCCCTGGATAGGGGTGAGCAGTCTCTCTTTCAGGTCTTGCTCTCCCAGCAAGATTTGGGAGTTTAGATGAGCTCTCCCTCTCTCAACTTCCAGCGTGGAATCTCCAGAGGAGCCCTCTCTTTTGCAGATGATGTAGTAAGTATGATAAAGTCATGAATGAGGTTTCTACCTTTGGAGTTAAATATCAGTCAAGCAACACAGAATTTACAGACTCAAATGAAATTAAAATTTTCAATCGCAGGATATAGCTTTCACAGAAAAAAATTGATTTATGTAATATTGAGTTGGGGGGAGGGGGAGAAAGAGCAACAAAATGAACATAATTTTTAAATAGAGAAGTACACCGATTGCATAACCAAAATTCAAGTGATACATATAAGATACAATCATCATATAATGTTACTATTACTATATACAATGTTCTCCTGGTTCTGCCCACTTCACTGGAACTAAATTCATGTTAAGTCTCTCCAGGCTTTTCTGAAATCAGTTGACTCATCATTTCTTACATTACATTCATATACCATAACTTATTCAGCCAAGAAATGTACAAACTTTAAAGCACAACATACTCAAAGTACAATATTATGCTAGCTGTTATTGTTACTGCTATTGTTATTATTCCAATATATTCTATTTACATAAGCTGGATTTCTCTTCCCAATATCAATCTCAGTTCATTTCATCCCTCTACTCAGAAATTTTCATTGGTTCCCCATTGCTAGATTTGTAATCTAGGAAAAAACCCTTCTTGTATCCCATCACTACTCTCCCTTTTCTCTACTCACACAGGCTCTTTTTTTCCCTTTTTGGGACCTCATCATCTCTCACCTGGTCTATTAAAATTAAACTCCTAATTTCTCTGCATATCTTAGTGTCTTCCCTTTCCAATCCACCCTCCACAACTACCAAACCTATATCCCTAAAACACAGATCTAATCTAAAAATCTTCAGTGGTTCTCTAGGAAAACTCATCAAATCCCCAGCCATTTAAAACTTTTCTGATTCCTACCCTTCTAAGTCATTTCATGTTATTTGCTTTCACTCACTCTCTGTTCCAATCCAATTGATCTGTACAAAATCGATTCTATTATGTGCAGCTAGTAATACATTGGGTAGTGGCCCAGGACTAGGGTCAGGAAGCTCAAATCCAGCCTTAGAAAACTTTGTGACCCTGGGCACTTAACATCTATTTGTCTCAATTGCCTTATCTGGAAAAGGGGGTTAATAATAGTGCCTAACACATAAAATAATTGCAAAGTACTTAGCACAGAAACTAGCTTGTAATAGGCACTATATAGATGTTAGGTATCATAACTGTTATATTATTCACCCTTTGCGCCTTTGTATTAACATCCCTATTTCTGGAATATGCTTGCTTGTCACCTGTCTTATAAAATCCTAAGCTTCTTTCAAAGTAGAGCTCAAATGCTATCTCCTAAATGCAGCCTTCCTTGACCCTCTTAACCTTGACCCTCTTAATTTCTTTTTCCCACTTCTGCTTTGAATTCACTTGCATACAGGTTCTACACTCCTCAATAGAAGGCAAACTCCTTGAAAACAAGGCCTGTTGTTTTTGCCTTCATTGTCCTAGCATCCAAGATACTCTTAAGTACTTAATAAATTGTTAAATTGAATCAAATAGATATTCTCCTTCCTTTTGCTCTTCCTTTTTTTTTTTTTTTAAGGATTTTCCATATTTAGCTAGAAATGTATAGCTGTGGCCCCATACAACTAGGAGGAGTGATAAAAGTTTGGAATAGCCCATGTTCTGGGTTCAGTGGGAGGCCCTTGCTGAATCTTCACATTTCTTCTTCCATTTGCTGTATCCTGAGTGAGATCATCTCATCCAAAGTTTAAATGTATCTCTCCCTCCCTGGCTAAATCTGAGACATTCAGAGTCATTCCAAAGATATCTCTGGTGGTAAAGATTCAGTTGTGTCTTTGTCCCATCCCAATGCTCCTTATTCAAACCAGGACTCTCAATATAGGCCCTTCCCTTTAATTAAAAATACCTTAAAGAGAGGCCTGTTGACTACTGAATGAATAAAATATAGGACACATATAGGACTTCACTGAGAATGTGATCATTTTAGCTGAAGTATATTATAGGGAAAAAATGATCAAATGGGCATAATTACTATTAGAAAGACCTTAAAGGTCTCCTTGCCCACGCAATTCCTTTCAATCTGACTAAATAAATATTCCAGGTTAATTCACATAAAAGAACATGGAACATGTTGAGCAGCTTTGACTGAACCTTCCTCATTCTAAGTCAAAGACTTGACTGGATTCATTAATAGCAGCAGCTCAGATTCATCACAATTCATTGCAAAAGTACAGTACATAATTGGAATACCTGCCATGTAGGGAAGAAGGGAAAGGGGAAATTTTAGAACAGGAGGTTTTGCAAGGGTCAGTGTTGAAAAATTACCCATGTACATGTTTTGTAAATAAAAAGCTATAATTAAAAAAAAAAAAGAAAAAGGAAAAAAATTCATTTTTTTGCTTTAAAAAAAAGTACATAAACAACCAATTTGTAGTCCAGAGCTCAAGAATATTACCAGATCAGCAGGTGGCATCAATAGCAACAATATGAGCAAAAATATAGGAGACAAAGGTGGCAGAGAAATGTTCCAATAGAAGCTGGCTATATATATTTTCCTGGACATACACTCTTTCCAAATGAGTTATCTAACTACATGTGTTTTGTGTGTGTGTGTGTGTGTGTGTGTGTGTGTGCAAGCTCCAAATTCCCAAATGTTTTCTTTGGGCATGTGTGTTTCCCTAAGTATGGTTCCTTTCTCTGATCAATATATTATAACTTGTGGAAGAATAAAGTTATATGTATATGAAGAACATATTCTTATCATTTATTCTGGTATTCTATTTAACTAAATGCCTTTTGCTTTAAACTAATATGTCCTGTGATTAATCTGGTAAAAACAAAAAAACAGTGATTTGGGCTCATGAGCTGTAGTTTTGAGTGGATATTGATCCAAAGTATTCCTTGAACCTTGGAGTAGTTTTCAGAAGGGACTCAGGCTACAAATGTAAATGTAATATTGTTCTACTTAAAATAATTGCCTTCAAGAAGTGAAGAAATATCCATTTACATGCAAAATTGATTAATTAGCAGATAGTGATTGCTGGGTCTTCTTTTCTTCCCCAATGGTTTTCTTAGCAAAAAAGTATCCTAGTGACTTTATGGCAACAAGAGGCCCTACTGAGTGGGTCTGCTGGAATGGTGTTGAGAAAATGGAAGCTGTGACTCTGAAAAACTACACCCTGAATATGGGTTACATTCTGCCTTGTAACAGCAAGAAAGTTCTTGGAGTCTTTAACAAGATAATAATCCAAAATTACATTCCACTTTAAACATTTTTCTTTAAAGGCATGTATATTGAATTATTTTTCACTGAAGATGAAAATTGTCTTTTGTGTTAATAAAGCATTTTTTGTTTAGATCCCCCAAATAAAGTCAAGGTGAGGAGGCCTCCTTCTAAAAGTCCTTATATATCTTTACCCTTCTAGAAACAGATGACTTTCCTACTTTACTGAAACATTCAATGCCATTCACTAAAAATTCCCCCATTAAAACCCTTCTACTTGTGTGATCTTATTCTCTTTTATATGCTTCAAGATCTTGTCTTATTCAATTTCAAATTCTCCTTTTATATTGCTTTTTATTTGCTATCTACAAGCATACTTAGGTCTCTCCCATTCTTAAACAATCTTATGTTGGCTCTACGAATTGCTCAAACTTTAATTTTATTAATATTATTATTGCCAAGCTTCCATAAAGATTAGTCTACAGTGGTCATCTCCATTTTCTCAATACTCACTTTTCAATCCCTTACAATAAGGTTTTTGACCTCACCACTTTATTGGAATTGCTCTTTCCAAAATTAAATCTTCAATGATAAATCTTGTGGTTTTCCCTGAGTTTCATCCTTTTTGCCCTCTCTAAATGTTTATACTATGAACCACTCCCTCTTCTCAAATTCTTTCTTTTCTTTAGATTCCATGACACCACTTTTTTCTGGTTCTCCTTATTTAACACTTTTCTTTCAGTCCCCTTCTCTCTTTCATCATCCATCGTCTAACCCTAAGCAGCTTGGACTCCGGACCAACTTCAGACAATAACTGGGTGACGTTGAGGCAAGTCACTTACCCTGTCTGCTTTACTTTCCTCAACTCAATTCCTTCAAATGGGCATAATAACATTTACCTCTCTCCCAGAGTTATTTCTGAAGCTTAACGAGATATTATAAAATACTTAGCTCAATGGTAGGCTCAATAGCAACCATGGATTCAATTAATATCTTTACATAGATTGCTCTCAGAACTAAATATCCAAGCCTGATCTTACCCTTGAATTCTAGTTGTGTTGCCAACCCTTATGAGACAGCTCTTTCCTAATGTTCTATTGGCATTTCAAGCTTCTTCTATTTCTATTGAGGAACCATACTCCTAAGCCACCCAGGTTAATATTGTTGTTACCCTTCACTCTTCCTTCTCTCTTTCTCCTCTTCTTCTACCCCACATTCAATCATTTATCAAGACTTGTTGATTCTCCTTTAACATTCCTCACACCCATTCTCATTCTCTATACTCACAGGCCAGCTCCTTAAGTCAGATCCTCCTCACTTCTCTCCTAGACTTCTTTAAATAGTCTCCCTGTCTCCCCCTGTACCTGATCCATCCTACACTTAGTAGTCAAAATAATCTTCCCAAAGGTCAGTCTGTCTGATGAAGAACTCTCCTCAAAATAGAAAAAGAAAATGAGGATAAAAACATTTCCCATTCCAGCATTAAAGGTCCTCCCTAGTCTGGCTCCAAGTACCTTTCCAGCCTCATCTTACATAACTCCTTGTCTTTATGAGCTCTATATTCTAGCTAAATTAGACTAAATTAGACAGTTCCCAGAACTTGACATTTCACTTTTTACCTCCATGCATTTCAATAGGCAATATCCCCCATGGACAGAATTAATTCCTTTCTCATCTCTCTCAAAAACTTCATCTTACTTCATGACTTAGCTGAGCTATGGGACATTTCCCAAATCCTACCAGTTGTTAATACTCTACTCATCCTCAAATTACTTTGCATTTGTCTTTGTTTCCCAATTCCTAGTACAATCAGTGTCTTGCAGACACAAAGTACTTAAGAAATGCTTCTTGTATTGGTGGATAAATTATCCATTTTAAAGGAGCTTCCTTATTTATTTTAGAGGAATAAACAAACTTAGGAACAAAAATATTTATTTGTGCTGATTTATGTAAAAATCATCAGGATCACAGGTTTAGACCTTGAAAGGACATTTCAAGCCATCTAATCCAACCCCATCATTTTAAGATGACTTATTTGACTAGAGTAATACTGCTAGTAAGCATCTGGATCAGAACTTTGGAATCAGTAAAATTCCAAATCAAGAAGAGTATACTACATTGCATCATGTAAATATACAGTATATATAAATCTTTGTACTGTCATGATGCTAAAATGAAATTTACTAGTATTTTTTTACTTAAAAATAATTATCTAAAACATACCAAGTACACTCATCATTAGTAGAGAGACTTTATTGTAAAGCCTCACTACCCTGACCCTCTGGTGATATTTCATACTTGTTTTAATCTCTTATTCATTTGTCTTCAATAATTAAGAACTGGATAAAGTTCAAATTCTACTGAATTTTGTGTTAATTTCTACTAGAGAATTCTCCTCCGGAATATCTCCATCCACTGGAGGAGGTGCTGTAGGAGGATGAAGGAAGTGGCGAGTCAGCCACTCACTGGTTCTCATAGCTTTGCAATGGAGGCAAGGCCTTTCCCTGATTTGGTAGCTTCCAAGGTTCCTCTGCCTTTGAGCTATCTTTCTTCTTCTAAGGCTGGCTGGAGTTGGATGATGTTCAGTCTCACTCTCCTTCCAGGAGGAGGCTCCTGAGTTAGAGTCCATACTGTCCCTGTCAGTAGTATCACTATCATGGAGGCCTTGATTCATCTGGTTCAGCTGAGAGTGAAGTCTGGCTCTTCTTCTTTCAAGGTAGGCATTAACAAGTGCCACTTCTGAGTCAGTTACAGGTGAAAGTTGCATATGTTTTGGCTTCTTCTTAAAAATCTTTCTAAAAGATTCCCAAATGGTGTTTTTGCTGTGTCGCTTACAGTAGGCATCTTGGATAACAACAATCAGAAGAAAACAACAGATTAGGTGCCATGCAATTCAACATGCTACTTATATTATAGCAATAGTAACATGAATCCCAAAGATAGCAAGTAGTAGTATATTTTTAACAGTATTCAGATCATACATCACTGCCAAATGCAATAAAGACCCATGACTTCACTCCCCACCCTATGTGAGTCAGACATATCTCACTCTGGATGAGCAAAAAGAAACAGAAATCTTGGAGGCCCACTTTGGAAAGGCAATGCTGATTCTTATTTAAGGTCCAAGGCAAAGATCCCAACCTTTTCGAAAGAAGTGACAAGTATCCATTTCTCAGAGCTTTTTTATTCTTATTTTAAAATGAGTGATGAAGTTGAAGGGAGTTGGAAGTTAAAGTAAGGCAAATATGGACAAACAGCAAAAGCCTTGGTAGTAAGAATGAGAGAGAGGTAAAGGAGATGAGAGATAATATTGCCAGTTCCCTGCAAAATTCAATCTGGTTTAGCAGTGGAGATGAAGGGTATGGACAGGGACAAGAAAGCTGGACCTTCAGCACAAATTTACATTGTCAAAATCTTTTTTGCTAATGCTAAATATATACTGTACCTCACCTTTACATCCTGAACCGCTTGTCCCAATGTCTGGTGATAGTGATGCATCTTTTTTCTCAGACATCTATGTTAAAAAATACAGACTAGTCACAGAGATTCCTAAATTAGAAGTCCTTCATTATTATTCATTTGTTAAGAAATACTGTTGCTTAGGGCATTAGGTGAGTATAATTTAAAATTTTAATTTGCCAAATATATATTAAGCTTCTGATCCTGCTTAATTAACATCAGTTTGAAAGACAGACTTTTTGGGAACATTATGCAAATATGAGTTGTTATTACAAATAGTACAGTCTCTTAAATTGGCCCTGGACAATATAGAAAATTATTTTCAGATACAATATTTCAAGGCATAGTCATCAAAATAAATGACATAAAATAGATATGCAAATACATACTAAAAATATATATAACTTTGTAAATCTTAATGCTCTCTATAAATGCTAGTTATTAGCTTTATCATTAACAAAAAAAATTACTTATCTTAGAAGAATAAAAAACATGGGACCAAAATACTTTGTGTTCAACATAAGTAGCATGTTGAATTTTAAAATCATAGGTTTAGAAGTAGAAAGAACTTTATAAATCAACTAGTCCAAACCCTTAATTTGACAAATGAAATAAATTCCAATAAAGTTAAGTGACTTGCCCAAAGCTAGCAAAGATCCATATTCCAATAAAGTTAAGTGACTTGCCCAAAGCTAGCAAAGATCCATGGCAGAACATGAACCCAATTCTTACTGATGGCATAGTACCCTAAGTGATTTTCTAACCAAGGGAACTAAATGGACTGAGCCTTTGCAGGAAACATGTTTTTAATGACTTGTCTAATTTGGGACATTAAAATAAAATTAAGACTTTCACCCTAAACCATTAATTCCCTTCAAAGTTCTAAAAAAAAAAAAAAAAAAAAAACCTTTAAAAGTAATGTCCCCCCCCAAAAAAATGATTAGGCCACATAATTTCATCTATTTGTATATCTGAATTGTTTATTCTGTTGCTGTTCTAGACTCTTTATGATCTCTTCCATGAGGTTTTCTTAGCAAAGATACTAGAGTGGTTTGCCATTTCCTGCTCTGGTAGCAAAAATGATTTGAGGCTAGATTTGAACTCTTCTTCCTATCCAGTATATCACCTAAGCTTCCTCTATGCTGCCTACCAAAAATGATGGCTCTAAAGTCATTCTTTTTCATGTGTAACTTGTCATATGAGGACATTCCTACTTTTCTTCTAAATTCTCCCCCTTTCTGTACCACTCCCTTCCATATATATATATATATATTTCCTCTTCCATATATCATGATGGTCTTTTTGTCATGAAAGGTATAACTTGGCACATATTCCTGGGCATATTTACTGGTAAATTAAATTGGAAATAGGGTCTCAGGCTCTCTTGATAATTTATTCCTTTTATTTGGTTGGGTTTTTGCCAGGCAATTGGGGTTTAAGTGACTTGCCCAAGATCACATGACTTGCAAGTATCAAGTATCTGAGATAACATTTGAACTCAGGTCCTCCTAGGCCATGCCTAGCTGCCCCTTTCTTTTATTTCTTAATGCTGTTGGTTTGAGTCTTAATATTTGCTCAATTCAAATTATATCATTTTCAGAGCAACCCTCCATTGTATACAAAGATTTTTAAAAGTAAAGTTAAATAAAAAAGTAGAAAGAGGCAGTATAGCATAATGGATAGAGAATGATTTCCAATCAAAAAGACAAGGGTTCAAGTCCTACCTCTGATACTGGACTTGTGATCTTGGGCAAGTCAGTAAGGAAATAAGAGGTTCAGAACCTATTTTTATTGAAACAACAAATCTAATCTTTAATTTTTGTTGCACTTTAAGCACTTTACAAATATCTGTTTTTATTCTCACAACTACCCTAGGAACTATATTATCATTATTATTGATTTTACATTTGAGGAAACTGAGGCTGAGAAGTTGTGATTAACAACAATTAACATTTATGTTACATTTTGAAGTTTGTAAAGCACTTTACAAACAATCCTTTTTATCCTCCTAACTCTAAGAGGTAGATGTTATTATTGGCTTTACAGTTGAAGAAAGGGAAGCTGAGAAAGTGACTTGTCTATAGTCACATGACTAATAAATTTCTAGGCAAGATTTGAATTGAGGTCTTCCTAACTCCAGATTAAGGATTTTATCCACTGTGCTACATAAACATTTATTAAACATTGATATAAGTTGTTTTATAGAGAAAATGAGAGAACCAAAGTTGGTTTATTCTCTGAGAGGTAAGGTAGTATAAGGAAAGGCCAGGCGCTAAGAGTTCTGGGTTTTAGTTCTAGATATATCGTGTTAGCTGTGAATATTGGGCAAGTCATTTCAACCATATCTTGGCCTCGATTCCCATATCTGTAAAATGCCAGGGATTTGGAATCAATGACTCTGAGATCCCTTCAAGACCATATGGCTAGATTAATAGAGATAGCCTTGATAATAATAATAGCAGTTTACATTTATTTAGTGCTTTAAGGTTTGCAATTGCCTTACAAATATTTTATTCTCACAAAAAAAAAACAACAACTGGGAAATAGGTGCTATTATCATTTTACAGATGAAGAAACTGAAGCAGACAGGAGGCTAACTTGCCTAGGGTTACATATTCAAGTATCTGAGACTACATTTGAACTCAGATTTTCCTAACTTAAGGCCCAAGGTTCTATCTACTTTACTACCTAAGCTGCTTCTATGTATATATGTATGTATAAATTATACATTTATATGTATGTATGTACATATAATATGAATGTATAAAGTATATATTTAATGCACAAAATATTTACATTTTAATGGCAAATTGATAAATATATGGAAGAGAAGTAGACAAGAGAAAATGCATTTTGTAGCAAGGTTAATTAATCACTAGAGTTTTCCCAATATATTTATATCAAATTACTTATAAATAACTAAGACTCATCAGATGAAAATGAGGAATTTTCCTTTTTTTTTTTTTTTTTTTAATATCATTAGGGCTTAGAAAGAAGCAGCATTTCTCATTGTTCCTAAAGAAAAGAATTTGAGGTCCCCTTTCTAGTTCTAGAACACAAGATTCTATATAGATTATGCAGACAAGCTGTTATATAGTTAAATCTCTAAAATTGAAGATGTTTTAGCCTGGATCATAAGATGACTGGGTAAAGGTGAGGTAGAGACACAATAGCTTTCTTCAAGTATTTGAAAGGTGGTCATTGGAAAAAGGATTAAATTTGTCTTATTTGGTCACAGAGGACAAGAACAAAAAGCAATGGATGAAAGATGTAGATAGGGAAAAAAAAAAAAAAACCTACTTCCTAATAGCCATACAAAAGTGAAATGGGCTGCATTGGCCAATAATCCCTGGAAGTTTTTAAGGAAAACCTGGATGATCACATCACTTGTGGGAGATCCTATAATGAGGATTCTTAAACAGACTACTTATTACTTCTAGGATCTCTTCCAATTCTGAGATTCTGGGGAAAATGTTGGTAATATGCAAGAATAGTACCTTTCTTATTAAGCTAGTTATACATTCAGTGTTTAGTTTAAATAATTAAATCTATTCATATTCTCCTATTCTCCTTTTATTGACTGCTGTCAAAGAATCTGCCTTAAAGATTATTCAATATGAATTTACCATAGGGAGGGCATTTCTGACTACTGAAAATGAAACACCGAAGTGTTTAATAACCCTTTTCTTTTTTACTCTAATGGAGCACTTAGAAATGGAAAAGAAGACTGCTGAACCTCAATATTCTGATAAATGCTCAATGACAGTAATAATAATTAATAAAAAAGTAACAACATTGGTTTTCATATTACTAGTAGTACTAAGTTATCATGTATTTCATATGCAGCATCAGTAAATACAATTGTGGTTTGGTTAGGCATCTATTTTGCATTAAAAATCAGGACCTACAGTTCTATTAAATAGTTATTAAAGCACTACCAGCTATAGTAATGTTAGGTGACAGAAAATATATTTATGTACCAGCTAAGTGGTACAGTAGAGTGCTGAGCCTGGAGTCATGAAGACTTCAAATCTTCTTTCAGACATTTACTAGCTAAGTGACCTTGGGCATGTCACCTAGCTTTTGTCTGTTCTCAAGTTCCAAAACTGTAAAATGGAAAATAGAACAACTCTCAAGAGTTGTTGTAAAGAACAAATGAGATGGTATTTGTAAAGTGCTTAATGGCTGGCCCATAGTAGAAACTATGTAAATGCTACTTAGTAACATTGTTATTATTGCTTTAATTCACAAAGGATGGAAGAGCAGTTCTGCATCTTAGTCTGGGCCCTTATTTTACTTTAAAAAAAAAAAACTTTCTATGACATTTTGATAATAAGTATTCTATAATAACAAATATCTTACCTCCCACAACCAGAATTATGAGGACAAAAAAGGAAACTCCCAGTCACTAGAAAGTTGGAAAGGTTTTAAACACACACACACACACACCAAAAAAAAAAAAAAAAAAAAAAAAAAAAAAAAACCCTATCTTCACAAAAATACATGGCTTAGTAAATATATTAAGAATGGAAGAATATCCTACCCAAAGAGAAGCCCTATAGAGGATCATCAGGAACAGCATAATGACAAAGTACCAAAGTAGAAAGTTCCCTACTGCCCCACAAGAGTCATCCTTTCGGCATTCATACTCCGGATTTGGAATGAAATTCAAAGGCTTGCTGGGAGGATCCATCTCCCGGAAAAGGGAATAAGGGAGTCCCATGAAGCTACTTTCTTAGAAAATATCAAAACATGCTTTATGTGATTGAAGATGACTGGGAGAATACTTCAATCCATGATGTATAACAACTTCCTTGGCAACCCATTATGACATGTTTCAGCAACTATGACAAGAATTAACAAGCCACTATAATGGATTCCTTAAAGTTTTTAAGAATATTTTAAGTACCTTACTTCAGCTAAAAGTAATGGGTAGTATTTCTTCTCATCTCAATTTTTGGGCATATTTCTGCACAAACTCCACTTCCTGCCAGAAAATATTGCTTGATTCTTTAAAAAACAATTTGATTTCTTTGAGGCCTTAATTTTCTCTTCCCTTTAAAATATGCAAGTTAGACTACATAAATATAACTTTTCCTGATTTCTCTTTAAATGCCCAATAATTAAAATAATAAGATGGTCAGTTGTGAATTGAATAAAATTTAGTAGAGTATTTTTTAAAATTTGGAACGATAAAGAAAACTTGGTTTCTACTATTAATTAATATTGTCAGATGCTGCCCCCCTTTGCATTTTTTCAACAAAAACAAATTCAGTTCAGTTCAAGAAATATGCAAAATTACAGCAGTCACTATTTATAAAGCACTGGAATTTTTAAAAAATATACAATGTTTGTAAACTATCAGTAATAGATATCTCTTCTCGGTTTTGTTCTATGGGAAAAATCATTTTCAAAATAAAATGGGCTTATTAAAAGCAAAATTTGGAATTAATTTTGGTCACAGAAACAGAAAAAAAAAATTCTCAGCATACTATGATAGTGGTATCTTTTCTAATTATGTACCATCCCGTCATTCAGGGAAATGATTATCTGTTTTCCTTTCTCTTTAATTTGGTTTTGAGCCACTTCTCCCTTCAATGTCCAATTCTTAGAAGGCAAACAGACCAACTTCATCATCAGTCTTATGTTTATGTGATAAGAGTGCATGTTCGTCACATGAAAATGCAATGAAACAGCATAATTAGGAGATTTCAGTTATCTATGCTACAATGTATCCCTCTTCCTCAAGAACTAAATTTTTCTGTTAGACATTTCAAAATAGCGCTTATAGCAAAGCGCCGCAGACAAAAGGTCCTCCTCTCGCCGGGATCTCGAGATAAGCGGTGTTTCCCAAGCACAGCCCGAGTACAAGCCCTGCCAGGCGGTGTAACCATACAAGTTACTTAACCCCTCAAGAGCTAACATTGCAGAACTGCTGCCGATCTGCATTTACCGATGCTTGGGGGAGTCCTGAAGGTAGCTAATAAAAAGTGAAATCTGAGACAATTCCGCGCCCCCCCCCAAAAAAAAAAGCAAAAACATTCGAACTGAGACTGACAGGTTGAAAGAGCTTTCGAGATTCTATACAGTGGAAAGGGCGATTTCTTGGCACTAGATGATGAAACCTGGACTATTGTAAACTAAGCAACTAGTTAAAAAGCCTTGAGGGAAAGAGATTTAGCGCAATCTGCTCGGAGTGCGGAAAGCATCCACGGGGCCCGCAGAGGTCATTAGGACTGAGGCCTGAGAAAAGCAAATGGTCGCAGGGCCAGGAAGCCCGGGGCTTGCGGGCTACTTCTATATGAATTTAACGCGGTGCGTTTTATTTATCATCTTTAGTCTGTTCAAGGTTTTTGAAGTAGGCCGTGGACGCCTCCAGCCCTGCCTCGTTCGAGCTCCTCCGCTTCCTCCCTTCTCCACCCCGTCCCCTTCAATAACTTCCGGCGTTACTGCGCAGGCGCCACCCCACAAGCTACACGTGCGCGCACGCGCTTCCATTTCCAAGGCAACGCTCCCTTCTCTCGCAGGAAGAGATCTCCGTCGGACCCTTTCTCCCCGGCCCCCTCCCTTCCCGCGCTCTATTCCACCTTGCTCCCGCGGTCCAATTTTACGTTTTGATTGGCCCCGCGCCCCGGGGCTGGGCTTCCGCGAGCTCACGTGACTGTGCGCAGGCGCGCTGAGAACTGGTACCGAGTCGCGGCTGCGGGAAGTTGAGCGCGGTACGTTGTTTTTGTGTGTATTCGCGTTTATTTTTCCTCTCGAGAAGTGGACGGAGGTTCCGCTGCCCGCCGAGCTTGGGAAGCCGCGGTCCCGGGGAGGGCGCGGGATGGCGAGGCGCGCGAGACTGAGGGGAACCGCGAGCGGGCTGTGCTGAAGCGAGGGCGGGAGGACTCCGGAGGGACTGAAGCGGTCCCCGGGTGCCGGGCTGATTTAGCGAGGAGACCAAGTCATCTCCTGATGGTTTGAGTTAGCTACTGCTTTGTGGCGTGGACGCAGGGAGCGGACGTCTCGGTGTGAGGAGGAAGCTGTGGGAGGAAGCGGAGGCCGCCTATGTGAAGGCCTAACTATCCTAGGACCGGAGCTAGACGCAGCCTCAGGCCTAGGAGGCCAGAGAGGTTAGGGGACTTACCCAGGGTCATACAGCTATTAAGTATCGGAGGCCCGAATTGGGCCTCGATTCCTCCCGACTCCTCGGGCCTGGACTCTTCAGCATCTTGGGCACTGGAGTGCGTCACCACGTGTATTATTAAGCCGAAGTGAGTCGCACCGTGTTCCCTTTCCCCCCTCCCCCTTGCACCGGGGCCCGTTCCGATCCGGCTTCTGACAGTAATAAGTAACGCTCATGCACAGTGCCGTCTATCTTCTGAGCCGAATCTGTAGCTCTCTACAAAAGCAGGATAATGTCTTTAGTATCTACTTAAAAGGGGCGTTGTAGACCTCAAATGAAGTCCTGTATACCTAAAAAGTCAACTGCTATTATCATCTCCCCCCCCCAAAAAAAAAAAAAAAAGTGTGTCCCTTACTAGGAACAGCGCATTTTGAGTAAACAACAATAAGGAACATTTATGAGGATCTTTCTATTACCACTCCGTGGGGCATAAAACTCTCCTAGACGGTTTTTTTTGGTTTTGCTTTTGTTTTTTGCTGAGGCTGGGGTTAAGTGACTTGCCCGGGGTCACACAGCTAGGAAGTGTTCAATGTCTGAGGCCAGATTTGAACTCCGGTCCTACTGCCTTGAGCACTGGTTCTCTATCCGCTACACCATTTAGCTGCCCCCCTCCTATACATTTTAATAAATGTAGCTCAAGAGTTAATGCTTGGGGGAGTGCGGAGGGTATTTCATAAAAAGTGAAATCTGAGACACTTCCGCCCTCCCCCCCAAAAAAAAAAAAACATTCGAACTGAGACTGACAAGAGCTCCCGAAGATCCGGTGGAAGGAGCGATTTCTTGTCACTTGCTAGTAAGTAACTAGTTAAAAACATTAAGCTTTAATAGCTACCGTGTTCCAGACCTCGTGTTAGATCCTGGCAAACAGAAAAATTGAAGCAGGCCTTACCCTCAAAGAGTTTACTTTCTTTTTAAGAGAAAGAACTGATAATGAATATTGAATTTATGTGCCTGGCACTGACTGAGGCTTGCTACAAAGAACTCAGTTATTTATTTGATTTTTTTTTCCCCCATTACATTCAAAACAATTTTAACATTTGTTTTTAAAATTTTTGAGTTCTAGATTCTCTCCCTTATATCCCCAACCACAATTAAGAAACCACATATGAAGTTATACAAAACATTTCCATAAAATCTAGTTTGAAAACAGATCTACTCTAATGAAAATAAAAATCCTCAAGAAAAATTAAGTTAAAATTTAGAGAAATAGAGAATGCTTCAATCTGTATTCAGACACAATCAGTTCCTTCTCTGGGTATGGATAGGATTTTTCATCCTAAGTCTTTGAAAGTAGTTGTGGATCATTGTACTACTGAGAATAGCAAAGTCATTTACATTCTGGGTATCCCAGAACATTGCTATTACTTTGTAAGCAGTGTATTTCACTTTATTCATGGAGGACTTTCTAGGTTGTTGTTTATTTTCCCCTGAGAATATCCTGCTCCTCATTTCCCAGAGAATATTAATAATATCAGAGAAATCTGGCTCAAATTTTTTTTTTACAATTATTATTACTAATTGTATTTTTCCCCATCCTCTCTTTTATCCTGTTCCTCCTCAAAAATGTTTTGCTACTGAGCATTCCCTCCCCCCAATATGCCCTCTCTTTTATCATCCTCCCTCCCTTCCCATATCTCATTCCCTCCTATTTTCCTACAGAGTAAGGGAGATATCTAATACCCAGGAACTCACATTTTCATGGAAAAGACAAGGTACAAATGAGATATTTATAGACAAAATCTAGGAAAATCATCTCAAGGAAAGGCACCAGCTAGCACTGAGGGGAGACATAATGCAGAAGGCAGGATTTGAACTGAGATTTGAAGGAAGCCAGAGAATCAGAAATGCCAAGCTGCTAGAATATCTCATTGCAGGCATAAGGAACAGCCAGTGCAAAAAGTGTTGAATGGAGATAAAAGTATTTATCGTATTATAGGAACAGCAAGTAGAGCAGTGTAGCTAAATCACAGTATATGTAGAGGACAGTAAAAGTATAAAACTGGAAAGCTAAAAAAGGACCTGGTTGCCAAGAGCTTTAAATGCCAAAGGGAGCATTTTATATTTAATCCTGTGGTAAACAGGGAGCCAGCAGAGTGGTGACATATTCAGAATTACAGTTCTTGGAAAGAACTTTGCTGAGTGGAAGATGCATTAGAATAAGAAGAGATTTGGGACAAAACCAATAACCTATAGCAACAGGCCAAAAGTGATAAGCATTGAGTAGCCTTGTGAATGGAGAAAAAGGGGTGTCTTTAAAGAGATGTGAAGGTAGAATTTGACAACAAATGGATATGTAGGGAGAGTGTTAGAATTTAAAGGTGACACATTGAGATTATGAACCAGACTGACTGGGAGGATAGTGGTACCCTTTAACAATAACAATAAAGTCGTGAGAGGGGAAAGATGAGTTCTATTTTTGAACATGTTGAACTTAAGGGTAGCCTATGGAACATCCTGATATTAATGTCCAAAAAACTCTTGGTGATATGGAACTGAGCTTAGGGAAAAGATTAGGATTGGATATATAGGTCTGGAAATAAACTTCCTAGAGATAGACTATTTTTAACCCATGGCAGCTGATGACTTTCCATATGAAAGTATATATAGATGGAGAAGAAAAAAAAATCCAAGTTAGAGCTTTGGAGGTCATCCTAAGAACCCATAAAGCAGATTTTAAAAGAAAGAATAGATTGGAGGAGAATCAAGAAGAATATATTATGGAAACTCAGAGAGGAGAAAATATCTAAAAGAAGGTGATAAGTAATGTCTAGTACTGCTGGGTAGTGTTGAATGAGGAATAAGAAAAGGCTAATAAAACAAGCAATTTAGAGAGCTTTAGTAACTTTCAGAGAGTAATTTCAGTAAAATAATGAGATCAAAAACCAGATTGTAGAGTGTTTAGGAGAGAGTAAGAGTAGAAGAAATACTCATTACTTTCTCCAAGAACTTAATAAATGAAAGGGCTGCTAGTAGTAATGATAGGATAAAATTAGAGGTTTTTAACAGTGGAGAAAACATAGATTACAGGAAAGGAGACAAAAAGATAAGATTGGGAGAGACTGAAAGTGCTGGTGATATGAGCAGTTTGCTTGAAAAGATAGGAGGAAATGAAATTAGGTACTTTTAGAGCAGTTTTTGTCTGGGCAAAAAACAAAGGACCACCCCTTAAAACTAAAACTGAGGGAAGGGAGAAAGAGGGAGTTGTCAATGAATGGTTGACAACTTTCTCTTGAAATAAGATCCTTAGCTGAAAGGACTAAGGGAAAAGATGCAATCAAAGGCTTGAAAGGGGATTAAACTATTTGGAATAGTTGCTGTGATGAGTGGAATAGCAAATTTACTAGGGATGTATATGGCCCCCATTTGAGATTGTATTATTATACATGCATATATGTGTTATTTACATTATAACATAAATTTGTAATAGATCCAGTTAGTAATTAATATTTTTTTCCAGCACCATGTGAATAGGAAGAAAGGATGGGCAGATGATTGAGAATAAAAGTTCATGTAGAATTGGATTTTTTTGAACAGTCAAGATAGGGAAGAGAGGCTAGTGTAGATAGTGATGGGAATGATGATTTGGAAAAGAACTGAGAAGGAAAGAGAATGGAAGTTATGTTGAGATTGATTCACAGGGTTAGGACTCCGGCATAGGGAAAGATGAAATGCTAGAAGGTAATGATCAATTAAAAGAATTTCAGAGTTCATGAACATGGAGATAGAACAGTATAGATCTGATCATGTGACTACAACTCCATTGGCTTCCTATTGCTGCTGGAATAAAAAATGAACTGTTTAGCTTTAAAGCCTATGTAACCAGGTCTCCACCTACTTTTCCAACTCTTTGTGCATTTAATAACCCTAACTCCAATTACCAATGATCTCTTCTGATAATCTCTCAGTTCTCAATCTTCTCAACTTAAAAGCTGCATTTGACACTATTAAACCACCCTCCTGGATATGCTTTCCTCTTGAATCTTCATGATGCTGTTTTCTCCTGGTTTATTCCTTATCAATGTCTTTTATTGGCTTTTCATCCTCACATGCCTCCTTAACTAAAGATCTGTCCTGGACATTTTTTGATATTCATCAGCTTTTGCGGGATTTTTGATTTTTTAAATAGCCACATGATTTAAGGAAGACAGATTGAGAAACTATACAACTAATTCTAACAATATGTTATTGTCATGACTAATAATGGAAATATATTTAATATGATTGTATATGTATAACCTATATCAGATTGAGTGCCATCTTGAGGAGGAGGGGGGAGGTAGGGAGAAAAAATGGAAATCAAAATCTTTTATAAAAATAAATTTTGTATAAATATTTAAATTTAAATAAACAAATATAAACATAAATATAAATGTCAAAGACTCATAAATAAAAAAATTGTTGCTCAAAAATATTCTTTAGAATTCCTCTTTTGGAATTTTTTAGTTTCACATTTTCTAAACTAAACTAAAATATTTTTAGTTTCAAATTTTCTCTCTCCCAATTGAGAAGGCAGTCAATATGATACCCTTATACATGTGAAGTATACAAAATATTTCCCATAGCTTTAACTATCATCTCTATGCAGATGGCCCCCAGAATGATATATCCAGCTCTATTCTCTTGTCAGGTTACCAATTATCAGACATTTCAGATTGGATGTCCTTAAACTTCTTAAACTCAGCATATCTAAGATTGAACTTAATATCTTTCCCCATAAACTCTTTTCTTCCAAACTTCCCCACAGTTCTGTTAAAAGCACCACTATCTTTCCAGCGTCTTTTATAATCTCATATTATCCTGAGCTCTTCACTCTCTCCCTCTTCCCATATACCCAGTCTCTTGCCAATTTTAACATTCCTACCTTCTCAGTGATTCTTCCATCTACTTTTTCTCAATTCACCCAGTTACTACCTTAGTTTGAGCTCATATCAATTCATACCTTTATTATTGCAATAGCCTTTTAATGGCTCTCCTTGACTCATGTTTCAAACCTTTCAAGTCCATTCTCTAAACTACTACCAAACTAATTTTCCTTAAGCAGAAATCTGACCATGTGCTAATCAACCAACTCCAATAGCTTCCTATAGCTTACAGAGTAAAATAGGAACATTTTTTAGTTTTTAAATCCTAGCAAAATCTGGCCCTAAACACCCTATCTAGCTCCTTTGAACATTACGTTCCTCCTCTACTCTGATTCAGCCAGACTCTGAGTTCCTTTCTCATGACAATGCTATCTGCTGTTTCTATGACTGCCCTGGCTGTTCCTTTTGTCTGGGATTCATTCTACATTTACCTCTACTTCGTAAAATTCTTCTCTAAGATGCATCTCAAGAAACTTCTGCATGAAATCTTTCCTGAGCCCCTGTTAGTAGTCATCCTCCAAAACTACTTTGTACTTAACTTGTTTATTTATTGATTTTATAACATAAGCTCATTGCAAGTAGGGTGTTTTTCACACTTTGTATTTGTATTCACACTAGTACAATGCCTGGCACATTTTAAACATTGAGTAAATACTTGATGATAGAAATTAAATATCCTAACTTTCAAGTTTTTCACATTCAAGAACTGTTGATATGTATATTGAAGTTGGCTAACAGGAACACAAGAGTTAGGGTTGAAAGACTTTGAGCCATACACTGAACTCACTAAGAAAGATGTGGATTAATTTGGGGGGGATGTCAGTAATGATCCTCCCCCCTCAAGTATCTGGAAATTTATAGGGCATGAATTTCAGAGGAGGAGATATCCTTTAGTTGTGGCGGTAGGAAGAAGCTGTAAGTAACTGATAAAACGCATTCTAACTCTCCCACCATAACTAATGAATGGAGATAGAGAGTATGACAAAAAATGCAACCGTGCTTCGAATGGTGACTAGGGTTGCAGTGTTGTTAGGAGAGAGATTAGTGTTGAATCTAGTATATCTGAAGGGGGACATCAAAATAGGAGGAGGGTTTGTATAGCAGCATCTGGCAAATAAGATGGACTTCATAGAGGAGGGTAGTATTTGAATTGATTCTCAAAGGAAATGTAGGAGGATATGAGGAGGGTGTATTAGTCTTCTCATGTTTAAGTTGTTTGTTTTCATTGTTAATAATGATGGAATTATATTCCATCACAGTCATATACTTCCCTTTGTTCAGCTGTTCCCCAATCTGCAGGGCATCACTTTGCAGATGTTTACTACCAAAACAAATGCTGTTTTGGATATTTCTGTAAATCTGAGATTTAAAAAAAAAAAAAAAAAAAAGCTTTTAACTCCTAGAGGACCATCTCTGGAGTGAAATCTCTGAGTTAAAAAGCATGCAGATTTTTTCTATATTGTGTGATCTTTGCCAATTTTCTCACAAAGGATATGAGGTGAAGTCCCAAAGTGTCACATTCATTTAAATTTTTCTTATAACTAGTTATGTGGGACAGTTTTTTATATTGTCATTAATAGTTTGTGTTTCTTTTGAGAGCCATTTGTCCTTATCCTTTGACTGATCTGTGTAACTTTTTATGTATTCATTTCCTCTGTATCTTACTTGGATATTTTTATCTTTTGTTCTTTCCTCTTTTATATTCTTTACTTGGTTAAAATTTATCCTATTAGCCATTGTTGGCAGAATTTTGGAAATGGAGAAGACCTTAGCTCTAATCTAGTCCAACCCTTACATGAAAGGACTCTCCTGCTGTACAAACTATACAAGTAATCATTCAATCTCTCTGCTCAAAGAACTGAAGGAAGGGGGAACCTACTACTTTTCAGAGTAGTCCATTTCACTTTTGGATAGCTTTAATTGAAAAGTGTTTCCTGCATCAAGCCTAAATTTGTCTCTTTTCAGCTTCCATAATTGCTCCTGATTCTTCTCTTTGGAGCTAAACAGATTTTAATTCCTCTTCCATATGAAAGCCCTTCAGATACTTAAAAACAGCTGTTTTATATCCAAGTCTTCATTTCTCTAAGCTAAACATAACCAGTTTCTTCAATCAATCCTATTTTGATGTAGACTCAAGGCCCTTCACCATCCTGATCTTGGACCTCCTCTGGATAGTGTTCAGTTTAGCAATAGTCTTTTTAAATCCTGGTGCACAGAATTGAATAGAGTACTGAGGTTAACGGCTGACATGGGGAGAGTATATTTATTACATTCCTATGCTTCCTTCAGAACAAGATATATTCTGTTTCTTGACTGTTTTACTTCACTTCTGATGAGCTTTCAGTAACCCTCTGACCTTTTTCAGAACAACTGCTGTCTTAACCATTCCTTCTTTATCTTAGGAATTTGCCTTTTTTATACCCAAGTGTAAGACTTTTTTTATATTTATCCCTATTAAAAATCTATCATCTTAGATTTAGCCCAGTAGAAATTTTTTTGAATCCTGACTGTCATCCAATGTTTAAACTGTCCCTTTTAGTTTTTTGTGATCTGCATATTTGATGAGTAGCTATGCCTCTGTCCTTTATTAATTTTTAAAAAAATAAAAAGCACAGGATGAACACAGATCTGGGGGTACTTACAGGAGACTTCCTGCTATGTTGACATTGAACCATTAACAACTTCTCTTTGAGTCTAGCTACCCATCTGGCTCTGAATCCAAAACAACAACTCTCTAAAAAATGTTTTAATAATGGTGTTCCCTTAATTTTGTCTCCAAATAGATGCATAGAGAACAGAGTCCCTCTGCTTCCCTCATTGATAGAACCATCAAGATGAGAAAAGAGACCGAAGCTAGGAAAGTGGTTTTAGCTTGGGGACTCTTAAATGTTTCTATGGCCGGAATGATATATACAGAAATGTAAGTCCATTAACTAGCATTAGAACAAAAATTTTTAACTGTGTGAAAATATTTTCTAGACTTTAGAAGATATTTTAAAATAATTTTTTTATTTTTTCAGGACTGGGAAATTACTAAGTTCTTACTACAATATTACATATTGGCCCCTCTGGTATATTGGTAAGCTTTTCCTGTATTGTGATGTAACTTTTGTTTACTATTGCATAAAAATTAAGTAAAAATGCAATTCATATTTGACTTTTTTTGAAATTTGTTTTTTTAATGGGATGTTCAAATGATGCAAATTCATTTTAATCTTTCTGTATAATGAATAATATATGCTATACTATTGTGTACATTATTTAGTAGAAAATTAGGCTGGGAGCAATAATGGAATGTACAAGTGAGCTGTTTTATTCCTTATTAACATTGGTAGGGATGGTTGTAGAGTGCTTGTTTTGTGTTTTAATTACCTTGTGTTTCATTCCAGAACTTGCACTTGCATCTCTCTTCAGCCTGAATGCCTTATTTGATTTCTGGAGGTATTTCAAATATACTGTAGCACCTACAAGTCTTGTCATCAGTCCTGGACAGCAAACACTTTTAGGTTTGAAAACAGCTGGTAAGTGATTTGTATTTCTTGATAAAATAAGCAACAGATATCTCTTATTTTAGAAGTTCCTTTTCAAAAATCTTGGTATTGATGAATTATCCAAACTATCTAATCTTCAGGATCCCTGTCTTACACCTTATCTAAATCTAAATGTAGAAGACAGATTATTGTCTTTCCTAATTTATATATTTGGAAAGGAATTCAATTATATTTTGAACATACTAAGTTTAAGGTGTCTATAGACATGCAGTTGAAGGAAAGGTTAATAAATAGATAAGGAAATAGAGCTCAGGAGAGAGATTACATAAGAGCTGAATATGTTGATTTTTCGGTCACGTTTAACTAATGATGCTGTTTTTGATATTTTCTCCTAATTGCTTATATTCTCCCATTTGAGATATCCCTCAATATGAGCTCTTAATATTTTGAAATCTGTATTGTCTACAGCGTGTATTTCTTCTGTATTTACTTGGTGTGATCCATCTATTCCTGACTTCATTTTCTCAAGTACCATTTCTACTTCCTTTTAGCACATCAGGCACTGATAGCCCCATGTGGTTCCTTGGTGATGGGTGATGCAGACAAACATGTTCTATTTTCTACATATTTGTTGTCCTTTCACTGTAAATGTTTTGGGAGTAATCTAGCATTTTGTAAATTTGTTTGTGAATGTTTTACTGTTTGGTTAAATAGAACTGCTCATGATTTTCTGCTGTCCTGTTTCCTGTTCTACAATTAACAATAAGAGTGCTTATAGAAATGTAAGCTGTTTTATTGTTTTTTCACCAGACAAAACAACCCCAATCATTTAAACTTTATCTCCTAAAAACTGTTTTTCTTTCTCTTGAACATTTTGTTGACACTTTTTTAGGTTCTATGTTTCAGACGTTTTTACTATTATAGCATTGACTTATTAAAATTTTAAGATACCATAATTCTTAAGCTCCTAAATTAAGGTCCGGGTATAATGTAGTTTTTGTTCTTTTTTAAAATAACAGTGCCTTTTCTGACTTTGACTCCCCAGAAATGGGTAATTAGCATATTTAATACCAAAGGCTGCTAACTTCTATTTTTTGCATTTTCTTTTTGTTGCAGTTGTGCAAACCACTCCTCCACGAGAACTAGTGGCAAACAATATCCCTCCTTCCACACCCTCTCCTCCAATACAGGGTCAAAGTGTGCTGAGTTATAGCCCATCTCGCTCTCCCAGTACAAGTCCCAAGTTTACTATGACAGGATATAGCCCTCAGCTTCAAGGTCTGTCATCAGGCGGCAGTGGTTCTTACAGCCCTGGAGTGACCTACTCGCCTAGCAGTAGTTATAATAAGGTAAGCCTTTTCTTTTGTTTACTAAAGGAGAAACATTTTAGCATTATCTCCAGTATTGAATGCACAGTGTTCTTCAGGCTGGTATTTTGCCAGAGAGTCATATTTAAAACAAATGCAAAATTATCTCTTTAATGCCAATGTCTTTAGCTCCTTTTTTATTTATACTTTATCCTATTCCTACTTCCTCCTGCAAAGCTTCTGGGTATCCTCCCATAATTCTAAGTGTCTTGTCTTTCATGGCCTCTTGTTTTATCTAGGCATTTTTCCAGATAAAAACAAAAGTTAGGACTCTTCAACCCAGCTTGATGGCCATTCTCCAAATCACAGAATAATGAAGGTTATTTAGGTATTCATAATATTTCTCCTAGTCATATCATTTTGGTCTGATAGGACTAGAAAAAAGAGATATGGAAATTACAAGATATTTGGTTGCTTAAAGCATATTATTGGAGAGCATTGTCAGGGAACTTAGCCAAAAGAATAATCATTTTATTGTTGCATTCTGTGTTGCTCATTATTAGAGTAGCAGTACCTAGAAATAAAACTTTCTCGTTTTTTAAATATATTTTACATTTGATTAACTTTTTAAACAAATGTCTATAGTAAAATTGTTAAATCTGATTCTGGGAACAACTAAGAAAATTTTGTGAAAATGGAAGTTTTTTAAGGTAACACTTAGAAAACTTGGGTAGAGTGGGTCTTGTGCACATGGTATATTTGGTACAGGTCCTTGTTAACTTATTTTGATGTCGCCTTTATATTATATTGCTTAGCATCTCCAATTTGAATACTGGTAAATTCTACTTGGATTTTTATTTTTCATGAAAGGAATAGTAACTTGCTATAACTTATAGCAGTAATCTTCTTTAGGTTTATTTAGTGACCTCTGTGTCTTTTTATTCTTTCTGTCTTGAACCACCTCACCTCATTGTTAGGAATATACTTTACAAAACTTTAAGCACTAGAGAAATAGGAGTTTATAATATAAAACCAAATGAAAGAGACTTCATTTTAAATTAGAATAAGAGGTGAAAAAAAGTCTTCCTATCTTAGTTTTAGCTTTTAAAGTAAATCTCTTATTCCAAATAGGTGTCTGGTTATAGCCCTTCCCCCAGTTCTTCTCCATACCCTACCACCATCGGTCCAGCAGAGAGCTGTGGCCTGAGATCTCGGTTCCGTGCCTCACCAACTGTCTATAACTCTCCAACTGGTAAAGAAGATTACATGACAGATCTCAGAACTCTGGACAATTTTCTTCGAGGGGAAGAAGAGAAGCAACATAGGGTCCAGCTGGGTAAAAGAAAATGATTTCATTCAGTCATAATAAAATTGGATTGTGGTATTTGTTTTTTCAATATACAGGGTGATCAAAAGAATATGCCATTTTCTCTGGGAGGCATTGGGGAGACAGTGGAAAACTGAGAGAGTAAGCAGTAAGAGTTTCTAGCCCCATTTGCTGTTAACTAGCTGTGGAACTTTGGGCAAATCATCCAATCATTCTGGGTCTCTGTTTCCTCATCTACATAAATTAAAGTTGTACTAGATTTTTCCAGGGACTCTTTGAACTCCTAAATTTTATGTTTTTATTGACATATAGCCCCCAGTTCAGTTCATTATGCATAGAGCTCTGTGCTGAGGATACAGTGGTAAAAATGATACAGAGCCCCAGCTCTTTTACAATTTTCTAGAGGAAGACAAAACACACAAAAATTATGTCATGAAGTAAACAGGAACAAAAGAAGAAATATGGTAGTAAGTGTATAATCTCTAGTCTCAGCAGTTGCTTTTTACTTGGGGAGAGAAATGTTACAGACTCAGTGAGGATAGGGCCTATCATAATCTGTTACATAGTGGACACTCATCTTTTGACCTGTTGTGACAATAATTATAACAAACTGATGCTTACTAAATTAATGATTATAGGGAGTACAGATTCTACCTCACCTTCTAGCAGTCCTACTTTCTGGAACTATAGTCGTTCCATGGGTGATTACGCACAGACGCTAAAGAAATTTCAATACCAGCTGGCTTGCAGGTCTCAGGCCCCAAGTGCTAACAAGGATGAAACTGACCTTGGTTCTAAACAGGCTGCAGAAGAGGTAAATGAAAAAATGGCTTTGTGATTTGCAGATCCTAAGAGGTTCTTGTTTATTCTTTTAAAAATATCTTAATGTCAACTTTTAACTTAAGGAAATATGGGTAGAGTGCTAGAATTTGAGTTGGAAAAGCCTGGGTTCACTTTCCCTCTCCTGAAATCTAGTTGTATGACCAAGAGCAAATTATTTAATCACTATATGCCTCAACTTTCTCATCTCTAAAATAGAAATGATAATACCTATAATATCTACCTGATTGGATAGATATTATTTTGTGAGGCCCAAATGAGTAAAATGCTTTGTATACTTGAGAGCTCTACTTAAAAATCAGTTATAAGTATACTGTAACAGGAATAACTAACTGTCTGGCATACTTGGTAAAAAATTAAAAATCTACTACTATTCACCAACTAACATTTATTTAGTGCCTACTATATTCCAGATATAATTTCAAGCTTTAGAGATACAAAGAAAGGCAAAAAAGCAGTCGCTGGAGATAATGGACTAGTATTCTTTGTCTTATACTGAATGAGGTTGTACTTTTTGTTACGTTTGTCAGATAGCAGAAACTACTATCTTATCAAAGGTGTTTTCAGCCATCATGTTTGGTACCTTATATTTGGCATACACTAGTATCTGTTCATTTACCTAGTTGTATAGTTTTTTGTTACTTTGTTTCTTTTATATATGTCTTTCTGTACTTGTAGCTTGATCATTTAAAAAATTAGAGATGAATAGCAACTCATAAGTACTTACAAATGAAAAATCAGAACCACAATTTAAGTGATTATCTTTGTATATACTAGCTAAACTGGTATGTACATTTTCTCAGAATTGATTAGATACTTTTAAAGTTGTAGAAATGAGAATTACTATGGTCTCTGGTAAACCCTTTCTACATTGATTGTCCTTTTCAAAGCACATACTACTGTTTTTGAGTAGGTGTGGGCAAGAGTGACTATGAATCGACAACTTCTTGATCATATGGATTCGTGGACTGCCAAGTTTAGAAATGTAAGTTCTGTCATTATTCTAATGCAAAGTGTGGTTAATATGTCACTATTGTAGATAAAGGTAGTTAAGTGGTAGGGTAGATAGAGCACCAGACCTGAAGTCAGAAAGACTCTACTTCTTGAGTTCAAATGTGACTTCAGACATTTATTAGCAGTGTAACCTTGATCTGGGCAAATCACTTAAACTTGTTGTCCTCAGTTCTTCATCTGTAAAATGGATTAGAAAAAGAAATGGCAAAACTACTTCAGTGTCTTTGTCAAGAAAACCCCAAATAGAATCAAAAAGAGTCAGACATGACTGAAATGAAATATTTGTGGGTGGACTAATTTTCAGTTACCATATCACACCTATGAGATTGTATAATATGACAGAAAGGGAAAATGACAAATGTTAATGGGTATGTGAGAAAATAGGAACACTGATGTACTGTTGGTGGAGTTGTGAACTGGTCTAATCATTTTGGAGAACAATTTGGAATTGTCCCTAGAGAACTATAAAACCAGGCATACCCTTTGACCCAGTAACAACATTACTAGATCTAATTTCATGGTGGCAAAGAATTTGAAATTGAGGAAATACCCAACAATTGAGAAATGGCTGAATAAGTTGTGGTATATGATTGTGATGCGATACTATTTAAAGCAGGATGCTTTTAGGAAAATCTGGGATGACTTATATGAACCAATGCAAAGTAAAATGAGCAGGACCAGGAGACTATTACATATAGCAGTAACAATATGGTAAATAGTGATCAGCTGTGAAACATGTAGCAATTCTGATCAAAGCAGTGATCCAAGACACTTTCAGAAGTTTCATCATGAAAAATGATACCCACCTCCAAAAAAGAGAACTAATAATCTCTTGAATGTGAAGTACAGTTACTCTTTGCTTTTTTTGTTGTTTTTTTTTTCAGTATAGCTAATATGAAAATGTTTTGTGTAACTTCACATGTGTAATCGATATATCACTTGCCTTCAATGGATTAAGGAAGGAGAGAATTTGAAACTCAATTTTTTTTTTTTAAATTGTAGTTTGAATGCACAAAATAATAAACACTCATTAAATGCCTTTGTATCAAGGCACTCTGCTAGGTATTGAGGAAAGAAAGGGAAAAATGCATTCTACCTGAAAAAAATCCAAATATTTTACTGGACCGATATAACACATATACAAATATTATATGAAATATTGGAAAGGAGTGAGCACTAATAATAAAGGGTATCAAGAAAGGCTTGACAAAGGAGTACTCTCTAAGCTGGGTTCATCAAATTAAAAATGAAAATGGAGAGCTCTGAGAATGGGATCTATAATTGGGATCTTGGTGAACAGAAATAATATAGAATTTATTCTTTCCTTGGGTATTATGTCACAAAAACTTATAGTGAGTTGAAATTTATTGTTGTATTCATTTGACAATTGCCTTCTCAGGGCAATAAATCTGTTACCTACAATATACACACACAAATGGTGTACTGTAGTTAACTGTAGTTTAGTTTTTTATCATGTTACTTTAATTTCTTCTAATAGTGGGTCAACGAGACAATATTAGTGCCACTTGTTCAGGAAATTGATTCTGTCAGTACACAAATGAGAAGAATGGGCTGCCCAGAGCTACAGATAGGAGGTATGATCAAAGTATATAGGAATATTTCTGTTTTCTTGAGCACTTATTAGAAGAAAATTCTATATTGAGAGTAGGCTATTTAGCGGATTTCATTTGACTCCTCTGCACTGACATTGGAGGTTGGGGGGGTGGAAAGGATGACATTAATGCCCAAATGTTGTTAATTGAGGAAAGCAATTAAGCTAATTAAAACATTGAAATCCTCGGGGAATTTTTAAACTATTTTTTAAATTATCCTTTTGCTATTATTATAATAATAAATTCTTAGGCAGACTATATGTTGATTCTTCTTTCATGGCATTTTCCACCATAAAACTGAGTCTTTTAGAGCTCCAAATTTCAGTGGGACTGATTCACTGTTAAAATTGTGCTAAAATATGCCACTTTTCATTAACCCAATAGTATAATGAATGTATTACCTTGGTAATTTTTAAATCAGCTATATTTAGATTCTTATCTACTAAAAAAACAAAAAGAAAAGTGATTACGGTACTTCAGGTGGCTATGTCCTCTTTTTATTATGTATGCTGGCAAAAGACAATAAAACTGAAGTCCAGCTTCATTCCTTCTTGGCATGGAGCTAACCAATCTTTGGTTCCCCAAGGCTATGCCAACAGAATGGAAACTTAGTCAAGAACCAAAATTGAACGGCTTCTAGATAGCACCTGATAATAGATTCTATCGTCTGTGATCTAGTCTAAATTCAGAGGTTCGTTGCCATGTTGGCCACAGGATGATCAGTTTTTTGTTAAAGCAGTTCTTAATGACAGCTACTAAGTTAGAAATGGATTGCAGTCTTCATTAGAGAGGGAGTACCTACTCAATGAAATTGTAGATCTACAAAGAACAAAGAATTTTAGTTTGAATCAGATCTCTGAATAATTGCTCTTAGAAATTTTTAGATTGTGTTATATAGTACCTCTTTTCTTATAATCAGGGTATTCCTTAGCCATTTTGTTCTCTATGGACTATAAACAGAACTATGACTGCCAAAATATATAATGTATTTCCAAGAGTCATTTCTTGACCCTACAATGTGGTTTTTCAAATCTGTTTGCCTTTTTTGTCTTTTAATATTTTAATGGCTTAGTATGGTACCCTTTCTTGATTAAATTTTTTTTTATTTACAAAATAATCATTTATTAATACAACAGACAGTTTTTAGTACAAGTTTTCAAGTATTATCCACTAAGGGGTTAACAATAAAAATATGTCATATATTTATATTTAAAACTGTGCTTGTGATACAGATTTTTCTGGTACATAACTGCATAAGATATCTCTGGCTAGTTGCTTATAGTTTCTGTCTTTAGGTGATAATCTATAAATGAAAGAGTTTTGTCAACATTTCTTCTGATGTAATGTCAGTAGACAGTCACTTATCCTTGCTGCCAAGAGAAACCATAATCTCATTCTGTAGTAATTTAAAAATAAAATAACATTTGAAGATACTTCTTTAAAGATGTTCAATAGATTTGCATCATAATGATCTGTGGTATGTGATTTTTGTTATAATAGAATTTCCTTTCTCCCCTGCCTCTTCATTTTTTTCAGAAGCCAGTATTACTAGCTTGAAACAAGCTGCCCTGGTCAAAGCCCCTCTTATTCCAACCTTGAATACTATAGTGCAATATCTAGACCTTACACCAAACCAGGAATACTTATTTGAAAGGATCAAAGGTGAGGTATTATTTTGAAGGTTTAAAAAAAAAAAAAAAAAACAACTTTGAAAATTAGCTATTTTATTACCTTAAAGGAGCCATGAAAAATAAGGGGGGGGGGGGGATCCAATAAAGTCATGGCTTGTGTTAAAGACATACATGTATCCGTGTTTGTTCATCCCCAGCCTCTGGTTCACATAAATGTGAAACCTCTAGTGATAGTGAATATTGACAACTTGTCTGTTACTTAACACCTTCTAGACTGGGACACAGAAGCAATGAGAATATGGTCACACCTTATATGTGTCAGAGAGGACTGCTCTTCGCTCTTATCCTGTTACCTCTCTTGAAGAGAGGGAGAGGGAGGGAGAGAGGAAGGGAAAGAGAGAGTGTGTGTGTGTGTGTGTGTGTGTGTGTGTGTGTGTGTGTGTGTGTGTGTGTGTACATACATTATACATTAAACTTCAAGTGAAAAGACTCTTATCAAAGAGATCAGCATCTGCTCCATAGCATTACCACCAGGTGAGAGATTCAGAAGCAGGACTGAAACCTCCGGCTACTTTCATCTGCCTTACATTCTGCTACTTTTTATTGTGTCTCTGTGTTTGAAAGCTTTTTAGTCACCAGTATAGAAAAATAAGTTTTCTATATACAGATGTAGGGATTTGGAATATTAGACATCATTTCTCCGGAATACTAAAGATGGACTCACTCCTTGATGTCTTTCACCAGAAGAAGAGAACATACTCAATGCTATTTCTCCTAACTGATTTGTATTTCTTAGAATAACTTAGTCATTTTTAATGTTACTGTATTTCTTTCTTGGATCTTTTTTGCCCTGCCTCCTTAATAGCAGAGAGGTATGATTTAATAAAAAGTAAGCTACCATGAAAATCATTAGCTTCTCTGATACTGAGACATAAAGAATTGCCTTCTTCTTCCCTATGTGGTAAAGTTGTGAAAGAAAATCAGTAGTATTTTTAAAAATTGTTTTTGCAAAATGGTTTTCATTGTTTTAAATAACTTTGAAGAATCTTTTTGGAGCTTAGTTTTTTGTTTTGTTTTTAAAGAAAACTTTTCTGGAGAGATAAAGTCTCAATCATCTTATATCAACTCTATCCAATCATAGAACTCTCTCAAGGTGGTTGTATGAGCTCATTCCGATGGAATAGAGGCGGGGACTTCAAAGCACGAAAATGGGATACAGACCTGCCCACTGATTCTGCGGTGAGTCAATATGATTGGGTTTTAAGTAATTTTGATTAGATGTTTCTATGTTCAGAGATTGTTTTATCTCATAATAAGAATTTAAAATGTTTATATTAAAGCAACAGCTAGAAATTACATGTATGTGTACTTAATTTTGATTCTTTCTAGCTATGTGAGGTTGGCTGAGTTCTAACCAATTATCAAAAATATTAGTTTATTATCATTAATTGCATAGATCAAATATTAATCATTCATAATAGCATTATCATGCCTTTTTTGGAAGATTTAAGTTCTAAAAGAAAATTTGTCCCAAGTCTCTTTCCATTGTAATCATTCTCCGAATTAATGATGAATCTATTATTATTGACTGCCATTTTCTGTACTAATTACTTTTATTTACAGATCATTATGCATGTATTTTGCACTTACCTTGACTCCAGACTACCTCCACATCCTAAGTATCCTGATGGAAAAACATTTACTTCTCAGCACTTTGTTCAGACACCAAACAAACCAGGTAGAGTTTTTTTTTTTTGAAAGGAGATATATGGATTTTTAGGTGGAATATCTCTGTTCTTAATTTTCTTTTTTCAAATTGATATTTTGCAGACATTACAAATGAAAATGTTTTTTGCATCTACCAGAGCAACATTAATCCTCCCCATTATGAGCTAATTTACCAGCGTCATGTCTACAGTCTTCCAAAGGTATTTTTGTTTTTTGTATTTATCATACATGCATTTTCTTTATGATGCACTACTTTGACTTTGAAAAAATATTCATTCAAGTTTATGAAACTAAGAAATGTTTTACTTACAGAAAGATGCATTACTACAAATTAGCGCCAAAAATTCATGTATATTTATAACTAATGACAATTTTTTTTTCCAGTATCATGTTTACTAAGACTTTTATATATAACTATATTCCTAATTTATGATCTCTACCAAATTCCAGTAAAACACATATGTGGTAACTTAAAAGGCTGACAAAATGTTGCCAATTAGTAGATAACAAATATTTGTAGTTATTGCATCTTTTGAATGTTAAAATCTTTAGACAGTGGGGAAAATTGTTGGGTGTTTTTTTGTTTTTTTTTTTTTATATAGGCTAGTTTCTTCTTTTCCCACCTCTATGTAACCATTTACTTAGCAGCAGACTGTTTTCCTATAGGTTATGAGGGAATAAATCTTATTCTGTATCTGAATTTTAAAATTTTTAATTATTGGGAACTAAAGTATTGAAATATTGCTATACTTACCTACGAAGTTGAGTTTTCATAATTATTTTCTTAATTTTTTTTTTTTTCCTAAATTCAGGATAGGAATAACATGTTCCATACGTTATTGATGTTCTTATATATTATAAAGACCAAAGAGTCAGGAATGCTTGGGTAGGTATAAAGTGCTATTTCAAGCACAAACACTTCTTTTTAAGTGGTTTCTTATATCTTATTTTTCCTGTTGAGCTTCTGTAATTGTATATAATTTAATCATTATTCACTCAAAGCCCTACTTCCAGTCAGTGGGTGTTAGTGCCAATTTTATTAAATTGTTGTTAGAATCTTTATTGAAATGAAACTTAGGTAGTTGAAATATATTATTCTTTATTATCATCATTATTTCATGTGTAATATAGCCCAAGTCCAACAAATTTGAGGCAGTGCTATGCATTGTTGATTATTAAATGGCAGAATAGCATAAAGAAATGTAGTCCAACTCTTCCAATACAACCCTTCCATAAAAATCTAGAAAACATGTCAAATAGAGAAGTTTAAGGGGAAAGAAAACCCCACAGCAAGTCATTTTTTTCAGCTCAGGTTAGCAATAGAGAGGTCTGTGGGAATGAAATTTAGCCAGGGTCGTGTTACATGAAAAAAAAAAAAATATATATATATATATATATATATATTTTAAGTTTTATTTATTTATTTATTAAGTTTTTTGTTTTTGTTGTTGTTTTGTTTTTTTTGCAAGAATCTTAACAGGACCCTCGCCTTGTGCAAGGTGAAGCAACGGGTGCCAGATGGTATCTCTGTTGCTTACTGAACAGTTCTGAATCACATATTCAGGTCTGACTGAAGAGCGGGCTGAACTAAGGGGTGACAGTCCAGGATAAGCAACAGTCATAGGCGGAAAGCTGTTAACAATTTCAGAAGTTGTATGATTCAGACTTCAGGAAATGAGCAGGGTCTCAGTTCTAACTTTCAACCTGGTTGTAAAGCCTATAGCAAAATAACCCAAGGGGAGAGGGGAGTCTCTGTTTAGGTCATTCAGAACCCGCAGAACTTTCCAGTGCCTGAGAGCATCTCATTCCTGCACCAACCTATTGATACTTCCAACTAAGACAAAATAGTAGGATCCAGACCCAGATTAGTAATTTGTAGATCAGGCAAAGACTTTGTCCTGGATTACACCTATTAGGAGCATTGAAACCTCAATCCCTTAAGGTGTCCATGAAATCCTTGAAATAATATGGCACTTGATACTTCAAGAAATTAGGAGGAGGAGTCAAGAAGACAAAAATTTCATGCTGAAGTATGCAGGCCATGCATAGAATCTGACCCTAACATAAAATCAAAAAACAGAAAGTAGGAGGAATGAACAACCCTCTTCCCCCCCAAAAATAAATAAATATATATATATACACACACACCATAAAGAGCTATTATGGTGACTGAAACAACTAAAAAGACAATCTATAAGAAAGATCTCAAAGGAAAACACAACTTGGACACAAGTTCAACTAGAATTTTTGGAAGACAATAGAGCAAGAATTTTTTTTGTTGTTGTTGTTTTTATTTCTAAAAGTGATTTTAAAAACCAAATGAGAGCACTAGAGGGAAAAAAAAAGACCTATGGAAGACTAGTTTGGAGCAAGAGATGCAAACATGTCCCAAGAAAGAATTGCTTCAGAATTTAAAAAACAACTAAAAGAATAAGGAGACATAATTTAAGAATCATTGGACTACCAGAAAGCTCTGACAAAAAGAAAAGCCTAACCATCACATTCCATAAAATCATAAAAGAAAATTTCCCGTTTCTCTCAGAACTGAGCAAAGTTGAAATAAAATCCATTGATCATCTCTTAGAGGAAACCCAGAATGAAAACTCCCAAGTGTATCATAGCCAAAATTTAGAGCAGCTTGGTTAGAGGGTAAAAAATGTTGCAAGCACACAGATATAAAGAATTCTTTAGTGTGTGTGTGTGTGTGTGTGTATACATATATATATATATATATATATATATATATATATATATATATATATATATATATATATATATATATATATATATATATATTGAGGTGCCACAGTCAGGGAGAATAGATTTCTAATTTTTTCCCCCCATGGAGAAAATATTTTAATTAAAAATTTCACACATATACAAAGACCAAATATAGTCTTAATACCTAAACCAGGGAGAGTAAAAATAAAGGAGGAAAACTATGAACTTAATATCTCTCATGAATATAAAT
Source organism: Sminthopsis crassicaudata (assembly GCF_048593235.1). Lineage (NCBI taxonomy): Eukaryota > Metazoa > Chordata > Mammalia > Dasyuromorphia > Dasyuridae > Sminthopsis > Sminthopsis crassicaudata. Next base: position 113,009,895 of record NC_133621.1, read on the forward strand.
AAAATGTAAGCAAAGAGACTTAGCAACACATCACAAAGATTATACATTATAACCAGAAAAGATTTATATTGGGGATTCAAGGCTGGTTGAATGTGAAGAAAATTATAAAAATTAATTAACCATGTTAATAACAATACCAACAAAAGCCATAATTATTTCAATGGATAGAGAAAAAGCTTGCAACAAAATGCAATAATTCCTTTTGGGGCTTTTTTAAGCTACAAAGCAAAGGAATAAATGAAACTTAATATAAGTTAATAGCTATTTAAAACTAAGAACTAGTATTACAATGGAAATTCATTGGAAGTAAAAAATAAGGCTATTGTCACCATTACTATTCAATACAGTACTAGGAATGCTAGTTATAGCAATAAGAATGAAAAAGAAAAATCAAGAGAATAAGCATAAGCAAAGAGAAACAAATTTTTTTTCTATTGTACTTCTGATTATCCAAATTATTGTTTATGGTTATAAAGTTAAATATCTGGATCCATTTAAATTCTTTTTTTCTTTACAGGAGGGTTAATCTTGGCCTCTCAGGAGTGAATATTTTGTGGATTTTTGGGAAATAGTTCACTCAGTCACTTCTTTTGATCTTCTTTATTTTGACTGGTAATTAATGGGGGGGAGGGACAAGGGGAGTGGGAAAGTACCAGATCTCAAACAATACTATATCAACAAAACTGCTTTGTAAGGTGTAGGTGGGGGTTCAATGGTGCTGGTGAGGAGTGAAGTGGGAAAATGAAGTTCTGCAGTCAAGGGGGGAGAGTGATCAGAGAAGGTATAAGTTTCCTAGTGGACTGCATTTTGCAGAAAGATGGATTTCTGGAGATAGTGAAATCCTGAAGTCTGCAGGTAGGAAATGATGAGAGATGAATTTCCCTGGTCACCCTCACAAGTAAATGGGGAATGTGTTTTTCAGCAAGTTTCTCTGATAGGTCTTATTTCTAAGTTATTTAGGGAACTCATTCACATTTTGGTTTTTGTTGTTTTTGCCGAGCAATTGGGGTTAAGTGACTTGCCCAAAGTTACACAGCTCGGAAGTATTAATTAGCTGAGGCTGGATTTGAACTCAGGTCTTCCTGATTTCAGGGCCAGTACTTTATCCATTTAGCCATCTAGCTGTCCCACTCATTCAAATTTATAAGAATAAGTGTCTTTCCCCACTAATAAAAGGTCAAAAGATAAGAAGCAGTTTTCAAAGAAAGAAATCTGTGCTGTCAAAAATCACTTGAAAAAATGTTCCAAATCATTAATAGAGAAATGCAAATTAAAATAATCCAAGTTCCACTTTATTATACCCATCAGATTACTATATTTCTAAATACAAAGCAGAACAATATAGCATTGTTCATCTTTATAATAATAACTCCCGTTTCAATTAGTACTTCTTATCAAAGTTGTTATGGTTGTAAAAAGAGACAAATATATCCTGGACCAAAATCCATTGAAACTCTTTTTTTTCTTTACAGGAGGGTTAAACTTCGCCTTTCAGGAGTGAATATTTTGTGGGTTTGTGAGAATATCTCATTTAAGCTCTTGATTTTTGAGCTCTTTTGACTGGATCAAATAAAAATGTCAACCTTTTTGAAGAAGATTCTAAGACTCCTATTTCTGCATTCTGGAACAGAATATATAACACTCTGGACAAAATGAAAGTTGGGGTAGTGAGAAGCTGCTGTTTTTAATTTTGATATCTTCTGTAACAAAAAAAATCATTGACTTTTGGTTCGCATATATTTCAGGTTTTTGTAACTGTCTGCCATAAATATTGCCCTCTGAAGTTCCTTTGAAAAAAATATGTTACCCTTTTAATAAACTAGAGTTTTGTAGAGAGTCTCAGCAATGAAACCAGTCCATAGGATTGCAAAACTTCATACCTAAGGTAGTTTCACAATGCATTTTCAATCTCTTGAGTATTTTGGCATAGGTTAGTATTTTAAAAGACAGTGAATTATGAACTTGATAATTTGTCACCAAATTTCCTGTCTTATCAATCACCCAAAATATAAAAGCTTAACTTTTGATTAAAATTTATTTATCAGAGATAACAATGCTGTTTTAAAAAAAAAAAGTTGTTTTTTTTTTTTATAGTAGCTCCAAAGAATCTGTCTTTCAGCTCTTTGGTTAAGCTTCTCAGGGATATTAAGGATACATGAGGTTTTTTTTAAAAATTTTTTAATAACATTGGTTTTAATAACGCAGATATACCATCACAGTATTATTTGAACATTTCTGTTTTTTAAGATTAAAAGTCAGCCCTGCCCATTTAAAACTCCAGGAAAAGGTTGAATGCCAAAAGGAAGTAGATTTTGTATATGTGTGTGTTTTCTTCTTTCAAAGAAGGGGGGAAAGGAGTAGATTGTAGATAATTGGATATGAATGTGGTAAATGACATTAGAAAAGAAACAATTGCTGGGAGCTAACAGATTTATTTTTAAATGTCATACCAAACTAGTTTCATATCCTTGTTTTGACAATATTACTACATCTGGGTAATGTTGCAACTGTATCTGGATTTCTGAAATGTAAGGCATTTCGCTTTTTAGATAAGATGGAAAAATATGGATATCAGTCTAGTTAGATAGATTCATAGCTGGTTAAAACCATATGCAAACAATCATCAAATTATCAATTGTTCTAGCAACATACTACAGGACTCTGTTTTTATCAGTGAATTCATTAAAGACATATAGAGATGTGTTTATAAGATAGAGCTGATAGGCAAGCTAATTCATGGGTAGTACAATCTTAATTTCATTTGGTAAAATGATGGGCTAGATTAAGCTTGATATGAATTATTGGTAATTATGGCAGCTTAAAAAGCTAATGAGATTTTTAAGGTGTATTTTCACTTTTATGTAGTGCTCTAAAGTTTACAAAGCACTTTTCTTACAGCAACCCTGTGAGAAGTATATTAATGCAATTGTGTTACCCCAATTTTATAGAAAAGGTAGAAAGGGTAGAGAACATGTTCATAGTCACAGTGCTTACAAGGGACAGCCTAGATTTGCCCCATAACTACAAGTCCAGTCTTCCTTCCACTATATTTATTTCCTCTCTATAATAGCCTTTAATGTCCCCCCCAAAAATTATTAATCCACTTTGACTCAGCATCAATAAGATTAATGTAATGTATTTGCTTTAGCTTAAGTACATTAGCTGTCATATCTTGGAAGAAAATGTGAACTGAAGTTGTTATAAATATATTAACATTTTCAGAATTCAGTGAGTGGTGATTGAAAATATTGTAAAATAGTGGGAAAATGAATATGATTTATTTTAAGATTTGTAAAACCATAATATCAGTAATCAGGCATTTCCTTTCCTTTGTTTTCTACCCAAGATTTTCAAAAAATTAGACCCATGATGGATTTTATTTATATTGACATATTAGCATGTAAAGAACTGGCTAGATGGCATACTTAGAAAACAAAAAAAATATGTTTTCTATGAGTATGAAGACTATAATTTTGTGTATTCTTGAACCATAATTTGACTTTGACGTAAACATATGTTTTTATTTCAATTCCATTCTAAGGTTAACCAGTTTTGTGCACTACCTAAATAACTGAGAAATCTGTTAACTTTTTAGTATTACTACTGCCACTAAGAACACTGGGAAACAATTGAACTTAGGAATTTCAGTGTAGTAATGGTGGCTTGAGTGCTTTGTTTTAAGTAAAAGAATTTGGATTACATTTGTAGTATGTCATCTTTCAATTTCTAAAAAAAAAAAAAAAATTTAAGTGTATTTGATGTGTTAACATTTGTATGTTATTTTTTAATTTAAAATTCTAAAAATTAAAAATAGTATCTTAGATGTATCACTTGAATTTTGGTTATGGAATCAATCGGTCTATTTTTCTATTTAAAAATTATGTTCATTTTGTTACTCTTTTCCCCCTCGCCCCAACTCAATATTACATAAATCAAATGTTTTTCTATGACAGCTATATCCTGGAATTGAAAATTTTAATTTCATTTGACTGTAAATTCTGTGTTGCTTGGCTGACATTTAACTCCAATGGTAGAAACCTCATTCATGACTTTATCATAACTACTATATCACCTGCAAAAGCCTAGATTATTTCTTTCCCAGCATCCCTACTTCCATTCAATATGCCACTGGCTTTCATCACTTGTCCATATCTCAAAAATGTAGAGCCACTGAAATTCCCTGGCGAGTCTCAAATTAGTACTGGGTTTTTCCATTACCAAACTGTTCTTTTGCCTTAAAAGTGAATTGAATGGGAAAGCTTTTTTTTTTTTTTTAACTCCATACCAAGATAAAAAGGAAACCCTTTGTGTTGTGACCCTGGATATCTTAGAATCAGGAGTTTATTCTTGGTCTTTTGGGGTCCCTGTCAGGGGATTTTAGATATAGGAATCTCTATACCTTTTTCTGTCTCCACCGCCAAAGAATGATCCTGCCTGTCCTACTCCACCCTTTGATCTCTCCTCCTTTCTCTGTCCACACCCACAGATCTAGCCAGCCCAGATTTGAGTAGGGTCATCCTTCAAACACATTAATAGATTATTGTCCAATTGGTAATTAGCCTTAAGTGCTAGGTTATCTAGGTTAAAAGTGCATCTGCTCAGAGTTTTAGACCTTTACACCTTTATTTATCCATTTATTCTGCCTTTAAAAAGACCTCAACCTATTCTAATTATAATTTCTTCATATCCTAACGTGTTACATTCAGCCAAAATGACCTAAATTTTGTTTTCTGGCCTATGCCCTAATCTCTGTAAGACCTTCCGCCTTCACATGCCTTTTCTTACTTTATCTAGTCCTTAAGATCTATTTCAAATCCAGTTGAAAATAATCTTCCTTCTACAGTACTTTCTATTTTGGTATGTAGATTATGTCATTTCCCCAAGTTCCTTTAAGGAAAGAATCAATTATTTTATGTAACTCATAATTCAATGCTTTTGTACATGATAAAGGTAATCTTTATTGGTTGATTGAAAAAATTGAATATTAAGTGACTACTACCAGGAGCCCAAATACAAAGACTAGTAAGTTTCTGATTGTTTGCTGAGGCAATTGAGATTAAGTGGCACAACTAGTAAGTGTTGTGTCTGTCAAATTTGAATGCAGGTCCTCTGCCTTCACAGCTGTTGTCCACTGAGCCATCTAGCGGCCAGAAGTTTTTTTAACCATATTTCCTGTTCTTAGATCCTTATCTCTTGACCTTCCGTTAGATTCCTGTGACAAAAGTCCATGCTCTAAATAAGTGGACAGACAGTACCTAAGCATGTTGTATTATATATGGTATTAATTTGTAAACTAAATGCCAGACTTCCAAAAATGAATAAATTGTGGGATTAAGAACGTTACTATTACTCACCAGGTGCTGCATGCTGAGATTAATTAGTCCACAAGTCCCAGAAACCACAGAACTTTATAGCTGGAAGGAGCCTTAGCAATCTAAACCAATCGTTTTACAGATAAGGACACTGAGCCTGGTCACACGCAGAGTGAGTGGAAAACCTGGCATCAGAATCAGATTGGGCTGCTAGTATCTACCTATGTGCGAGTTCCTGAACCTTGTGCGCCACTGGCCGGCCAGGCCACCCGGCTGGGACATCCTCATAGGAAGGAAGATCCCTTGAAGGCCGTAGCTGGGCTGCTTCCTCAGCTCCAGAGGCACGCACCCCTGCAGCCGGCCCAAGACAGCGCAGACACGGCGGCAGAACTCTCTGAAGTTCCTCAGCCTGCTTGGGACAACATTCCCTCCCTGTCTTCCTCTGCTGCTTCCGCTGACTGCGGAACTGAGTCCTGAGGGACAGCCGCTCCTGGGACGTCCTGGGGTCACCAGGTAGGCACAAGCCAAGGAGCGTCTAAGCAACTGCCACTGCCCTGCACTCCACTGCTCGGCCCCATTTCTGCCTTCCTGGCGGTGATTTTTGGAGCCTGAAGAACCCAGACTGCTCGCTGCATATGGTGAGCCCAGCTTTTTGCCTTCCCCTAGAGTGATTCTTAGGGGAGTTCCCGGCTAAATCTGGTGGGCACAGACCGGTGCCCAGCTAGTCAGCAAGGTGAGAGCTCTGTGTTCTAGCTTGCTGTCCAGATTGGCCAGAACTTAAGGTAATGGTCATCTTATAGTAACTGACCTGTACATAATGTTTTAGGGCATGTTTAAAGCTGGCTTCAGACACTTCCTAGCTGTGTGACCCTGGCCGAGTCACTTAACTCAGCCTCCGTTTCCTCAGCCATAATATGAGCTGGAGAAGGAAATGGTAAATCACCCAAGTATATATGCCAAGAAAACCCCAAATGAGAAAAGTGGGATACCATTGAATAGAGACAACAAACATTATGCTTTATAGTTTGCAAAGCATTTTACATTTATTCTTTCACCTGAACCTCACAACAACCCTATGTTGTAACTGACGTTACAGGTATTATCCCCATCTTTACAAAAAACTGGCTCAGAGCACTTAAGTGCTTTACAAGCATCCAAAGTGGGATATGAGCCCAGATTTTCCTGGCTCTAGTGGAGCTTTCTATTTACCCTGTCACATTTAAATTGATATTTATCACTGAGTATGTTGATACCAATGATGAGTTGAGTTTGCCTTTCTCCTAAGGAAATAACAAAACTAAATTACTTTTCCTCCACTTTGGGCCCCCTTCTGTTCTCTCACCCATCCCCGGCTGTTTCGGGTTATGAGCACCACAGCAGCATGTGGCTAGCCTAAGTATTTCTGTGGATTTGGTTTGGAGAGCTGCTATTTTGGTCTGAAATGTTGGCTCTGGGAAAACCTCAAGTCACTGGAATAAACAAAAGTTTCTATACCTTACAACACTTAAAAAAAATAAAATCTGGTTATTTATCTGTCAAGGGGAAGTATGATATGGTGCAAGATCACTGGGCTTGGAGTTCTGAGTTCAAAAACCAGCTAACAACAACAACAAAATTTTAGTAACTGGGGCAAGCAGCATGAAATGCTTCTTCAAATGATCTTTGTAATTCATGATTTGAAAATAATGTAAGAATTAAGGCAAACTCAACAGAGTGAGATAGGAATTTAATAACTAGTGTGGCTTTCATACTCCAGAAGGAACATCTGTATCAAAATTTCATATGCTCTAAAACTCAGTAATGTGTGGTAAAGCCCTCAAATTAATGACCGTTGCACTGGAACTTATATACTTTTATAGTATGTGGCTTTGTTCTCTCCTATGGTCATTGGCTGCATCCCTAACTCATCATTCTCACAAATATAAACTTAATTTTATTAATCTTTATTTAACATACCATATACAAAGCAATGGTCAGGATACACAGTATGTTGCTTCAAAGAGATTATAATCTTAATAGGGTCTGTGTATACTCATAAATTATCATTGTGTACATTATTAAGAGCCATAAGAAGCCTGGTGGTGCAGCTGATAGAGCGGTAGAACTTGAGTTCAAATTCACCTCAAGACACTATCTATGTGGCCATAGGCAAATCACCTAATCTGTTTGCTTCAATTTTCCTCAACTCTAAAATGGGGAAAATCAGCACCTATTTTGAAGGGTTGTTGTCAAGATCAGATGAGATATTTGTAGGTTCTTCTTACAGTATTTGGCACCTAGTAGGCGTTAAATAAATATTAATTCATCCCCTAAGAGTAATAGAAATAAAATATAGGATTCATAAGAGGGAGAGGTATATCTGGCTGGAAGGATCTGGGAAAGAGCTAGCATTTGAGCCTCATCTCTCAAGTATAGATAAGACATTTGGGTAAATTTAGATATGAATAGGAAGATGGGCATCCCCTCATTTTCCAATTCTTTGCCACCACAAAAAGAGCTGTTTTAAATATTTTTGTACAAATAGTTACTTTTCCCTTTTTCTTTAATCTTTGGGATACAGACCTAGTACGGCTCTTGCTGGATCAAAGGGGATGCACGGTTTAATAGCTCTTTGACCATAGTTCCAAATTGCTCTCCAGAATGGTTGGACCAGTTCATGACTCCACCAATATCTCAATTTTCCCACATCCCCTCTATTGTGATCAACACAACATAAACGGGCTAGTGGTGGTTGAAAATAAGGATTCGGGATTGCGGATAATTCCACAGAGCTGTTTATTAAAAGAAATCACGCTGTTTTATATCTTAAAACCCTATGTTATTATTTATGAAAGCCATTGTTCTGTGACCAACATTATGGGCCAGAACTCTAGAACTCTAGAACAAGGATTCTTACAAGGTGCTAACTCGGTGGAATTGATAAGACAATGATTATCTAGTTTAGCATAGTGATTGATAGTTCTCTAGTTCAGCACATGTATTTAGTATTTAATATAGTTCTACAAGATTCACACCTATGATGATGTAATTATAATAGAGTACATAACAGCTAGATTCATTCCATCAGCCACTTTTGTGGTGGCTGGAGGCTGAAGCACAAGCACTCAGACTCAGCCAGATTCATTCACTTCATCTCATACCACCCTGGTGGCTGGCCTCCTGCACTTCCCCCACTGAGACCAAGGCCTGTCTGAAAGGTTCTCAAGAAAGCTAGCTGGGTGTTGGAACTCTGTCTTCCCAAAAATCAGCCGGAGTCGGGATCACTAAACATCTTTATTCTTGATCTTTCACGGTCAAGGTCTGGGGATTAGGTCTAGCAATCTCACACACATCTTCCTCCCTCAAACTCCACGAGAAACTGAGCCTGAGCATGAGTCTCAATTTCCTCTTCCTCCTCCTCCTCCTCCCACACATGTCACTTCCCCCTCTTTGTCCCACCAATCAAGTCAGCACAGAACAGCTGGGGAGGGTCAACCTTCAAACAAGTTAATAGGGAACTGTCCAATTGGCAATTAGTCTCACATGCTCCATTATCCAAATGCATTTGCTCAGTTCTAACCCTTTACAGCTGGGCCTCAGGCAAGGAAACTAGACTGAAGGAAACAATAAAGAATTTGGACTTTTAACATCTGACTATTCTTGTGGTGATTAATCTACTGAAACAAGGCTGCTCCAAAACCTCCAGAAAAGCAACAAGTACATTACAACCAATCCTGGTTTGTTTTCTTGTTTTCTATAATCTAACTCTCTGATGCATATCGTCAGTTTCTAGAGACTCAAATCTTGTGTAAAGTTCACAATACCCCAGTAATTGTGCCTAGGATCTTATGTTTTCTCATGATTTCAAGCTTAAGTACAGCCTTGATTAATCTTAGAAGGAAGGGAACATCCCAGTTACTGAAGTCTCTAGCTTCCTAGGAATTCTCTACACCCTTCCAACATTTATCATTTTTCTTTTCTGTCTAATTAGCCAATCTGATATGTATGAGGTAGCACCTCAAGAGTTAATTTGCATTTCTCTAATCAATAGTGATTTAAAGCATTTTTTCATATGACTATAGGTAGCTTTGATTTCTTCTTAAAATTGCTTGTTCATATCCTTTGACCACTTATCAATTGGAAAATAACTTATTATCTTAAAATTTTCATTTGGTGAGCAGAACCAGAAGATCACTGTACACTTCAACAACAATACTGTATGAGGATGTATTCTGATGGAAGTGGAAATCTTCAACATAAAGAAGATCCAACTCACTTCCAGTTGATCAATGATGGACAGAGGTAGCTACACCCAGAGAAGAAACACTGGGAGGGGAATGAAAATTGTTAGCACTAATATCTGTCTGCCCAGGTTGCATGTACCTTCGGATTCTAATGTTTATTGTGCAACAAGAAAATGATATTCGCACACATGTATTGTACCTAGACTATATTGTAACACATGTAAAATGTATGGTATTGCCTGTCATCGGGGGGAGGGAATAGAGGAAGGGGGGGTAATTTGGAAAAATGAATACAAGGGATAATATTATAAAATATATATATATATATATATATATATATATATATATATATATATATATATATATATATATATATATATATATATATATATATATATATAAAATAAAAAAAAATTTCATTTGGTTCTTTCTATATATTTGAAAAATAAGGCCTTGATTATGAGATATTCACAGTAAATATCTCATACTGTAAAAAAAAATTCCCAGCTTTCTGTTTTCCTCTTAATATTGGTTGCATTGGCTCTATTTGTGGAAAAGGTTTTAATGTAATATAATCAAAATTATTTTACATCTCATAATGCTCTCTTCTTTAGTCATGAAATCTTCCCTTATCTATAGTTATACTAGATAAACTATTCCATACTTCCATTTGTCTATGGGATCACCCTTTATGTCTAAATCATATACACATTTTGTCCTTGGTAAGATATTAGTCTGTACCTAGTCTCTGCCATACTATTTTCCAGGTTCCCCAGCAATTGTCAAATAGTGAGTTCTTGTCCCAAAAACTTGGGTCTTTGGGTTTATCAAATACTAGATTACTATGATCACTTAACTACTTTGTTTTGAATATCTAGTCCAGGGGTTCTCAAACTACAGCCTGCGGGCCAGATGCAGCCTGCTGAGGACAGGATGTTTATGCGGGGCCCCCCCCCCCCCCAGGTTATGGCAAATGGGCTGGAGGTGGAGACAGTGTGAGTTTTGTTTTTACTATAGTCCAGCCCTCCAACAGTCTGAGGGACAGTGAACTGGCCCCCTACTTAACAAGTTTGAGGACCATTGATTCATCCCTCTGTTTCTTAGCCAGTACCAAATGGTTTTGATGACTGCCATTTTATAACACAGTTTTAGCTGTGGCACCTTCCTTCATACTTTTTTCCCATTAATTCCCTTGATATTCTTGATTTTTTGTTCTTCCAGATGAATTGATATTTTCCTCGCTCTATAAAATAGTTTTGGTAGTTTGATTGATATGGAAAAGCATATTAATTTAGGTAGAATTGTCATTTTATTATATTGGCTTGGCCTACCTAAGACCAATTCATATTTTTCCAGTTGTTTAGATTTGACTTTATTTGTGTGACACTTTATAAGTGTTTTACAATTGTGTTTATAGAGTTCCTGGGCTTGTCTTAGAAGATAAATAGAGTCCCCGGTATTTTATATTGTTTACAGTTATTTTAAATGGAATTTCCCTATCTCTTGCTGCCGGCTTTTGTTAGTAATACATAGAAGTTTTGATGATTTATGTGGGTTTATTTTATATCCTGCAACTTGGCTAAAGTTTTAATTATTTCAAATAGTTTTTCTGTTGATTCTCTTAAGTACACTATTATATCATCTGCAAAGTGTGATAGTTTTGTTTTGCTTGTACTTTTTGGAGCAAGATGAAGAAACAATCAGGTTCTAACTTTCTGCCTATGTTGCAGGGCACAGCCAGCTTTTTCCAGATATAGTGATATGGAAAATCACACCAATTTAAAAAAAAATTTTAACAATAGCTTTTTTATTTTCAAAATCCATGCAAAGATAGTTTTCATCATTCACTCTGAAAAAACTTGTGTTCCAAATTTTTCTCCCTCCTCCCCATACTCTCTCCTAGACAGCAAGTAATCCAATATAGATTAAACATGCAGTTCTTCTAAACAAATTTTCACATTTATTATGATGCATAAGAAAAATCTGCTCAAAAAAGAAAAAAATAGAAAGAAGAAAAACCCACAAAAAAGGTGAAAATACTTTTTTTTAAATTAAAGCTGTTTATTTTCAAAACACATACAAAGATAATTCTCAACATTCACCCCTGCAAAATCCTGTGCTCCAAATTTTTTGTCCTTCCTTTCCTCCCTCTCTACAGCAAGTAATCTAATGTTTGTTAAACATGTATAATTCTTCTGTATATATTTCCACAATTATGGTGCACAAGAAAAATCAGATCACAAAAGGGGAAAAAATGAGAAAGAAAAATGCAAGCAAACAACAAAAAGTGAAAATGTTATGTTGTGATCCACACTCAGTTTCCACAGGCCTCTTTCTGGGTGTAGATGGCTCTCTTCATAACAAGATCATCAGAACTGGTCTGAATCATCTCATTGTTGAAAAGAGCCACATCCATCAGAATTGATCATCACATAATATTCTTGTTGCTATGTACAATGATCTCCTGGTTCTTCTAACTTCATTCAGCATCAGTTCATTTAAGTTTCTCCAGGCCTCGCTGAAATCATCCTCCTGATCATTTTTTACAGAACAATAATATTCCATAACGTTCATATACCACAACTTATTCAGCCATTCTCTAGCTGATGGACACCCACTCAGTTTTCAGTTTTTAACCACTACGAAAAGGGCTGCCACAAAACATTTTTGTACATATTGGTCCTTTTCACCTCTTTTAAGACCTCTTTGGGATATAAGCCCAGCAGAAATATTGCTGAATTAAAGGTATGCACAGTTTGAAAGTCTTTTGCACATAGTTCCAAATTGCTCTCCAGAATGGTTGAATCAATTCACAACTCCACCAATAATGTATTAGTGTCCCAGTTTTCCCACATCCCCTTCAACATTCATCATCTTTTCCTATCCTAAATGATATAAAGTGGTACCTCACAGTTGTCTTAATTTGTATTTCTCTAATCAATACTGATTTACAGAATTTTTTTCATGACTATAGAAATGATTATAATTTCTTCATCTGAAAATTGTTTATATTATCAAACCATTTATCATTTGAGAAATGGCTTGTATTCTGATAAATTTGAGTCAATTCTCTATGTATTTTAGAAATGAGGCCTTTATCAGAGCCTTCAGTTGTAAATTTTTTTCCCGTTTTCTGTGTCCCTTCTAAATTTGTTTTGTTTATACAAAACCTTTTTAATTTAATATAATTAAAATTTCATAATATTCTCTAGTTCTTTGGCCATCAATTCCTTCCTTCTCCACAGATCTGAGAGATAAACTATCCTTCGCTTTCTTGATTTGCTTACAATACACTCTTTGTCTAAATCATCAACTCATTTCAATTTTACCTTGATAATAGGGCATTAGGTGTGGGTTAGTGCTTAGATTTTGCCATACTATATTTTACTTTTCCCAACAATTTTTGTCAAATAGTGAGTTCTATCCCAGAAGCTGGAGTCTTGGGTTTATCAAACATTAGATTGCTATAGTCATTGACTATTGTGTCTTGTGAACCTAATGATCCATTAAACAACAACTCTTATTTCTTAGCTATTGTGACATCTTGATTGAGAGCTCAAAGCATATGAGCCCTTTGATCTCAGAGGTGAGATGAATGAGGCAGGAGACTCAGTGTGAAAAGAGCTCCAGTTTATAATGCAGCACAGCCTTGTTGATATACATTTTTGCAAGCGTGATCAGCACATGGACAGTAGACAACTCCCAATCACCATTCAGAGAAGCAGCCCGTGAGCTTTGCATATGCATGGTATCTACCAATGGGAGGAGAGCCAATCCAGCAATTCAGCAGCCCACTCACAGACAAGAGGCCCTGTTAGGCATCTCTGCTTATGAGCAACTGTGCTGTGACCTTCTGGCTTAGTTGTTCCCATGATCACAAATCATTGTTCCTTGCTTAACAAGGGTGTTTCTGCAACGTGGCAAAAAAAAAAAAAAAAAAAAAAATGTGCACCAAAGGTTGAAAGACCCTCTGGTACTTCTTCTCAGCAGGGTCATATGCTTTAGCAATTCCTCCTTTTTATCTTTTAGATTAAAAAGTCTTTTCTTGAGCTGCAATCTCTGAAAGGATGATGGAGAAAGATCTATAAAAGCATCCTAATATTACAGGACAACAACAAAGCAATAACAACATAACATCACATAGGGCAGTCCATGATTCTAATGGTAACTACCATGAAGAGGTTTTATCATACTAGTGTTTGATTTTTTCCAGCAGTTTTGTCTGGATTCAAATCTTTATGAGAATCTTTCTCTATGTCAAATGCTACTTTACATAAACTTTCTATGTCATCTTCAATTGTGTTATTGAGAAATAAGCCATTCAAATGCTGCTTGATACTGTCCCAATCATAATCTTGTCCTGTATGATTACACAGCAAAGGGGTTACACAAACCTTTGTATATCTGTAATCACATTGTAATTGAGCCTGGAGTTTCAGTAACTCCACTTCTGCTCCTATTTCCAGCAACACTTCCCTTAAGCCTTTTATCATCTGATACAATTGTTCATCCATCTTAGCTTGTTGGGCAAAACCTGCTGAGACATTGCTAGCTAGTTCCTCTAGATTATATGACACTGTTTTTACATCAGATATGGACATCGCAAGAGAAACTGATGAAACCAACAGAGCGATACCTAACATGACACGGCTAATATATCTCTCTTTTCTAGCGGGACTGAGGTCTGTTTCCTTCTTTTCTGTTATGGTATGGAACATATGATCAGTCTTAGTGTGATACAATTTCTCATTTTTACAGAAAGCATTGATACATGAGCTCTAGTGACAAATACAGTCTGATTCTCAATTTCATTCTCTAGACAATCACCGACTGCACAATTCCAGCATGTAACATTGTAAAAATCTAATGTTTCTTTGGTAACAATTACAGAGTCTCCCCACATGAACGTGTATTTCCCTCCCAGACAGGCTTTAGTATAAAACTGGTATCCAATTCTCGTGCCCTTTGTCCTAGAACCAGGGCCCAAGTGTAATGTTCTCTGTTTTGGTTTTCTTGGGGTCTCTGGGAGCAGCCCTCGTTTCAGTTTAGTAATCACCACAAGAACAGCCAGATGTTAATGTTCAAATCCTTTATTATCTCCTTCCTGGGGCTGGGCAGCTTTCTGGAGAGTCTTTCACACTGGTCTTGGTCTCAGTGGGGGAAGTGCAGGAGGAGAGCCTGCCATCAGGAGCCTGACTGAAGGTGAAATGAATTTGTCTCCTTGGCTTCCAAAGCTTAAACTTCTGCCTCCAGTTCTCTTGTCTTCTCTGTCTCTGAATCTCCATTAGCTTGGCTAAGGTTCTTAGCTTATATGCTCTACACTGAGTATAAACCAATTGTTATATCACTAGGAAACCATTATTTATTGTAAGATTAAATCAATCATACTGAACCATGCTAAACTAGATAACCATTGTCTCATCAATTCCAGTTAGTTAGTACCTTGTAAGCATCCTTGTTTCAAGTTCAGAGTTGTAGCCCATAACATCCAAGATATTTTTCTACATGCCAAACTGCCGGCCCAATTCTAGAGTGACAAGAATGTGCCCCATGGAGGCTTGTGAGAGGCCAACCTGATGACCCTTTATGTAGACTCACCCCTGCAACCCTCCCATGCAGATGAGGGTGTCGCTGTGGGAGGGCGTCCCCTGCATGTCCAGTATGTGTCACGTGATACCCCATAACACAGACCCATATAAACAGAAAACATCTAGTTAGCTTCCTTGGGGGCATGTCTTCTGCTATTGGACAGTCGCTTCTTCTTCCTTCTTTTCCTCTTCAGTTCTATAGACAACGCTGAGATGTCTGGTGGGAATCCACTGCTGAAGGTTTTGTCCTGTGGAGATACAAACATATCCTGGCCCCCACATTAGAACCCGAGAGGGTCCCTCCCATCCTTCAAGACTCTTTTTCATTACCATGGTCTTGTTCCTGGAGGCCTTCTTAAAGAGAATAAGGTGTTATCTTTTATTTCTTCCCTGTCTATGTTCACCAAAGCTATTTCATAGCTGGATTTAAATCGTTTAAATCAAATTTTTTAAGTAATTTATTGTGTATACTGCTTTATGTCTTTCTGAGTGACCCTACCTCCATCTCCCTCTTTTTGTTTTTTGATGAATCTCTTGAGGGTCTGATTAGTCCTTTCTACAATGGCCTATCCTGTGGGGTTGTAAGAAATCCCTAAAATATGACTGTTTTAATATTTCTGAGGTATATGAGAGTCCATACTCATTCTTGAGGGTGTGTGGAATGCCCATAGAAGCAAAACATTGAAATAAGTAATTTATTACATGTGAAACAGCTTCCCCTCATTGAAAGGAGCTACAAAACCTGAATAAGTGTCAATTGTAAAATGAATGCATGTTTTTCCATGTTTAACATCAATTTGCCATGTATCATTTGGCCTGTCACCCCTGGGGTTAGTCCCTAATCAATTTTTGGACCTGATTTAATGTTTGTACCTGGCAGTCCGGAATTCAGGTAGTTTTTGATATACACCTTACAGCTGAACAGTGAAAGCCAAATAATTAAAAAGAAGGAGTGTCTGAATTTTTTTCTGATGATATTATTAAACCTAACTTTTAATTCTCTTTCTGTCATTTGTAACATCTCCTCCAAATCCTCAGGCTGTGGATGACCAGCTAAGATGTCATCCATGTAATGAAGGATGGCTGCATCAGGATAGTGTTTCCTTATCTTGCTAACAGCTTTATCAACATACCATTGGCATAATATGGTAGGGCTATTTTTCATACCTTGTGACAATATCTTCCACTGAAATCTCTTCATGGGTTCTTGAGAATTATATGTTGGTACTGAGAAAGCAAATTTATTCCTGTCCTCAAGGTGAAAGGGAATAGAGTAAAAGCAATCCTTAACATCTATTATCCATAAGGGCCATTCCCTGGAGATCATGTTTGGGGATGGCAAGCCTACCTATAGAGAATCCATGTCTTCCAGGACTGAGTTTACATGTCTCAAATCTGTTAACATTCTCTATTTTACTAGAGTCCAAGTCATTTTTGGTGTGGTGGAAGCCACAGCAGCAAAGACCCCTCCTAAAAATCTGTGGTGATTTTCATCCCTAATTGGTGTAATATATCCCTACCCCATAAGTTAATATGTAAACCATCTATTATTAAAGGAAAAATGGTTCCTGTCTTTCCATCTTTTTGCCAATTTACTGATTCAGCGAACATCAAAGACTTCTTACTGCCTCCTACTCCTGACACTAAGTTGCTCAAAGTATAAGTTCATATTTGCCCCTGGAGCAACCTGAGCAGCAGTCAAATGGGTCTGTTCTAAAAGTTCTGTCATCCAGATTTCATTCTTAGGCTTTACATTAGGAGAGCCTTTGCAAAGCTGTAAATCCAGATAGACACAAGACCTAAGGTGGAGGAGGCGGGGGAGGCCTATAATGTCTGGGCTAACTCTGGAGGGCCTCAGGATCAGTCAAAGTCCTTGGTCTTTAGGAGGAGAAGTGAAGGAGGCAGGCAAGCTGCATCCTGGACTCTGGAATCTGGAGCCTCAAGCCCCTCTCCTACTCATCCTGCAGCCAAGTGACCCTGAACTCTCTCCCTTAGCCCTCTAATCCTAGCCTATGATTAATCACCTTACCACCAAGCATTCAGCAAGAACCAATGGTGAGGAGAGCCATCATATCACCATCTCATCTAAATATATATTTATAGAATCACTGTCTCACATCAAATAGGTATTTAGCTTTAAGTGCTCTGAGGTCTCAGATTCAAATACACCTTTTCAGAGTTTCAGCCCTCTACAGAGGCCATTCATAATCATCGTCCTCAGGCTCAGGAGACGGACATCTATTGCTGAGACAGGCCTGTCTGTGTTCCAACTGTAAATTTCCTGACCTCCTTTTCTGGTTCTGATCAGACTTTGTTTAATGAGATTATATATAGTAAAATGGCTTATCATAAGCAGTGAGCTATTCACCAAAAACAATCCATCTATCACAATTATAACAGCCCTCCGGTAACCAGGGAGAAACTTTGTCCAGGAATTTCCTAATGTCTCCTAATTGAACTATGTACCTCTGCTCTTTTATACATTTGTATATGTTCCTGACATATGCTTCCCTGTCTGAAGGTAGTAGAGTGCCTATTTTCTGCCCTATTAAGTTACTTAACTGTCTGAGCTGCCCTATGCCTGACCTCAGCAGGTTCTCCCTCTGGAGTCCTCTTGGAGGTTGTCTTGACCATGCAGTGATCGCTCTAGCACTTTTTGTGTCAAGTCACTCTTCTTGGGTGCCAATTGCTAGGCTGTCTTAAGAGCTCAAAACATATGAGCCCTTTGATCTCAGAGGCCAGATGAATGAGAAGGGAGACTCATAGAGTATAAAAAGAGCTCCAGTTTATTATGCTATACAGCCTTGCTGATAATACATTTTTGCAAACGTTTTCAGCCAGTGAACAGTCGGCAATCTCAGTCATCATTCAGAGAAGCAGCTCATGGGCTTTGCATATGCATGGCATCTGCCAATGGGAGGAGATCCAATCCAGCCATGTAGCAACCCACTCACAGGTGAGAAGCTCAGTTCAGGCATCCCTGCTCACAAGCAATTACACTGTGACCCTCAGGCTGAACCCAGTCCCATGTCACACATTATTGCTCCTAGCTCAACAAGGGCGTTCTGCAATGTGGCAGAAAACGTCTTGTGCACCAAAGGTCAAGGGGGCCTCTGTACTCTCTCTCAGTGAGTTCCCTAAGCAATTAGCCAAATGGTTTTGATGACTGCTACTTTATAATATTGTTTTAGGTTTGGTACAGCTAGGCCACTTTTATTTGCATTTTTTTTCATTAATTCCCCTGAAATTCTTGACCTTTTTTTCTTCCATATATAGTACTGATTAAGTAGATTAATTTAGGTAGAATTGTCATTTTTAATTATATTAGCTCAACCTATACATTAGCATTTAATAATTCTTCCAATTGTTTATTTAGATCTAACTTTATTTGTGTGGAAAATGTTTTGTAACTGAATCACATGGAATTTTGCAATGTGATCACAATGATACCCATGTAACTCTAGGATTCTTCCTGTTCCTTAGTTTGTAATATCACTTAATTGCTTCCTCTCCCTTTTTTTGTTAACTGATTGAATATGCAAAGGTGTATAAGGCACAGTTATTGCCTTCAAGGAATTTATAATCTGTGGAATGGCAAATAATACAAACTCAGATAATTTTAATTGCTTAATTTTCCATTTAATTCAATAATTCAGTTCATCATATGTACCACCACTAGCTGGACACTATAATAACAAGCAGCCAATTCAAGATCCATGGCCATAGAATAAATGTTTGATTTCTTCCTCTCCACCCCCAAGATGACCTCATAGAAAGAACTGTAGAACATATAGAATGTTTTTGAGAAAAGGCCCTGAGAGCTCACCCAGTCCAAACCTCACATTCTACAAGTGAAGAAATAGGCCCAGAAAGGGTAAATAGTTTGCGAAGGCCACAGTTAGTGACAGAGTTGGGAGAAGAGCTCCTCATCTCCTGACTCCCGATCCAGTTCCCTGTCTATGAAACCAAGAATTCTGAGGGAATGATGCATGAAGGTAATTTTTTTCCTGATTAAACTTAAGAAAAATGGAATCCTTTGCAAAAAAAAATTAGGGTTTTTCCTTAATAAAGCAAAATTAATGGATAATCTCTCAATAGTAGCCAGAATTGCATTCCAACATGGCCAAAGGGTAGGTTTGTTCTGCTGACTCTATGTATTTGTGGGTATGCTTTATGAACATGAAGAAAAAGAAAAAAATTATATTTATTATAATTAGCTTGAGATGGTTACTTTTTTAAAAAAAATTCCCAAACCTCATGGTTCTTTCTGGTTTCAGTCTATTTCTCCATCTTGTCATTGGGACTGCTGATTAACAGTTACACTGACCAGGTCTTCATTCTTTTTTCCTACCAGGCAAGATCCAAATCAATTGTGAAATAACTTAATAATAGAAATGGGGTGCGGAGTGGGAGAGGAAAACAAGAATAAAAAAATCTCAAGAGCTGAACATAAGTTCATCTGATAGGGCTGACATTTTTGGCCTTGCAGCAATGGGAAGGAGGCTGGATATGGAGTTGGGGAGGACCAGTATTCAAATTCTGCTATTTAATGAGAGCCTTGGGCAACTTACCTAAACTTTCTGCTATGGGCCTCAGTTTCCTTATTTTACAAAGAAGGACTAAATGGGCTCTACAATCCCAGCTTTGGTCTGATCGGCTTGGTTTATTGGAGGGAAACCAGAGACAGAGTCTTATCTCAGTATTCCTAATGGACCTTCCTAACTGGAATTTATCTGGACATATCTTATAGAAAATTCTTAGGTATTATATTAGTAGCACTTCACGAGACAGGGGAGGGGGAGAGGGGAGGGGGGGAGGGCTTGAGGAGGGGTGTAACAGTGGCTTGTCCAGGGTTACAGACCTGACATATATCTGCAGCTATTTCTGTGGACTCCGGGTCAGGTGCCTTCTCCATTGTGCAACCCCGGTTAGATGGCCCCTGAGGACCCTTTCACGGTGCAATTCTCTGAATGGAAGTATAGAAGTATAGAAGGAATAATATTCCGTGTGCTCAGATTGTTCCTGTAGTGCCTGGTACACAGTAGGTGCTTAATACCCGCGTAGTGTAAAGAAGGAGAAGGCTGGCAAGCTAAATCGGCCAACAAACATTTATTTAGTGATGGGGAGGAGAAAAAAAAAAGCAATTGCAAAGCTTTTCATATTCTGAGTAGTAAAGAAGCCGGTCCCAGTGGTGGTCTCTATGGAAGCTATTAATTACTTCCCGGGTGCGGGGTTAAGCACCGGGCATACAAAGACATAAATGAAACGGTCTTTCCCCTTGGCGGAGTATCCGCGCAGTGGGTAAGGGGCTTCAGAGCCGGCAGTAGAGTGGGCAGCACAAAGAATTCTCGCGATGACCTCACAAGGCAGGAGAAGGGGCAGTCCATTCCCAGTCCCCGCTCGCTCTGCTTGAACCCCGGCGGTTCGCACCCTGCCGGAGAGCTTCTCGGGACGCCCACGCGCGCCATGCCCGCCTGGGACGCCGGTCCTTAGAGCCTGGTCCGGGAAGGCGGAGCAGCTAGGAGGGCCGGACCGGAAGCTGGCTGGTGCCTTTCACACCCTTGTCCTTCACAGAGCCGTCCACACCCGGCTGCCTCCGTCACCCGTGGGACCAGAGCCGGGCGTGGGTCAGCCGCCTGGTCAAAACGAGCATCCTGGCAGAGCACGGGGTAGAGGCCGACTCGTTATCCGGTAACTACAAGGTGAGTCTCCCCGGCCCTTGGTGCTGAGGACCCGGCGGCGGTGTTTCCCCATCCTCTAACTGGGAAGCTCGCGGGGCTCCCGTCTCCTGCTGGTTGGCAGCACAGCCCAGAATCTCCCGCCTCACCTGCAGCTGAAGCTCATGGTGACCTGGGACGGGTGAGACTCCTCCCCCTCGCCTCCTGCAGAGAGCACTCTCCTTCTTCTGGACGCGGGCTGTGTGTATTCTCCACCAGCTCTGGGTGGAATTTCAGATGATTCTTGCCTGCCAGACAGCAGCAGTGTCTATTCGGAGTTCTTGCTTGTTGAGGAAGGGAGAGGAGGCAAAAGTCATCCCTCCCTTCTCCCCAAATTATTCTCTTATGTCAAATCTAGTAAGTAAACACCTCCGAGGCTAGGGTAATTATAGTAACTTTTACATAGTGCTTTAAAGTCTGCAGAGTATTTTAAATGTGTTCCCATTTGACCCTCACAATCCTGGAAGATAAGTTCCTCTCCCCCCCCCCTTTTTTTAAATAGTATCTAATTTTTCCAATTACATGTAACGATCGTTTAAAATATTTGTTTTTAAAAAAATTAATTTTGAAAATACATGCAAAGAGAATTTCCAACATTTACCCTTGCAAAATCCTGTTAACAAGTTTTTTCTTCCTCCTTTCCCCCTACCCCCTCCTCTAGACAGCAAGTAATGCAATATATGTTAAACATGGGCAGTTCTTCTATATGTATTTCATATTTATCATGCTGTACAAGAAAAATGAAATCAAAAAGGAAAAAAAAAGAAAGGGGGAAAAAACAAGCAAACAACAACGAAAAGGTGAAAATGCTAAGTCCTGATCCACATTTATGTCCCACAGTCCTCTGTCTGGCTATGGATGGGTTCTCTTCCATCACAAGACCATTGGAACTGGCCTGAATCATCTTATTGTTGAAAAGAGCCATGTTCACCAGAGAAGATCATTGTATAATCTTGTTGCCATGTCCAATGTTCTGGTTCTGCTCATTTCACTTAGCATCAGTTCATATAAGTCTCTCCAGACCTCTCTGAAATCATCCTCCTCATCATTTCTTACAGAACAATAATATTCCATAACATTCATATACCATAATTTATTCAACCATTCTCCAACTAGTGGGCACCCACTCAATTTCCAATTTTTAGCCACTATAAAAATGGCTGCCACAAACATTTTCACTTGTGAGTCTCTTTCCCTCTTTTAAGATCTCTTTGAGATATAAGCCCAGTAGAGACACTGGATCAAAGGGTATAGACAGTTTGATAACCTTTTGAGCATAGTTCCAAATTACTTTCTAGAACAGAATTCATTACTTCACCAACAATGCATGTGTCCCAGTTTTCCCACACCCCTTCAAACATTAATCAATATCTTTTCCTGTCATTTTAGCCAATCTGAAAGGTATATGTTGGTACCTCAGAGTTTGTCTTAATTTGCATTTCCCAGGCCAGCTAGGTGGCGCAACAAATAGAATACCAGCCCTGAAGTCAGGAGGACCTGAATTCAAATTTGAGCTCAGATTCACTGCCTGTGTGATTCTGGCCAAGTCACTTATTCCCCAATTGTCTCAGCAAATAAATTAATTAAATTGCATTTCTCTGATCAATAGTGATTTAGAGCACCTTTTCATGACTTTAAATGGTTTCAGTTCCTTCATCTAAAAAGTGTCTGTTCATATCCTTTGACCACTTATCAATTGGAAAATGGCTTGAATTCTTATAAATTTGAGTCAATTCTCTATATATTTCAGAAATGAGGCCTTTATCAGAACCTTTGAATGTAAAAAAAATTTCCCAGTTTATTGCTTCTCTTCTAATCTTGTCTGCATTGGTTTTGTACAAATAAAACTTAACTTAATATAAGCAAAATTATCCGTTTTGCATTCAATAATGATCTCCAGTTCTTCTTTGTCCACAAATTCCTTCTTATTCCACAGATTAAGAAGTTAATTATCCTTTGTTCTTCTAATTTGCTATAATATCGCTATGTCTAAATCATGAATCCATTTTGATCTCATCTTGGTATATGGTGTTAGATGTGGGTCAATGCCTAGTTTCTGCCATACTAATTTCCAATTTTCAGCAGTTTTTGTCCAATTGTAAATTTTTACCCCAAAAGCTAGGGTCTTTGGCTTTGTCAAACACTAGATTATAATCATTGATTATTTTGTCCTGTGAACCTAATCTATGCCACTGATTAACTACTCTTTTTCTTAGCCAATACCAAAGGGTTTTGATGACCGCTGATTTTTAATATGGTTTTAGGTCTGGTAATCGAGTTGACTACCTTAATTCCCTTAAAATTCTTGACCTTTTATTCTACCAGATGAATTTTGTTATTATTTTTTCTAGCTCTGTGAAGTAATTTCTCAGGAGTTTGATAGGTCTGGCACTGAATAAGTAGATTAATTTAGGTCATATTGTCATTATTATTATATTAGCTTAACCTACCCATGAGCACTTGATATTTTTCTAAGAGATTTATTTGTGTGAAAAGTGTTTTGTAGTTGTGTTCATATAGTTTCTGACTTTGCTTTGGCAGGTCCCAAATATTTTATATTATCTACAGTTATTTCAAATGGAATTTCTCTTTGTAGTTCTTGCTGCTGGACTTTGTTGGTAATATATTCAAATGATGATTTATGTGGATTTATTTTGTATCCTGCAGTTTTGCTAAAGTTGTAAATAGTTTCTAGTAGTTTTTTAGTTGATTCTCTAGGATTCTTTACGCATCATATCATCTGCAAAGAGTGATCATTTGATTACTTTAATCTGTTGTTCTTCTCTTATTGCCAAAGTTAACATTTCTTTCAATATTCAATTCAATTCAATTTCATTCAATAATAGTAATGGTGATAATAGGCAAGTTTATTTCAGAACCCCTGGTTTTATTAGGAATGGTTCTAGTTTGTCCCCATTACATCTGATGTTTGCTGATGGCTTTAAATAGATGCTACTGATCATTTTAAGGAAAATTCCATTTATTCCTATACTCTCTGGTGTTAATAGGAATGGTTGTTAGATTTTGTCAAATGTTTTTTCTGCATCTATCTATTATATCTGCATCTAATCATATGATTTTTGTTAGTTTGGTTATTAGTCAATTATGCTAATAAATTTTCCTAATATTGGACCAGCTCTGTATTCCTGATATAAATCCTACTTGGTCATGATGTATTATTCTGAGGATATCAACATTTATTTTTCTAAGATATTGCGTCTCAAATTTTTTTCTCCTTCCCTTCCTTCCTTTCCCTCTCCTCTCCCCAAGGCAGCAAGCAATCTGATATAGGTTATACATGGACAATCAATTTAAATATATTTGTAGGTAGATCTTAATACCTCATTTTACAGAGAAGGAAACTGGGGCACAGAGAAATGACATAACGTGTACAGAACTACACAGTAAATGTATAAGGGTAGACTTAAACTCGGGACTAAGTGATGTCAGGTCCCGCTTTCTAAGTCCTATGACATTTAGCTGCTTACCGAGAACTATAGCCCTGTCCCCTCTAATTTTTTTCCCCCTAGAAGCTTCATGTGTAGCTCAAAAGAGATGACTATAAAATGGCCTATAAGCATTAACGGGCTCTCTGAATGTTTGCAGTTGCCGGTAGGAGAAACTCTTCCTGCCTCCTTTGGGCTTCAGCACCGGTAGCAGCTCTGTGTGCTCTTTTGGATGAGTTTTGAATGTACAAATCAAGCTGTGGCAGAAACTGCATCTGAGCTGAGTTAGCTCAGAAAGGAAGTCTGGGTCTTCCTCCCCTAGGGAAGAAACAGCAAAGGACAGAAATCTGACAGCATAACCTTCCTAATTGAAGGGCAGTAGGTAGGGAAACGACTGCTGCCCCTGCATTTGCAGACTGTCCCCCATGCCGGGAATGTATTTCACTTCTTTAGAAAATCCTTAGTTTCCCTCAAAATTCAGTTCTGGGTCCACCTTTTACCCAAGATTGCCCCCTTCCCTAGCCTCCAGCCCCACTCCCCCAATTACCTTTCTTCCATACTGTCTACTTTCCTCTAGCTTCCCAAATCACCTCATCCCCAAATTCCCATTCTTTTATCTAAGGATCTAATCTCACACCTTACTAAGGAAATAAGTTGTCATGAGTTGCTTTTTCCCCCCGTTATAGCATCCATCCCTTATTCTTTGATTTTTAAAACTCCATCTCTGTTGAAGAGATGGCACTTCTCCCCAAGGTTACACCCTACCTACAGTCCTTGGTCCCATCTTCTCCAGCAGATCGCCCCAATAATCACTACTTATCTTCCTTGTCTGTCCATCCCTCCCTTTATCCTTCTGTGTCTAATCTCTCTCTAGTGTCCTGACTCAGAGACTGTGTAGTCTTGGGCAAGTCACTTAGTCTGCCTGAGTTTCCTCATCTGTAAAATGACAACAACAGTACCTCCCTCCCGGAAGGTCCTGAGGAGCCGAGGAAACACTAATTGGGAAGTGCTCAGCACAGTGCCAGCTACAGGCAGTCATCCCTACAGGTCCCTTCATCACTGCCAGTAAGCTTATGCCCCAGCCATACAAGGACCCCTCCCCTCACACTGTTCCCCTCATTTCTTTCCTCTTATTCCAGCCAAACTCTACAACAATGCTGTGGGCCTCAACTTCTCTCTCTTCTCAGCCCTTGGAAACCTGTCTCTGGACTTCCTACTGATCTTTTCTCAGTCCCCCTTCCCAACACAGGCCCGGCTTCAGGACATTTCTGATTTCCTGGGTATAATGTCTTCCTTTTGGGCTTCTCCTCCCCAATCATTCTTTCAGAGTCTCCTTGGCAGGGCTGCTGTCCCTCCTTGTGCCCTGTAACCACAGGTGTACCTCAAAGCCCTGTTCTGGACCCTCTTCACTCTAAACTTTCCCTTGGTGACCACTTCAACTTCCATGAGGTTCCAGTCATCGCTGACTCTTCATGTACCTTTTGTGAGGTATTCTTGTCAAAGAAAGCGGCTCATCATTTCCTTCTCCAGCTCATTTGACAGATGGGGAAAGTGAGGCAGACAGGTTGAAGTGATTTGGCCAGGGACATCCGGCTTGTAAGTGTCTGAGGCTGGGTTTGGACTGGGGAGAATGCAGCTTGCCGACTCCAGGCCTGGCCCTCTCAGCACTGGCACCAGCCACGCCAGATTGCAGGCTTGCTTTTGCCTGATTTGTCTCCTGTGTTTGGGATGTACTCCCTCCATCACCACTGGAACTGCTGCTTTTCCTTCACAACCCAACTTCGGGGGCCTCCCACCTCCTCCACGTGAAGTCTTCCCCGGCTTCCCCACTGCCTTGCTTGCATCCCTATGCTCATGTCTTGAGCACAGACGCTGCTCCATGCTGTACTTTGTCTCCCAGGACCTGCGCCTGACGCAGAGCGGGGGCTTAGTATACCTTTGCTTATTGATTTTCTGGGACTGAAGAGGCTGAACAGTTAGTTACCTTGGGGAGGAAACGGGATCTGTGATTTATGGGTCCGCAAGCCAATTGTACAAGTCCAGCCACCACCAAGGCAACATCCTCGCAGCCACCTCCATCAGTGTGCTCTTTCGTAAGGTACTGGTATTGTCTTTTTTGCTGAGACCCCTTCTCTAGCAGGTGGTCTTCAATCCACGTTCATTTAACCAGATTGTACTTCTGGGAGGGGGGAATTGTTTTTATATCCAACTGCTTACCATTTCAGGAAGGGGATGGTAGAGGGGTGAAAATCCAAAGCTTGAAATTTTCAAATGAATGTTAAAATTTGTCTTTACTTGTATTTTTTTTTTTTTTTTTTTTTTTACGGAAAAGATAAAATACTATTTAAAAACCAGAAAACTGCATTTGTTATCAATAGGAGCAGATTCCTTAGTAAGCTAATCTCTTCACTTTAAAAAAAAAAAAAAAAAAAAAGATAACATAGTTTAAAATAAATAAGAAAAAAAAATGTTAAAAGTGGTTAAAGTGGTCCCAAGCCCCAGGTGGGGTTTTGCTCCGATGTGACTTAGCTCTACGCCTTTATATATTATTATTGCCTCCCTTTCCTAAAAAGGGATTGAGCAAAACTGGAAGAGCCTGGGTTTGGGAGGGGGCTCTGTACACCTTCTCTCCTACTATTTTTATGCCTGAAAGTTTGGTTTCAAGAAATGGAAGAGTCATGTGACTGCTTGGCCCTGGTCGGACCCCTCTGAGATTATCACCAAGCCCCCTGGTAAGCCTTCCCTTGGGGGGAGCCAGGGGCACCAAAATAAGGGGGTGGGAGGCTTCCTCGGCCATGGGGACTCATGGGGCAGTTTGTCCTCAGGCTCCACGGTGATCTGGGGGAATGTCTTCTACGTGCTGCTCTTTGGCTGGTGGCTCTCCCTGGTCTACCTCCTCCTGTCTGGGCTGATGTTCCTCACCATCCTGGCCACTTCCTATGGTTGGTCTTCCCACAGGGTTGGGTCACCTCTGGATTCAGACTTGGTCATCTTTGCAGTAATTTAGTGCATGGAGAGTGGGATGGATTGGGTCGGGAGCCTGGGGTTAAATTCCCTTAACTTGTTATCATTTCCCTCAGAGCCTCCATTTTCTTGCCTGTAAAGTGGAAATGATGGTACCATCTACCCCATCCTCCTATACAAGACTGTTGTGTGCTGTTTCACAAACTTGAAAGCCCTCCGTAGGAGTCACTTTTCATTTCCAGAATGAAACAACAGACTGACTATAGGAGACCCAGGCCCATGATAGAATTCTCGGGGACCATCCATGCTTATTCCCATGGTATCTATTTCTGGGGTGATTTCACAGAGCCTCAGAGGTCATCTGATGTAACCCATACCTGAACCTGAACCCATACCCCTACTTGAACAAGAGCTCCTTCCCAATACCATGAGAAGCAGCCATACAGCCTTAGTTCAAATACCTTTCTCTGTCCATCTTCTG
Organism: Sminthopsis crassicaudata; assembly: GCF_048593235.1. Taxonomy (NCBI): domain Eukaryota; kingdom Metazoa; phylum Chordata; class Mammalia; order Dasyuromorphia; family Dasyuridae; genus Sminthopsis; species Sminthopsis crassicaudata. The sequence continues at coordinate 113,037,626 of NC_133621.1, forward strand.
GAAAGGAAGGCCTTTTCAGAACTCATTGGGTCCTTTCCCCTACAGGGAAACTATGCTGGCATCTCGCTGGATATTTGCTCTGGCCATTTGATAAAGTGATCCAGAAGGTACAGAAGCGAAGGGAGGTGGACATAGGGAGACGCAGGCAACAGAGTGGTTTGGGGAAGAGTGAGGGGACAGAGGGGAAAGGAGTGAGACAGAGAAAAATCCTACCTTAGGAGACAAAGATGTTTAGAAAATTAGTCTTTGTAAGCAAAACATACCTCCCTCCTTCCCCCAGTGGGACTATGTAAGGGTTTCTGATTCCTTCTCCATGATTTTGTCTTGAGGGTTTGCACCTGCACACACGAAGGCCATGGGGCCTTGTTCCTTGTAGGCATATAAATACTCTCCCATACACAGACACTGCTTCTTTCTAAAGGTCAGTGGTAAGTGAGCTGTGGAGGGAAGGACAATCAATTAGAAATCAGAAAAATCATTTCCATGTACTTTGGCTGTACTCAGAAGTGCTCTTGGCCTCCTGTTTTTTGCTTTTATATTCCTCCTGACTTCCTTCTTCCAGGAACATTTCTCCCTTAGGCTGTGCAAGGATGCTGGTGACTGTGACTACTTCTTCGAACCAGAGACCACCCCACTTCTCAGCCACCTTGATGGGCCACTCAGGACACAGAAAGCATACTCAAACCACCCAAAATATAGTCACTGGGTAATCCTGTTCTTCTTACACTCCCCCTTCCCTTCTTTTTTCATCCCTGATATTTGAGGTGCAGAGATCAGAGATCTCCTCCTGTGCCTTTCATACTAACATTAACATATTTTTTGAGCTGTGTGTTTTTGTATTGAGTTAGTCTCTTTTACTGTCTCCAATTTTTTCCATCAATCACAAAATGGAAGCAGAGTAAATATTAACAGAATAAGATACCTAACTACTATAAGCTGTTTCAAAAAGCAGTGACTTAGACTCTTTTCTTTTTTCCTTCATGAAAACCCTTCTCCGGGAGGACAGAATCAAAGAGCTTCAGGGTCCCCTGTGTAAGTTGTTGGCATGGGACAGAATAGCACGAAAGGGTCATTTCCTCCTTGGTCTTCTCTTGCTAGTACCGAGTCAGCACTTACATCTGGCTTTTCCTGGGCTACCCTGTGCTCGTCGTCATCCACAGCCTCATCTGCTGCTTTTCCTGGCTCCTAGTGTTCATTATTCCAATTGCAAAGATGAATGCCAGAATGGTGGCCAGAATCCTCCTAGCAGACCCAGAGCAGGTGCATGTGCAGACAATAAAGGTGAGGGGTCTTTGATGGAGGAGGAGGTGCCGGAGTGAGTGACCTCTCATAGCTCTCATGGACTTGGGACCAGTGTCCATGGGCAGGTTGGGGTATAGGCAAATGAGGAACATCCGCTCAGACCACATCATTCAGTCCTTAAAGTAAGACAGGAAGGAGGGAAAGACAATCAATTAGAAATCAGAAAAATCTTGATTCACATTCCTTCTCTAAGAATCATAAATTTTATAGATGAGAAAACTGAAGTTCCAGAGAAAATTCGTGTCTCTCCCAAGCTCACAATAAGCAGCAGAGCCAGTACTTGAATCCAGGAATGGCTGGTATGCACGTCTTTGCCCTCAGTATCCTTTTGTCCTCTCAGAGGCCTCCACAAAGGCCATTCATCCATAGCAATCCAAGTCCAGTCATCTATTCACCTATTCTACTATTTTCCAATTGTACGATATTGGTCAGTTTTTGTGAGGCTCAGTTTCCTGATTTGTAAAAATGGGTATCTATCTGCCTTATCTACCTTACAGAGTAGTTAAGGAAACCTTGGAAACTGAGAAAATCAGTTTGTAGAGTCTGAAGTGTGCAATATGAGTTTTCCTTGTGGTCTCTAGCCTTCCCTCTTCCTTCCTTCTACTTTCGGCTGACGCTGAGCTAAAATCAAATAGAGCCAGGATCTGAACTTGCATCTTGTTGAAGGAAGAGGAAAGTTCGAGTTTCAATTGTTATTAATCTTCTATTAGTCTTTCTCCTTCCCAACCCAAGCCCTGGTAGTAGGGATCCTAGGATAAAGGCAGTAAGAGTTGGAAGGGGCTTTGTAGATCCAGTCCCCATTTTACAGATGAATGGAAATCAGTGCCTAGAGAGGGAGGTTAAAGTGATTTAGCTAGAGCCCTGCAGCTCATTAGTGGACAATGACATATACCTGGAAACTCTTTCCCCCAGAAGCCTCCTCTTAGTTTAAGATCCTGTCAGATCTTTGGGACTTAAAGCTCAAATATTTTAATGGATCTCAAAGAATATTTTCATAGAACAGTTAAAAAGTAGAAAATGGTAGTCAAATCCCAAAGCTCCAGGCAACCCAAGTCCAGCTTCTGCCCACTTCTGTCACCCTCACAATACTAATGTTGCTTTTTTGGACCACAGGAAAGTACAGCTTTAATACTGACTTTCCTCTGCATTCCTATTCCCTCCCTCTTTCCAGGGCTCTCTGTGCAAAAGGAAACATGGGGTAAGAATAGGGAAGGTATGTCCTCTGGTGTTCAATGAACCAGGGAAGGGTCCAAGACCAGAGCCCACATAACCAACTCTCTGTATTCCAGAGGACTGTAGGGGGGACAGAAGAGATGGGATGTCATAAAAAATGGGTTTGATGTAAATAGTCCTTCAGAAGAAACTTGCCCTTCTGAAAGTCTTCTGCCATCCTGCTTCCTACCCCTGCTTTAGCCAGAGGCACCCAGGGATGCTGCCACACTCCTGCGCTGCCACCGTGCAGCTAGCTCCTGTTACTACAAGTACACCTTGGCCGGTGTGCACGTCTTTGCCCTCAGTATCCTTTTGCCCTCTCAAAGGCCTCCACAAAGGCCATTCGTCCATAGCAGGCCTGTGGCTGGGAATAGTGGGAATGGATCGACTGAATCTGGGCCGAGGAAAAGGAAGGACGAAGGCTCAGCCCCAAGCAGGAAGGAGCAAGCTTTTGGCAGTGGAGCTCTCCTGGGCCTGCCCGGGCCTGCCAGGAACAGAATCCGCTTCTGGGAGAGTTAGCCCAGGGTTGGGTAGTCTGGGACAATAGTCTGAGATGAAGGGGAGAGCCTGGAGGGCGCGGGAAAGAGGCTTCCTACTGTTTTGCTGTCAATAAAGGCACATCCTGTTTGAGAATTAACAAGGGCTGCTGTGCCCCACAAAGCCATGAGGACAGGGCAGCTTCAGGGCTGCACCTTCCTGAAAGCATATCCATCGTTAATGCAGCAGCCTCACACCTCTCGGTGAACACAAGAAGCGTTGCAGCTGCACATCAGTGCTGGGTGATCACGAGTGGGTGCTAGAACCTTCTTTAAGCTTCCCCAAGTTCAGACAAGCCTTTAGGAGGGCTAGTTCAAGAACAGTCGAGGGCAGAATGCCAGCAAGTATCGGATTCTGATAACCCATGAGAAAATTCTAACCTGTGGAGGAGCAGGTCTCTTGCCAGAAATGTAACCCATTCATTCAAGGTAAATTCCTGAATGCATGGGTACATTTTATAATCTCTGCCCCAGGTACTTCTGAAGCATCATGTTAGTCTTGAGTTGCTGACTCCCTTTATGGAGCTAATTACCTCTGAAAACGCTGAATAATATCATGAGAAGGTCACTTTAACTGTGACCTTGAACAACCCCTGTGCTATATAAGTTTTGCAATTGGCCTCTGGCAAAAATAAGCAAGCAGCGTGGCTTGCACTGATGGAATTTGGCAAAGAAGATAATCCTGAAATGGGGGGGGACGGGGTTCACATCTCCAGCACAGGTGTCGGAGGTTAGAGCAAACGCTGGGCCCCTTACAGAAATGCAGGGCAGTGGCCGCTGGGGAAGAGTGAAGTATGGGGAGGTGGGGACAGAAGGCCAACTGCTGCTGGTGATGGATGGAGCCAGAGGCAGGGCCCCGACCCCCTGTGAATAACTCGGCTGGTTCTGTGGGGGGTTCTGCTTAGAGACTCGGGAAGGGAGTCCTCTTCCTTAACTGCTGTCTCAGACCTCCTG